>NC_048226.1:17903721-18132802 GCF_002007445.2 Ailuropoda melanoleuca | reverse complement strand
CCCGCGCGCCCCTCCGCCGCCCCGCGCGTCCGGCCCGGCGAGCGCGCCCTGCTGCTGCACCTGCCGGCCTTCGGGCGCGACCTGTACCTGCAGCTTCGCCACGACCTGCGCTTCCTGTCCCGCGGCTTCGAGGTGGAGGAGGCGGGCGCGGCCGGGCGCCGCGGCCGGCCCGCGGAGCTGTGCTTCTACTCGGGCCGAGGGCTCGGCCACCCCGGTTCCTTCGTCTCTCTCAGCGCCTGCGGCTCCGGCGGCGGCCTGGTACTGCCTGCTCTCCCTCCGGGTCGGCCCGTCGATCTGTCGTGGCCCCGGGGGTGGTCCCCAGGGCAGGTTGGGATGGGGGTGGCGGCGCCTCAGCGGGAAGTTCAGCCTCCAGGGGTGCCCTCCCGCCGTCCGCAGGGAACCTCCCCTCCTCCCGTTCGGGAGGGTCCCTGAGCAAAGAGGGTGCGAGGGGAAGCGTCTGATTGTCCAGTGCCTACCACTGGCTGTACCGAACCTCTGAAGTGCACGGGGACTGTGCTGTTCTGGGGTTGCATAGGGGGAGACGCAGCAGGCCGGCCAGGGGAGCACAGGTCCGGCGGGGGTGAAACCTATCAGGCCCCTAGACCCTAGACCAAGAGGCACACTTCCCCCACATTTATTTGCATCTGCACAGGTGTGTATGTGTGCGTGTCATGGGGAACACCTGTAAATGTATATCTCATCTGTTCTTGAAGGTGGGGGTAGGGTAGTGAGCATTTACCTCCCTTCTGTTCTCTTGAGTTTTTCTGTACCCGGAAGAGGAAAATTTGATGGGGTCCCCTGACAGGCCACTAACCTCTTTTTAGTTGAACCGTGAGAACCAAGGGACGGGTGTTCATACTCTTGTTCCCTTATACCAGGAGCAGGTATGCGTCTGGCAGTCATGCTCAGCCAGGCTTGAGGGCTGCTTACATTGGTGATAAGACCCTGTTCCCATCCCCAGAAGCTCCCTTGCGGGGGCAGTAGCTACCCCACCCTGGCACCCTGCCCGGCTACATTTGAAGCACCTGTTCAGTGCTCCGAGGGACAGGGGGAAGTTTTGGTGCATGTCTGCCCTGCTTGTGCTCACAATTGATCCCTGTGCGCTGTGCCTGGTCACATGCTTCTCCATCATGCCCCCTGGGAGTGACGTGGCTGGCAGGTGAGCTGCCCCCAGCAAAGCTCGGTATCGGCTCAGAGCCTGAAGCGCCCGAGTTGTTTCTGTATTTTCCGTCCTGATTGGCCTCTGGGGAAGTAGTTTCTGATACTCTTTTGTGTCTGTTCTTCCCTGGCAGAAGAAACTGCTTCCCGCACCTCCGCCTTATCTTGCTCCACCATCTAGAATTCTCTAGCCCTTACCCACATCTCATGCAACAAGTCCTAGAGAATCTGCAGCAGAGCCAGAGAGCCTGGGGGTCCAAGTCTTTATGTAAGACTCCTGCTTTCTTCCCAGCTTCGTTGAGGAACTTCGGGGAGGGGGTGTAATTTCCTGGGATTGGCTTTCACTAGTTCTCCTTGCAGGCCTTTTCTGGGTCCTGATCAGAATGTGATCTACTTTTGCTGGGCTGGGAGAAATTGGCGTCTTCGGTTAAACAAGGAAAATGGACCGTGGAGGCAGCCTGTTAGGAGCTAACGTGGAACAGGGGCAGGGAATGTGGGCTGTGGGTGAGGAGGCTTAAGGAGGAGTGAGAAAGGCTCAGATCACCGTAGGACTCGGGTCAAGGCTGTATCATGTTCTGGGAGGGACTGGAAGGCCCACATCATTTTTCCTGTTTTTGCCAAAGTGTTTAAAGTCTAGGTCACATCACTGTACTGTACATGGAAACATCTGAATCCTATTTGCTGCGGTTTGGTGAGTTTCTCTAGAGGTCAGAGTTTATACTTCTCGGTGTAAAGTTTCCAGTGAGGAGCTATCTGTGAAGGAGCTGAGGGTGGAAATCTGGATAACATTGGTTCCAAATCCTTACCGAGTTGAACGCGGGGCCCTCTCGCAGAGGGCATCAGAGCTGTGCGAGGAGGGTTCGCTTGAGTCCTCCGGTGTTCGGGGAGACTGTGCTTCCCTTCGGCACCATGTGAGGGCGCTGTGCTTTAGATAACGGAACCCCGCCAAGAGTCTGCGTTCAGCCTGTCCCAGCTGCGGGGGGACCTCTAAGACTTCAGATTCTAAAATTCCTGCAGGAGCGGACACTTCTGGTGTTTCATCTGCTCTGCTCATCCTGTTGGTGTGACCTAAATGTCGGACACTTCTTCCTGAGTGCCCTCCGCAGAGGGGGGGCCGAAGGCAGGCAGGAAGAGACAGCGTGGTGACTCGGAGTGGACCTCTTGGTCGCGAGGTAGTCCTGAGACATGTCCGGAACGGAAAGCAGCGGGAGCTCAGGCTAGCCAAGTTGGCACGGCACTCTGCCTCACTTTGATTTGGGTTCTCCAGTGCGCTCGAGACGGTTCAGCTGGGTGGTAATGTTGTGTTAGTCACTGTGGACTCAGGTGGCAGCGCCGGAAGTGGGATGGGGGGCATGTGCGGGGTGTCTGGCAGGACAGGCTCACCTGCAAGGTGTGTGAGAGGGGCGGTAGCCAGTAGGAGAGTTTCGTTGTCCACAGATGGGAGCATTCCCAAGCCGCCTTGGATCTAAAGATCAAGTCCAACCTGGGGTTGGCGTCTTCAGTTAAACAAGGAAAATGGACCGTGGAGGCAGCCTGTTAGGAGCTAACATGGAACAGGGGCAGGGAATGTGGGCTGTGGGTGAGGAGGCTTAAGGAGGAGTGAGAAAGGCTCAGATCACCGTAGGACTTGGGTCAAGGCTGTATCATGTTCTGGGAGGGACTGGAAGGCCCACATCATTCTTCTTCTGGAAAGGACCAGATAGTAAATATCTTAAGCCCTGTGGGCCATATGGTTCTGTCATGGTTAAGTTCACACTATCCTTTTAGTGCAGAAGTGCCATAGACAGTGAATAAACAAATGGATGTGGCTTTATTCAATAAAACTTTATTCCGACGTTGAGTAGCAATTAAATCCTGATGCATCAAACATCTCCCGAGGGGCTTAGCAGGGGAACGTGGGCTCTGTTCCCTGTTGCGTGGGGTCTGTGCCGTCTCCAGAGAGGTTTGGTATCTGTCTAAAGCAGATGCATAATTAGAGTAGATCATTACTTGTTTATGGGGCGTGAAGCGTAAATCTCGTGTTCCATTTCGCCTCCGCTGCTTTTGACTGTGGGCAGAGGCGTGGGCCTGTGGTGTTCTCCCTCTCCTAGCTTGAAAAGCTGTGCAAGCTGCACTTCTTGGCTCTTCAGAGACCCTAGGTGCAAGTATTAATTGTTTTCTGTTTATGCTTCTTCATTTTATTTACGTTTCAGGGAGTCCTTAGACATTACGTAAGTCTTTGGAAGAGTTTCTATAACCGTGTAATTTCAAAGCAATGAACTTTGGGTATGTGAGGCAGGTATTTCCACCCCCAGAGAATTTATGCAAGTTTGGATCGGCCGCCTTCTGTGATGGGGCCAGCTCATGGAAGGCCGGCAGGATTGGAATCAGGTTAAACTTCACCCCAGCGGGCAGCAAAGAGGGAACTTGAAGGGAGAGAATGAGGGTCAGTGTCTGAAAAAGTCTGAAATGAGTGGATGAAGGGGCTGTTTTCCATCCCCACACATGAGGCCAGAGAGCAGGGGAGGCCCCTGCCAGCAGGTTTGGTCTGCTGAGCAGTGGCCATTCTTCCCTAATGAGTGTAAACTCAGCTGAGTCCACCCAGCTGACCCTGTCCCTCCCTTCTGGGCTGAGGCCGTGGCCTGCCAGGGGCACTCGATGAGACAAATGTTGAGATCAGACAGGACACCCGGAGCTCTGGGCTGTGGAACTTTAAGAAGCCACACCCATTTGCCAGGCCACCCCAGAGGGACTGAGAGAAGGTTCCTGGCATGCTTTCCCTGAAGTCACAGCGACAGTCCACGGGATCCTTGCTTGGAGTCTCTCTCATCCTGGTTGGTCCCTGGGGTTGACCTGATGGTCCAGTCCAACTTGGCTCTGGCTGGTCAGCTCGATTGAAGCACCGGGGGCCAGCTTGGTAGCTACTCCGGAGCTTTGCAAGAATGCTCATCTCTGTTCCATGGGGGCAGACTGATAGGAACAGAGTGGGGCTGGCGTCAGACAGTCAGTGAACAGGCAGCTTGCAAGAGTTGGAGGGCTCCGTAATCAAGAGGGCAGCCTGCGTTTCCATGACGACTCTGAGGAAGGGGGTAGGTTTGGGAGGTTGCTGTCTCTCCCTTTAGAGTTATCAAACTCTCTTTTGCTTGACTATAAAATTGCCCATCTTTTTAATACAGCATCATGTGATTGCATACAGACAGACAGGAATCCACGGTGGCAAAACTTGTACGGTATGGAGACCATTGGGAAGAGAGCCCATAGACCAAACTACAGGGTCCTGCACCATGATATTGGCATGGCGAAGCACAGAGTCCTACGAGAGCTATCACTTAATGTTACCGAAGAACTCATTATGTACAGTGTAAATGCATTTGGAAAATGCACACACATTTTTAAAGCCTCATAGAAAAATAGTTGAGTGGCTATTAAGGAAAGTAAAGAAAATAGGGAAAAGACAATGTGAAGTTTGGAGGCGTGGAGGATGTGAAGGGAAGAACTTGGACGGGAAAATTCTAACGTATCGCACCTCTTCCTCTGGAAGGATGTTCACGTGGCCTCACAGTGACTTTCTGCCCCCACGGCTCATGGGCATCATGGAGGCCACACAGCTCTCCCTGGCGTCCTACCTACGGTCTGTAACTAGATTTCCGCATCAGAGCTTTAATGTAATTGGCAACATCGTGAGAAAAGAAAAAAGTGCAAGATGGGACGATAGACCGAAGATGTCTTAGACCGATTGCATTCTTGGGGTTTATTTCCCGAGCTTTGAAATGCTGCAGCTGCCTGGGTTTGGACGCGTGCACCGGGGGACGGTGTTGCAGCCGGTACGTCGGAGGGAGCCATGCACAGTCGCTGCTGATCCTTTCCCCGTGCACGCCTCTGCACGTGGATGCATGGCCACGTTCTCGTTCTTTAGGAAATGAGGCTGCACAGGCGTTTGGGGCTGTGATCCTTAGTGAGCCACCTCCTCTGATCGGTCCCGTCTGCAGCCCCAGGAGGGGTAAATAACATCGGCCTCGTGTGGCTGTTGATAGAATGAAGTAAGATCAAGTCTGTGAAATCATTTAGGGTGAGCCTGGCACAATAAGGCATTAAAAATGCGTTTCTTCTGTTGCCCTCCAGGGCCCAGACTTTTCCAGTTATAAATCAACCAATCAGTCAATGCTGTTGACTAAACGAACAGATCCTTATCACACACCTGCCCTGTGTAGGACACTCCAGTGGGTTTGCAGCAAGCCTCAAAGAGGAATACAGTGTGGGCCCTGTCTCAGAAGGCAGTCCAGATTCGCCCAGGAAGGAAGGTACCCTGGTGCCTGCAGGGTGGCTGGGGGGTAGAGCAGGGGTGGCCCTGGGGTGGGGTGGGGTCTTCAGGGAGGAGGATTAGAACAGAAGGGGGTGGGAGTGATGGCAGAGCCTCCAAGGCCAGATTCTTCGCTAGATCAGGGGCCCACGACGTGGCTGCGTGATGGGGATGGGGGTGGAGATGATTATTTTGGGAGATGGTAGGAGAGGAACTGAACAGACAAATGTGTGGATTAGGTGAGGCCAGACCCTGGGTACCAACCTAAGGCATTTAGAATTTATTGGAGAGCAGTGGTTCTCCACTTTGAGCTGGCGTCAGCATTCCCTGGAGGATTCCTTACTCTCGTCGCTGGGCCCCATCTCCAGAGTTCCTGATCCGGTCTGTCTGGGTGGGCCCGAGAGCTTGAATTCCTAACAGGTTCCCAGGTGCTGCTGCTGGCTTGGGACCACATTTTGAGGAACACAGGTCTCGACACAATGGGGAGCATTTCTGGCTGTTGACTGGGGGGTGTCCCTGGTGATAGCAGCATGGGGGCCACTGGAGGAGGGGGGCATTTGGAAGCGTGAGGTGATGAGCCTCAAGCCTCGGGTTGTGGGAGTGAGAAGGAAGATGTCTACGCGAGAGAGATTCTGAAGGAAGAGCTGACAGTCTTTGTGACTGACTCTAGTGATCAGAAAGGGGGAGACGCTGGCAGTGACCGGCCCATGTTACAGGGGGACACTGGCTTCGGGAAGAAGACCAAGAATCTGTTCAGGCGCCTGGCATTTGCAGAGGCAGCAGCTAGACTTTGAGAGGGGGCTCTGGATGGCACTCGGACAGGGGCAGTGGGACTCGGTGCGGAGACTGGGAAGCCCCCCTTGCCTGTGGGGGGTCGGGCGTGCTCCTGCAGGAGCTCCGCTGAGGCCCCCCAGAAAGGTGGAGGCAGGTGCGGGAGGGTCTGCCGTCACAGGATTGTTTTTCCTTCTTGGAAGCAGACTTGCTCACCAGGAAGCAAACGAACGATGCCATTTGCTCCATCCTCTCAAACCACCCCCACTAACCCATCTATGGGGAGAAGGCCACCTAGGAGCCCCGCCAGTTAACCAAGGAGCCACAGGGGGCTGGGAGGGATCCCCGGGCCCTGAAATTCCAGTGAGGTCGACAGTCACATGGCGTCGTCCCCTCAGACAGGTGTGTTCTTCAGTTCCGGGGCACCCATTGGACAGATGTGTGCCTAGAGATAGATAGATAGATATCTGTATGTATATAAACATTATCTTAAAAACATTTTCTCCATTCTGAGAAGTTGTGCTGATGTCCAGAGGTGATGAAAGTCCATACGTCCTTCGTGCATTTTCCACGCGGCCAGGAGGGCTCGTCGTGTTTCGGGGGCTGGGCTGGTGTTAACACTACCTGATTTATAACGCTCTCCTAACGCAGTACAGAAACGCTTCAAAGCAAGCACCCAGAACAAAGAGAATCACGAAGGAGCCACTCAGAGCTGTTACGATATCGGGTGATGTCTGATGCATTTTATTGGACACACATTGCTTTGGTAGGATACCACATCTTAGCAAACTTGAGATTTCTCTTTTAAGAGCACCGTTTCAGGGAGGATTATTGCATCCAGTCAAACCACGTGGCCTCAGGGCCCCCAGCTCTGTCTGCCACAGGCATCCCTTTACAGCTGTGTGTCTTCAGATGAAGTCTGCCGGCCCCTTTCATCTCCCACAACCTCAGACTCATTGCTGCTGTCCCTCACTGCCATCTGTAGGACACGGAGGCCTTGGGAAGGACATCCCCGTGTCTCACTTCTCAGCAGAGGTGGTGACCAGAGGAGGAATGGAAGTCCGAGCAGCCCCACCTAGCTTCTGGGGCCACAGGGCAGCCAGGGGCTAGAAGTCGGGGCAGGGGCGCCTGGGTGGCACAGCTGTTAAGTGTCTGCCTTCGGCTCAGGGCGTGATCCCGTTGTTACGGGATTGAGCCCCACATCAGGCTCCTCCGCTATGAGCCTGCTTCTTCCTCTCCCACTCCCCCTGCTTGTGTTCCCTCTCTCGCTGGCTGTCTCTATCTCTGTCGAATAAATAAATACAATCTTAAAAAAAAAAAAAGTCAGGGCAGGGCCAGAGCCCCAGGGTCAGAGGAAGGTCCAGTTCCAACCCAGGCTACCTCCAGACGTCTAAATCAAGGCCGGAGGTGGCCGGCGTCTCTGGCCCCGAGCTAAAAGCTAGCACGATGGTCCTCAGCCCTGGCTGCACTTTGGGATCTCCTGGCGAGCTCTTAACACCAGTGCCTGAGTTCCGCCCCTAGGGGTTCTGGTTCAGTTGCCCCGGAGTGGGGCCTGGGCATCAGGAGTGTCCCAGATGGCTTACCGTGTAGCCAGGGATGAGAACCTGTGAGTAAGGTGGACTGCGGAAAGGCCATGCTAGCCCATGCCGTTCCGTTCCATTCCATTCCATTCTCTTCTACTCCACTCTCATTTTCTTGAGTAACTCTTACATGGCAGATACTGGAAAAAATGAGGACTCATTGTGATCCTGTCTCAAAGGAACAAACTATCAGGTTGTGACAGATGCCCCATAATGCAGTGGGCAGTGAGGGGCCGCACCAGAGTGCCAAGGGAGGGGGATTCTTTGGGGAGGAAGAAGGAGGAAAAGGGAAGGTCAGGGAAAGATAAGGAGGGCTGGCAAGTGTTTGCCCTGGGGCTAGATGGCACCTGTGTGTGTGTGTGCGCCGCGCGCTCGCATCATGCCTGGGGGGCACTAGTGGCACTTTTCAACAGCACATTTTATCACTGGTACCGTAGGGACAGGACGAGTATGAAGGGACACTTCAGGGAACTTCGTGACAGCCTGGGACTGGGGAGGGGCAGGGCAGGGTTCTTCCCGGCACTGGATCCTCAGAGAGAGGGCTGTGCCCAGACCCGCTCGCTCCTGGGTGCTAGTCCTGGCCACGTCTGCTTGCGAGCCGGGTCCCAGGAGGGTGAGAAGCTGCCCGGTAGAGTACGGTCCGTCAGCGCGCGTAGTTACCTTACCACTGTTACCATCGTCCTCCCTAAAGGGGTGGAAGCGGGCTTGTGGGTCCTTGCAAACAGGACCTGCTAAAGCGAAGGGGCTACTTCTGCTGTGGCTTGGGTGTGTGCACGTGCAGTTGTTCTCGCCAAGGGGCCGTACCCCTCTGTGGCCCTGGAGAGAGCTGCCCGCTCCCTGGCCTTCTGTACCACAGCCTGTGAAGGCAGACACTACACCGGACGGGTAACCGGCTTTGAACGTGCTAGACCCAAGGGGCCTGTGACCCACCAAACCCAGAGTCCAAGTTGAGCAGATCCTCCGGGGAGCTCGGGGCTCCTTCCACGTGGGGGCTTATCCCACGTGCTGTGCCCCACCTGCCAATGTTATTTCGACCCATGGAAGTGTTCGCCACGGTTACCAAGCGGTGTGTTCTGCACAGAGGCTTTCTTTAGATGCAGCCCCAGGGGAGCTCTGCATACCCCCCCCCCCAGAGCCACTTTCTGCATCCACTTCTTCTGTCTCCCCAAAGTATCTTCGTGAACAAATTCAAGTTCTAACTTCAAAGGAGAGGGAAGAAAGCCGTGCTTTCCTGCGGGTCATGCAATGCCACTTTAAGACAGTTTTATTTGGGCAGTAAAATCTCTTGAGTTGTTCTTGGCAGAAGTTCTAATGAAATGGAAACCTTGAAATCTGCTAGGAGCTGTAAGTACGGTCTCACCCTATGTTTTGGGGGCTCAGGGTTGGAGGCGATCTTATTAGTTGATCCGGTTTACTTTGAAAGAGGCTCGGTGTCCAGGTTATCCTCTCCGAACGTAGAGGAGATCTGCCATTTGGCTGGAGTGAGGTCTGTCCTTGAGGCCGGAGGAATTGCTGTGCTGGAGAGCGGTGCTTCTCAAAGTGGGGGCCCCGGACCGGCAGCATTAGTGTCACACGGGGGCTCGTTCGAAATGCACATTTTCGGGGCCTACCCAAGATGACTGGGTGATTTCATGTGCATTGGAGTTTGACAAGCACTGCTTCCACGTGACACGGCCTTTAGAAAAGAGGCTCACAGGGAAAGAGAAGAGAGGATGCTCATTTCAGCCGAACATGGGTCTGCTTGATCTTCGGAATCTGTTTTGCAGAGGTGGTCCTGGGCCTCCACCCTTAAGAGGCGCCATGGGCCGCACAGCTCAGTGTGCAAACTCCGGTCCTCCTCCAGCCCGCGGCTCAGTGGCATTCCTTGCTGCGAGGTTTACCTTGCTTTGTTAACACCTCAGAAGGGAAACTAGCAGCAGGTATCCCAGGGAAGGAGCACAAGTTAGTTTCATGCTGTCAGCATTGGTTCCAAGGGGTGTTAAGAGTTCTCTGTATCATATATGTGTGCGTGTGTATGTATATAATTTTATTATTTTTTTAAAGATTTTTATTTATTTATATGACAGAGCACAAGCAAAGGGAGCAGGAGAGGGGAGCCCGATGTGGGGCTCGATCCCAGGACCCTGGGATAATGACCTGAGCCGAAGGCAGACACTTAACCAACTGAGCCCCCCAGATGCCCCTATGTTTTAGAATTAATATTCACTCTATTAAAGTGGCCAATTAAAAAACCTAGTTCTTAAGTTTTTCCTTCAATTTACAAGTCACGTCTATTTTTAATCTAGCAAATTTTTAAAACTCTTTTTCTTGAAGTATAATTAACAGGTTATATTAGTTTCAGGTGTACAGTATGATTCAATAATTCTATACATTTGCCCGTGCTTACCTAGATAAGTGGGCTCTTAATCCCTTTTATCTGGCAGGTTTTTTTGCAGTCCTTTTCAAGGAAGCTTTGGATAATATTTGGCGCCACTTGTAAATTTGGTGATTAACAACTTTTAAACCTTTAAAAGTGCCTTGAGAAATTGAACATAGGCAGTTTCCTTTTCAAGCTCTTTGGTTGGCTAAGAAGCCCTTTGCAAGTATTTCAGTGATTCCTACAAACCTGATAAGGAGTCCTATAAACGTGGGCAGCCTTAAGTTCTTGTACACATTCTAATACTGCTTCTAAACCTAAGATTTTAAAAATCACAAATCTAAATCCATGATGTACTTTAAATTAGAATCACAAATCTAACCCATTGGATAGTCCGTCCATTTCTCTTAAACGCCACAAGTTCTGAAAGAATGTACAAATCCCCTGTCACAAAACTATTGGTATCACAGGACTGACTCCACCCTCTTTCCTTCTTAATATGCCCAGGGATAAGATGCATCTTCCCCCACACTAGGGATGTAATTGTCATTCATCCCCAACACTTTTGGCATTGTCTCCTCCAGTGGACTTTTGGAGGATGATTTTAAAACTAATTTTTAAAAGAAAATTTCTTTTTACTACTAATAAAATAATACATTTCTTTTGAAAGCGAGCCCGGGAAGTGGGTGCTGCTGTATATATCCCTGCACCCCGTGCCCCCCTCCCCAGCATAGCCACAGGATGGGATGTTTCAGGCCCCACAGAAGCTCCTTCTTTGGCTCAGTGAATCAGAGCTCCCTGCAAAGCAAAAGCCCCAGATGTGAGGCCCAGGCCATAGCCAGGTGGCCTTGCTGCCCTCGGGTTGTCGGGGTCGTGGGTGTGCGTGAGCAAGGATGACTCATATCCCGTTTTCCTCTTTCTGGGCAGGTTGGTCTCATCCAGCTTGGGCAGGAGCAGGTGCTAATCCAGCCGCTCAACAATTCCCAGGGCCCGCTCAGCGCACAAGAGCACCTGGTCAGGCGCAAATGGTCCTTGACACCCAGCCCCTCCACCGAGGCCCAGGTCCCTGGGCAGCTCTGCCAGGTTCTAACAGGTGAGTCTGGGAAACATCTCACTTGGCAGCACATGCCATTCGGCCATTTCACTGCACGTCCGTCCCCAGACACACCGAAGTCCTGTAAGCAAGAACCTACCTTCCCCTGTGTTTTGAGGCTGTTCTGTTTATGGCCCCTAAGGCCACTGCCTTTTCCTCTCTATCTGGATCGTGTTAGCATGTCCTGTGTAGCAGCCCTTTGAAAAGGGAAGGCACCCAGGACCTCATTCATGCAGTGCCTCGGTTGTATAGATTAGGAACGAATTGAGGTCCCCCACATCTTGATGGCTTCTTTGTTACCCAACCCTAGGTTGGTGGCAGAGCTAGAATGAGAATTCCCTTTGTCCCTGGCCAGAGCTGGCTCTTCTAGATGGGGGTCCCCAGGCCTGGCTGCACCTGGGGGGGCCTCAGAAGCCATGGCTTCACAGGTGTGCTTCTGATGTGTGCTGAGGTGTGGGAACCACTGCTTTACGCAGTGCCTGGCACCGGCCTGTCCCCAGCATCCTGATCTGGTTGGTCTGGGCTGTGACTGGGGTGTCCAGGTTTTTAAAGGTGATTCTGACAAGTAGCTTGGGGTGAGAACCCAGGGTTCTTCAATTCTGTGCCTCTATTTGAGCAACCTGTGGATTCACGGTCAGGTGTTGAAGACCATTTCACGGTCACAGGAATGGACATTGATCTGTCACCAGCAGTCTTCCTGCGAGCGTCCCCTGATGAAGATGGAAAAGCTGCTGCTCAGGGGTGGCATTTCCTCCTGGGGGGCGTGGGACCCCACGGCTGACCTTTGGGAGTTGTGCTTTTATAGTTTAAAGACTTATTTTTGGATAAGAAAATATAGTGTCTCTGTTTGGTATTCCAGTGACGTTGGAAATACATCAGTGATGGGACTCTCCTTTAGGACAGCTTTGGGACGTGTGAATAAGCCTTGCAGCTCAGCTCAGTTGTTGCCTGTAGACCTGATCTCATGCAGGTAGCTTCCTTCCATAGCTGGTCTGCATTCGTCAGGGAGAGGGCGGAGGTGATGTTGCCGAATCAAGGCTGTCTCTGAAACGGCAGCAGAGAACTGAGTGGTAAATAGAGAATGCCACCATATGGGAGGGTTTTCTCTGCTCCTTTCTTACAGAAGTGAGGGAGGGTGGACCTCAGCATGACATGACTAGTAACTCAAACACACTCTTAAATCGCAAGCAGGGGCTTGTGGGGTGTTACTTAAACATCAGGCACCTGACAGTCTTGGTGGAACAGTTTTTTAAAAAATCTGCTTTCAAAATAAGTGACCCTTGGTCATTCTGCATCCGTGTGTGTTTTCTGCTCATCCGAATGTATTGTTTCAGAGGCAGGGGGATTACGCCCAGGCGGTGGGTCCCAGGGCTGGCTGTCCATTGGCACCACCTGGAGAAACTTGACAGCTGCTCACGCCTGGGTCCTGCCCCCAAAGAGCTGCTTTCCTTGGTCTCGGGTGCAGTCATGGCATCTGGTGCTTTCAGATCTCCCCGGGTGGTTCTAATGTTCAGCTGGTGCTGAGAACCACCGAGCTAAGGAGTGTTAAACACGCACTGGTGGGCCATCGGAAGTGGGTTTTTCAGGTGAGAACCACCAGGCAGGACCCCACAATGAAGTCCAAGGGCAAATACGTCTTTTCCCTCACTTTTCCCTCTATTCAGGCCAGCACTCATCAGCTGCCAGTCAGGATCAGAGACCCAGGGGGCTTGTGGACGATATCATGGAATATTGGTCTCATTCCCGGTGCCATCATCTTTAGCGACATGCCCGATACCCAGGACTGCTGGCAAAATGATAAACTGTGCCCGGGTTTGCATTTTTCTCCCTGAGGCTGGTTTCAAGGCACCCTTTCCATAGAGTGTTTAGCCTGTAACGAAGGAAATGAATTGAACAAAACCTGGGTGGGGAGGACGTTGTAGAAATGAAGTTAAAATAAGAGCAGTCATGCAAGAAATCTCTGAATTTGCTTTAAAAAATCCTCTCCCCTTCACTGTCCCCATGTCTCACGTCATTGTGCTAGAGCCGTGTGTGTACTCAAGGTGGGGCCAGCTCTGACTGTCCTGGGGAGGAACACAGACACCAGAGAAGGGTATTGATCTCCCTTCTAAGTCCTTCTTGCTTTGTGGGAAACACTCTGTAAATTTTGTTGTTGTGTTGAGGAAGACAGTGGGCCTTCTAATACGTTTAGCCAATAAGGCAGTCAGGCCCTATTGCCTTCCTGGGAATTTAGGAATTTCATTGAGAAATTGAGAATATCAATTTACTGGAAAACCAGCAAGATGCGTTTTTGGCTTCTTGGAACTAGGAATCAGATGAATCATCCAGGATTTCCTATGGGCACATATTCTCTGTGGCTGACCCTGGCTGTCCTGGGGGTCATTGTGCCTTACTTTGGATCTGGTGTTACCCCAACCTTGGACCTGGCCTGGGAGTAACCAGCTGGCTCTTGCCGGTGAGGAGGAGTCTGATAATTCTTCCTCTTCCACGGAGCACTCAGTTTACCTGAGATTTGAAGTGTGGTAAGCCACCCTGCTCTACGCAGATAGAGGGACTAGCACAGGCACAAGGCCACCTGGAAGGACCCACCACTGCCTTCTCATAGATATCCTGAAATTGGATTTCTAGCAGTCTTTGGGGCTCCCAGAGAGAGGACAAGCTGATCCTATTACCTTTATTGCTCCTTATTTTTAGGAGCAAAATGATTAACTACAAAATGATTCATAAAGTGTCACTCCAGATTGGAATTTGGTATGAAAAATACGGAGTCTGCGAGCCTTTCTCCTCCTCCTCCTTCTCCTCCTCCTCTTCTTTTCTCTCTCTCTTTCTCTCTCTCTCTCTTTTTTTCTTTCCACAGCATGAGTTTTTGAAGGTTTTGGGGGCAATTCTCAACAGCAAAAGTGATACTTTGGATATTTTGAAACATTTCCCAATTTTGACTTCAAAACTTTTTGTCCGTCTTCTATGCTTATTTTAACTTCTCCATTCAGATTCAGTTTAGAATCTCCCCATTTTCATGGACTTTGGTAACAATTTCGATCTCTGTCTCCTCCATCATGGTAGATGTACCATGTGGATGGTTGAGGCAGGTGGCAGATTATTAGAACTAATTTCCTACAAGACACTGTCAAGTGAGGAACCCTGCTGTGTTTCGGTGTGCTCATTGTAACACAAATATACCGTCCGACAATGCTGCCTGCGAAGACATTAATGTCTCCTGTTAAACAATTGTTTTAGAAAACCATTGGTGGTTATTTTGTAGTATTGTTTGATACATTTATACCATCATAAAGTGAATTTTAGTGAGAATTTAGAGGCTGCCATAACTCTTTCAGAAATTGCGTATTGCCAATTTATATAATAATTTGCCTAACAGTTGTATATGTGATCTGTAATAGATCATTGGTTGGGACTCGTGTTTTGTGTCCATTAAGATTCCTTGGTTAGAAAGGACAAATCAAACTGGCTTAACCACTCACAGCATCACTGCCCCAGGCTCATGGAACTGAGGAGCAGAGCGGGAGGTTGGACCTCAGGTAGGCTTGGCCAGGCTGGGCTTCTCGACAGCTGTTTCTCTCTCTGACAGCCTGTCCTCAGCTGGCTTCTCTTGTGGTGACAAAGAGGCCGCGAGGCTCGGGAGATCAACTCTACTGTTTGATCGGGAGTTTAGGCGGGTTGACCTGGATTGCAGCTTTAACTGCTTTCAGTTCTCCGCTGGTTTCACGTGTCTTGAGGCGGGACTGGAAGAGCTTAGGTCCCAGTCCCCATGTCACCGTGGAGGTATCATTCTGCTCTCTGTCCTTGTCCTGACTTCCTGCAGGTCACCATACTTGCTAAAGCTCTGGTGGAGCGGATTCAGGGCACCCCTGCTCCAGATCTAAGCCATCCTTTCAGCTCACATGGTTGATAAGGATTTGGCTGGTTCCTTCTGACTGCCGCAAAGTCCTCTATCTGCCGCTGCTTCCGCTCCCCATCCCACCTGTGCTGCGGGGATACATGTGGCTGCCAGTCTTGGCTCACTTCGAAGGGCTTAATCCCTCTGAGCTTCGGTTCTACTCTCAACTTTATCAAGACCCCGACTCTCCAGTGGATTTAAAAAAAAAAAAAAGATGTAATAGTTTATACAGTGTTTGTTGTTGTGGTTGTTTTAGCGGTAGTGATGGTGTTCCATGTTGTTTCCATCTCAACTAGAAGAGGAACCCCAAATAAATGGAATTAAAAATGCTGCTTTGAGTTTCTCCATCTTAATATCTTAAGGATTTATTTACAGAAAAAAAAATTAACTCTAAAAACAGACATCATTATTTTAAGTATTATTCCAGGGGAAAGAAAGAAGAATAGTGCTAGAAGCCTGACTCTGTCTTTCTTGGGTGTGACCCCAGAAGAGTCCCTTGATACCTCTGTGTCTGTTGTAATTTGTTAGAGCTGCCAGAACAAAATACCACTGCATGGGTGGCTTAAACAGTAAGCACTTATTTCCTTACAATTCTGGAGGCCAGAAGTCCAAGATCAAGGTATTGGTAGGGTTGGTTTCTCCAAAAGCCTCTTTCCTTGGTTTGTAGATGGCCGCTTTCTCCATGCGTCCTCACAGGTCTTCCCTCTGTGCATGTCTGTGTCCTAATCTCCTGTTCTTACAAGCTAGTTATATTGGATTAGAGCCTATTAATGGTGTCATTTTCACTTAATTACCTCTTTAAAGACCCTCTCTTCAAACATAGTGGTGCTCTAAGTTGCTGAGGGTTAGAGTACACAATTCAGTCCCTAAAAGCCTGTGTTTTCTCATCTGTAACATTGAAATGATGATGCCGGTCTTGTCTGCTTCTCAGGGTTGTTGCTGAGGAGAACCACGCAGATGAGGGATGATGTGATCCTTCCAGCCACGTTGTGGATGGGGGGTGGGGCATGTTCATGAGAACACTCACAAATGCCTAAAAGGTAAAAAAACAAATTTAGGAGAAATTAGAAACAGGCTGTACAAAGGGACCCTTTCTGTAAGAATAGAGGTCCTAGCTGGCTGTTCATCTGTTCACATATATTTCTTGATAAATACTGAAGGAGCTGCATAGCCTCAGGCAAGGTAGAAAGGACTGAGCCACTCTGACCCTCAGTCTCATCATCTGCAGCTAAGTAATGTCATCTATCTCGGGGTTTTGTCAGTGTTACAGGAGATAATGCACAACTTGTCACTTAGCCGCTAACAAATTTTAGCTATTGTGGCAGCTGCCGTGCTTGTAATTATTATTTGTACCCCCATTCTTCATCCTCAGGGGACCACTTCAATGCCTTCATTCTGTATTAAGTGGGAGAGAAAGAGAAACCCTACAGGGCACTGAGCTAGGAGCTGAAAGCTCTCATTATTCTTCTTGAATCTGCCATTCTTGCCTCTTGAACAAATCCGCAACGAAATCAAGGAATCTTAGTGTTTCTAGACCAGAAGTTGCCCTTGGAGGTCATATGCTTACATTTTTCCTCTTGTTTCTCATTTATTTGGCCATTAAGTATTTGTTGACCCCCTAGACACGGGGCACACTGGGGTGAGCTTGACACAGCATGGTCCCTGCCGCTAGGGAGCTTATGATTTGATGGGGGAGACGGACAGCATGGAAGCAAACAAATGTGGCGGGTTTAAATTATTTTTAGTTCTGAAATATTTAAAACAAAAAAAACCAAAAAGGCAAAAACAAAAACGACACACGAAAGAAAAACCAGAAGTCCATAAACCCAGCATTCAGACTTACCCCATATTAAGATCTACTGTATCTGCTTCAGAATTTTTTTCTTTTTTGAGAGAAATGAATATTTATGGATATGACTTGACTGTCCCCCTGTCCCTCTAACTTACTCCCCAGAAGAAACCACCATCTTGAGGGATACATTCAAGACCCCCAGTGGATGCCTGAAACCACGGATAGTGCCAAACCCTGTATGTACTATGTTTTTTCCTATACGTACATATGTATGATAAAGTTTAATTTATATATTAGGCATAGGAAGGGATTAATGGCAACAATAATAAAATAGAATGATTACAACAACATACCGTAATTGAGTTATGGGAATGCCTTTCCAGCATGTCCTCAGTCACCTCCTTGTCACTTTGTTGCCCTGAGCTCTGTCTTAGGGACCTTCTACACCCCGTAAAGCATGACTAGGCCTGCCTTCAGCGCCCTGGGCTATTCTTTTCTTCCTAGCCTTGACCACCCACCACCCCTTTGACATGAACCTTCCTGTTCTTTCCTCGGTGTTTTGTTAACTTTTTTTTTTTTTTTTAATGTATTAGGTCTCTTTTTATCCTGTATTCTGAATAATTTCTTCTCATTGGTCTCCCACTTCACCAGAAGTCTCTTAAATGGGCTCGAATCTCCTTTTAATCTTTTTTTTTTTTTAAGATTTTTATTTATTTATTTGACAGAGATATTGAGACAGCCAGCGAGAGAGGGAACACAAGCAAGGGGAGTAGGAGAGGAAGAAGCAGGAAGCAGGCTCCCAGTGGAGGAGCCTGATGTGGGGCTCGATCCCAGAACACTGGGATCACACCCTGAGCCGAAGGCAGATGCCTAACAACTGAGCCACCCAGGTGCCCCCAAATCTCCTTTTAATCTAATCATTGAGTTTTCAGTTTCGTGGTTAGCCTCTACGTTTCCGGAAGTTATATTTGATTCTTTTCCAGTTCTGCCTGTCTTTTTCATAGTGTCCTATTCTTTCGTTATGACTTTACCCTTCCTTTATCACCTTGGGTATTTCACCCTAATTTCTTTGAAGTCTTCTTTGAGTTATTCCACCCTTTAAGTTTCTTGGGGTGTAGGTCTTCTGTTTGTCCTATGGGCCCACTCTCACACTGGACCATTTTCTTATGTGGATTGTGATTTTATACTCTGAGCTCAGCGTAGGCTGCTGTGTCCCTCTCTCCTTCTCTGGGGGAGTGCTCTGTATGCTGGGTTATGGAAAAATCTCTACTGAATAATTTCACATGTGCTTTTGTCGGATGCCCCAGGACTCTTTCACAAGCCCAAATGTGATTTCTACTTTAACATTTATTCCTCAGGAAAGCTGTACCATGAGAGTGACACAGGCTGGGGCAACTTACCCCCAAGACTCTGCCTTCCATTCCCCTGGCATTCAGAGCTGTGAACAGAGAGAAACTTCTCTGAACTTCCCCGTGCCTGTGGGTGCAGGTGCCTTGCCCCTTCGGGGTCCTAGCCACATCTCTTCTCTCACGGTGGCAGTGTAACACTGGCCCCTCACCCTTTAGGCCAACGTTTGGGTCACATGTCTTCCAGGTCACCGAGGCCTCAGATCATTCATTAACTGTTCCAGGTATGAAATTTCTCAACCTCTCTGTGCCGTCCTTGATAACAGGGACCTTTCAGAGGGGCCGCGGTGCCTGGGGCCCACCACCTGGGGACTGCAAGGGTGGATGTCTCTGTGCTGCTCAGAGAACCCAAGCAGGCTGTCCCCCCGTTGGAGAAGCCTCCCCCACTGCTCTTGGTGCTTCAGCCCCTGCCCCTTGTATCAAGGGCACGCCTTCCCCTAACATTGTTCTTTAGGGGAGGTCAGGCTTCAGAAACTACTACTGGGGGACGCCTGGGTGGCTCAGTTGGTTAAGCATCTGCCTTCTGCTCAGGTCATGATCTCAGGGTCCTGGGATCGAGCCCCATGCAGGCTCTGTGCTCAGGGGGAGTGTCTGCTTCTCCCTCTCCCTCTGTGTTCTCTCTCTGTCTCAAATAAGTAAATAAATAAAATCTTAAAAAAAAAAAAAACCCTACAACTGGGAATGGCATTCCTGACGTGCACCCATCACCAGCTCTGGAAGGTTCCAGCACCAGTGTTAGCCGGCGGCTGAGTGCGGATCCGGCCTGGAAGGCCAGGGGGGCAGACGGACCCCCACCTCCTTTGAGGCTGGGGATCCACAGCCACATCTCCTGGCTGCCTGGTGCTCGCAGGGGGCACTTTTGAGATCACCAGATAAGTGTTTCTTGGACTTCAGAGTCTTCCTAGAAAAGCCCACGGGGCCCCTTTGGCGTCCTGAGTGTTTAGGAATAATGGTTTCGGCATTCGCTCTTGTGTTCCGACTTCATTCTCCCCAGCTCGGGGGGAATCTCCGATCCTGCCATTTGCTTTATATGAACCATGTGTTCATCCAAGTCCCTTTGATCTCATTTTTATTTCTTTTTAAGACAAATGACTGAAGAAATCGTTCGGATTTTCGTTTGGGGTGTTTGGGTGGGAGGGAGGATGCTTGGTAATTACTCTTTGGAAAGAATAAAATTAAAGCCCAGTAAACTGGCTCTATAAAGTCAGCATCATCCTTCTAGTAGTATTATAATTATTGCCATTATTATTCCCTGAGGCTGTATAACTCCATGGCTTTGGAGCCTGTAAGACGCCGTGGAATGGACACCGGCTGCCCACGTGGTCTAGGGGGGAGCGCAGCCTGGGACAGGGCCTGGCGGCTGTGGGCAGGGTCTCACGCCGCTTCCCAGCACGCAGAGACGCCCAGTGTCCACGGCTCTCTTACCCCATGTTTCCTTATCTGTAAAAGAGAGGTAGTGCTTTTCTCAATACCTTCGTTTCACCAGGTTGCTGGGAGTTAAATGAGCTGATGCCAGTGGGTTTTCATTAAGTAGAAAGTATTATTAAAACACAAGGTGTCATCTCTTTATGGAAAACATCCATCGAGTGGGCTCTCTAAAAGCCAGGCCTCAGAAGAGGGCTTGGGCGCAGGTGGTTGGTTTGAGAGAGGGAGGAGTCCCAGGAAGGAGGAGGCAGAGACGGGGAAGAGCAGAATTCGGTGGAATCCGGTGGAAACTCCAGCGGAGGGCGAGTATGCCAAGGTTATTGCTGTGGGCAGCAGAAGCTTGGTTCCTACAGTAGGCACTCTGAAAAGGACATGGAAGTTGCCAGAGCGGTCTCAAGGATGCAGATGGTGGGGAGCTGGGGAGTTATCCAGTGCCTCTTGTCTCCCAGATTGCCAGCTGCTCTTGTGTAAGCCAAGCGGGCTTTGTAGGTTTAAGAGCCTGCAGAAAAGGAAAGGCCATGGTCATATGCTTGAGGAGGGGCCCTGTTGGCTCGAGCTGACCATCACAGTGGTAGCGGAAATTGGGGTGACAAGGAGGCCCGGCAGGTGTCCTGGCTGGGGGACAGCACACAGTGGGAGGGGCCCCTAACCATTTAAAAATGTTAAGAATTAAAGAAAGCTTGTTACCTTCTAAAAATTCCTGTATATTCAGTTAACAGAATTCTTCCTGCATGAATAATCAGTTGATCTGTGGTGTATTCCTCCCTTCCCTCTTCCATACTTCCTTCTTTTAAAAAATTTGGTCATTCAGCAAAAGCAGCTCCAAGATCTCCAAAGGAGTGGATGGAGCATTGCACACATGGGCCTCCTGGAGGCTTGGTGAAGGCCGTCTGGAAGGGAAGTCCCTCTTGCCTGGGGGACTCACCTTTGGGATTTCCTCTGGAAGCTCTGATTTTGGGTTGTTTGATGGAGAATCAGGGAAGAAAATGGATAAACTAGGCCTGGGGGCAGTGTTTGAATGAATCTCTGTAGAAATATTCTGTTCTGTTCTACATGCTTTTAAGCTTTTGGTGACTGTGTGTCTGTGTAGGTTTTCTGCAAGTTGGCTTGAATCCATTTTTTTTTCAAGTCTCTGTGTTAAAACTTGTAATAGGCCCTGTTACCCAAGGCAGTAATTTATTCACTCGGCCAGTGTTTATTTGATACTGACTGTGTGTCAGGCCCAGTTCTGGGCCCTGTGCCTCTGGTAGGAAACGAGGGACCTGATCTGGTCCCAGCCCTTGTGGAGCCGACATTCCAGCAGGTGATGGCTGACCCCTGAGTGGAACACTGATTACCAGCGTCATTCTGGACGTGCTCTAGGTACTTAGTGTGTGTCCTCCATCCTGACATCAGCCCTTTCTCCTGTGCTAACAGAGGGGAGTTCAGGTTGGAAGGACTTTCTCATTCCCGGTGGTGCTTCCTGGGCAGGGTGGAGGGAGGAAAGAATAGGAGTGAGGGCCAAGCCACCAGACTGATGCTCTGACTTTGCAACGTGAAGCAGGGGTGTCCAAACATGGGCCGGGGGTGTCCCGAGGGGCACGTTGCTCCTGAGGCTAGGACCTGGTGTGCAGCTGGGAGTCACGCTTCCCGCCCTGCCTGCCCACCTACAGGCCTCCAGCCCGGCCTTCTGAGCCTTCTTTTGCTGTTCCCTGGTTTCCTTTTTATCTCTGACCAGCAGGCTCAGGGGGATAGACGTGTCCCCTTCGGAACCCAAGCCTGGTTCATTTTCTCAGCGGTATCTTCCCTGCGTCATGGAAGCATTGCCTGCAAGGACTGCTCGTCCTTGTGCTGTCTCCTGGCCTTCAAATGCCAGCGCTTTCCAGGGGGCCCTTGTGCTGACTTCTGCCCGCCCTTTTTCTTGGCCTTGGGGTCCTTATCTGGCTCCACCCTGGAGCGGTCCCCACCACTCTCTTCCCACACTGTGTCTTGAGCCCTTCATCTTCCAGTAATTCATCTGCGCATCTCCAGGGGCCAGCTGCCGTCTCCACCTGCTCCCTGTGAGTGGGTGTTTCTCAGCCACACCCCTGTCTGGTGATGCCCACTTCCACCAGCCTAATATCCAGTGTTCTCACTTTTTTCCCCCGTCATCAGACTCAAAATGAACCATTTGCTCTCATATCCCTGTCCTCTTTACTTGTGTTCCACCATACTTTCGTTAGCTTCTGGTTTTGATACAGTTTCAGAGAGCACTGGTATACCCATTACTCACTCACCGATGGTTAACACTTTACCTGTGGAGTCATTTCTTTCTTTCTTTCTCTTACTCTCTCCCTCCCCTCCTTCCTTCCACCCTCCCCAATGCTCTCCCCTACACAGACACACTTTTTCCCTGAACCACCGGAGACTAATTTGCAGACATCGTATCTTTTTATCTATAAATACTTTTTAAAAATAGATCTTATTTATTTATCTGAGAGAGAGAGAGAAAGAGCAAGAGCAGGGGGAGGGACAGAGGGAGAGGGAGAAGCAGACTCCCTGCCAAGCAGGGGGCCCGCCGGGGGACTCGATCCCAGAACCCTGGGATCATGACCTGAGCTGAAGGCAGATGCTTAACTGACTGAGCCACCGAAGCACCCCATATAAATACTTACATTTATATTTTTTAAGAACGCTTAACAAACGTATATTTAGCAAACTTGGGATATGAAATATTGACACAATACCATTATCTAATGTACGATTTTATTTAAATTTTGTTTGTAGTCCCCATGATGTCTTCTACAGCTTTCTTTTCTTGCTCCAGAATCCAATCTCGAGGGGCGCCTGGGTGGCACAGCGGTTAAGCGTCTGCCTTCGGCTCAGGGCGTGATCCCGGCGTTATGGGATCGAGCCCCACATCAGGCTCCTCCGCTATGAGCCTGCTTCTTCCTCTCCCACTCCCCCTGCTTGTGTTCCTTCTCTCCCTGGCTGTCTCTATCTCTGTCAAATAAATAAACAAAATCTTTAAAAAAAAAAAAAAAAAGAATCCAATCTCGAGTCCCACATTGCATTTAGTTACTGTGTTCCGGGTCAGGTACTTAGTATGTGTCCTTCCTGACCTTCAGCTGTCTTCCAAAAACACAAGTACAGTGTAGTTTTCTTTTGTAGGAGGTCTCTAAATTCGGTTTTGTCTGATACTTCTTCATGACTGGACATACGTTACGTATTTTCAGCAGGAATACCACCAAAGTGATGTTGTGTTCGTCTCAGGAGGCACCTGCTGGTTTGTCCCGTTGTTGGGTGTCAGCTTTTAATACTTGGTTCAAGGTGTGTTTCTGGGTGAATCTGATACAGAGTTGCAATCTTTCCATATGCAATTAACAAACATTTGTGAGATATTTTTGATACTGTGTAACTATCCTCTTCTTCATCTGACTTCCGCTCACCAGTTTTAGCATCTTTTGATTCTCAGCAGACTCTTTTAATGTTGTGGGAGCTTCAGAATGGTGCTTTTCTGACTCCCTTATTTCTTCCACATTTTTAATCCGTGTTCTCCTGCAGGGAGAGCTTCCTCTTCTCCCCCATTTATTTATGTGTATCTGTGTGGACTTATAGATTCTCACTTTACTCCATGGTTACTCGTTTATTTACTTACTTCTTTTGATACATAAATCATCTCAGATATGGCCACTACGAGTGCAATTTTTTAAAAAATCAGACACGGACACTTGATTTTATAAAGGCCTTTGCAGCACTGTGGAGATGGGCATCTATATGATTGTTCTTAGATGTATTAAGATGGTATGTTATGTAAACGATGACCTAATATTATACCGACCTTGAATTCCTGGTATAAGTCTCACTTGGTTGTAGTGTATTATTTCCTTAGCGTGATATTGCTCTTTGCTAATGATTTAGGCTTTTTGCACCCATATTCATACATGATGTTGCCCTATAATTTGTGTGCGTGTGCACGTGTGCATATGTTCTATTCCTCAGTTTAGGTATCAAAGATACACTATCTTTTAAAAGAGTGTGGAAGCTTTCCTTTGTTTTCAGACTCTGGAACAATTTATGAATCATTGAGTCTGTCTGCTCTGTGAAGGTTTGGTGGACTCTGCTGGGGAACCACCTCAGCCCTGTGCTTTTCCGTGACTATAGTTCCTTTCTAACTTTCCCTGTTTCTTCTATAAGATAATTGGTTTAAGTTTTGTATTGCTAATGGGATCAATTCTGGTAAATTGCATTTCCCTAGCAAATTTCATCTAGGTTTTCAAATTTAAGTGCTTAGTGGTTCCCCCTTACTTGATGTATTAAGTAATTATTAGTTAATGTGGCTCCAACTAGATTGTGAATTCTTAGGCCTCTGGTATATTAAAGATGTACTGTGGCTTAGGGAACTGTGTGGAATGACCCTTTTGTATCGATCTTTTTACTGTTCTTGGAAACTGTCTTGTTTTTGGAGGCCCAACGTAGATGTTACCTATTCCAGGAAATGCAGCCTGATTGCCTCACTTAGTTTTCTAGAATCTAGAGGTGCTTTGTCTGCATTCTGAATATTACACTTGCCTCAATCAGATGTTTGTCATCTTAGTCGTGTCTAAAGCCCTCCGGCTGGAAGGAGACTCATATTACTTTCCCATTGCCGCTGTAACAAATTACCACTAACTTACTGGCTTAAAACAACACAAATATATTATCTTACAGTTGTGGAAGGTGGAAATCAGAGCTCTGAGATCCGTTTCACTGGGCTAATGTCAGGATGTAAGCAGACATTCGTTCCTTCTGGAGGCTCTAGGGGAGAATCCATTTCCTTGCCTCTTCCAGCTTCTAGAAGCTGCCTGTATTCCTTGGCTCCCAGCCCCATCCTTCATCTTCAAAGCCAGCAACGGGCAGTGGAGTCTTTCTCATGCTGCATCCCTCCAATGATTCTCTTTTATAGTCAAATCTCTCTGTCTCCCTTATATAATTAACACGTGTGATTACATCAGGCCCACTCAGATCAACCTGGATAATCTCCCCATCTCAGAACCCTTAATTTAATCCCATCTGCAAAGCCCCTTTTGCCATGTAAGTTAACATATTCACGTGTCCTGGGGATCAGGCCATGGACGTCTTTGGTGGTGAACCATTCTTCAGCCTACCACAATTATAAATATATTTCCAATGTTTCTATGAAACATTCCATCAGTATGTTTCTCCCCTAAGTCTGAGCATTTCAATCCCTATTTAACAGGTCTTTGTTTTCCTCTGCCAGTTGTCATTTGAGCATATTCTCTGAGAGAACGCAGGAGAGTCACTCTAGGGCAAGCACGTTAGTCCTCTTCTTAAATATTCCCATTACTTGATTGAAGAAGAAAATCTGAAATTCCAACACTGAGAGAAAAAAAAATGCTACCAGGATTTTTTTTGTGCATGTGTGTCTAAATCCACTTTCCCACACTCGGCTCCACCAAGCAGAGGACTCGGAAGAAGAGTGGTGTTGTCTTTCCCCACTTGTCTCCTGTGCCTCTTATGCAACACGCACCCGCCCCACTTTAGTAACTCAAAGCAGAGAAGGCCTCCAGCTTCAATAGGAAAATCTGCCTCGAGCTGCAGACGGATCAAGAATGCATAGTTTATTATTTAAAGTGCACGCTGGCTGGGGCTGTCCAGGTGGCTCAAGGAAGCTCCTGGCAGCCGGTCCAACCCCAAGGCTGGAGGAGGCACTGTGGTCCCCAGAAGGCGCAGCCCCAGCGGCCTGGTGAGTGCACAGCCTACTGGCGGCCTGCCTCCGGAGGTGCTGACTTGGTGTTCCAGGGCCAGTGGGGGTGGAGATCCAGGCCCTGCCAACTCCCGCAGAAGTGTCTGATTTTTGAATCAGCAGCGTTCATGTTCCCTCCAAGGGAGAGAGCGGGAGAGAATGTGTGACTGAGCGAAGGAGCACGCCCGCCCGGCTTCCCTCCCAGCAGGCAGGCCCGGGCCAGGAAGTCCAACACAGAGAAAGGCACGGGCAACAGACGCTGGGTTTGCAGTGACAGTTGGGTCTTTTTAAGAAATGACTTTAGGGTTGCATCCCCACCTCCCCCCAAAGAAGGGTCTAGCCTTTTCAGTACACTAATTTCTCATGGAAAAGCCCAGCAAAAAAAAGTCTCATCAGGACATCTGCTGCCCAGTTTTCTTGGGCGTCTTCCAGCCACAAATGCAGCGGGTTCATTTTGCACAGCCTCCTTTCAAAGCAACGGGCAATTTCTTGTGCACGAACAGACAGGGAATTTGCTTGCTGGAACGGGTGTGGGGTTGTACAGACTGCCTTCAGGCTGAAGGAGCTTGTACCTTTCTTAATCCATTAGCAAGTCATAGATCAAACTCCCCTGTCACTGCGTTTGGACAGAGCCGGACAGTGAACCATTGGGGAAAAGCCCAATAAAGCCGGGAGTGTTCCCGCCCAGTTGAGCAGAAAATAGCAGGCGTCACCGGTGGTCAGCTGTGGTGGTGGCGTGGATGGAACCTGGACCGGCTGTGAAGGGCCAAAGCCCCCCCCCCCCCGCAAGCAGGGAACACAGAGAGACCCCGCCCATGTCTGCCATGGCTGTTGATGCCATACCCCGGGCCCAGGGGTGCTCAGGGCTTGGGTGAGGGAAAAGAGGCTTTTCTTCTCCCCAAAGAGACAGCCATTATATACAGATGGAGCTCATAGGCCCCACTTCCGTGGGTCCCCCAGGGAGCCCATCCTTGGCCTTCTGGGTCCTCACAAAGGGAATGATCTTTCTTTATGTTACATTTAAGGAAAGACAGCTTTCTCAGAAAATAAACTGTTACCCGTCACCGCCAAGGCCGGCTGCTACTTTTCTGACTCTGCTTTTGGGTGAGTTTTGATTTCCCTTGACTGTCTCCAACCTCCTGACCTTGACACAGTGCCTTTTCCTCGTGTGGAGCTGACAGTCGATAGTGGGGAGAGCTGAGCGCTTGTGTTTCATGCCTGCTCTGTCCCAGAGGGTACCGTCTGAGTCATATTTGGACTGGTCGTCCCCTTTCTGTGAAGCACTTAATCATTTTGTTGGTGTCGAGTACGCAGAGCAGCACTGAGGCTGAGGCCCTCAATTAATTTTTGTCAGGGGCCTTGTTGGCTTGTCTCTGAGTTTGAAAAACTGTCTCCTTCAGTATAAATATGCATTTTCCAGCGGCGAGTGATGTCTTGGCTGTTCCAGGGATGTGAGCATCTGCGTTTCAGGCCCTCAAGGGAAAGGCTGTCCTTTGCCAGCAGGTTATCTGCCCCAGATCCCCCTGCTTCCCCACCCTGTCACCCTTCCCCAGCCCTGGCCCTGGTAGGGTCTTCGGGTCTCGGTCCATCCCATATGAAGGCGGAAATTTTTCACCGGATCGTCTGCAGACCGTGAGGAATATAGTACAGTCATTCTTTTCCAGTTCTATATGGCACGAAGCATTGAGGAAGTCCTGTTGAGAGCCCCTCTGAGGATGCCCCCCACACATTTCCCCTTCCTCTGTGTTCACATCAGCCTGGGAGGACCAGGCCCTCATGGGATACCATGGTGGCTGGTGGGGAACGTGGAGAAAGAGCTCAAAGACACAGCTTAAGCCACATGGAATCCGATTACCCAACCCCAGGCGGGCTGGGCAGGGGCACCAACAGGATGGGAAAGGGGATTTGGGAAGGCTCACATCAGGGTGAGACTTGAGCTGGGCCTTGAACACGGCAGGACTGAGGGGATGTGCCAAGGAGATGATGCCAGAGGAGGCGAACCGTCCTTGTCATCCATCTGTTTGTATGCCACGGTGTGCCTGGGACCTCGTAGGGCCTGGGAATCTCACGGCGAGCGGGAACCGGTCTGGGAATCAGGAGAGGACTCCGTGGCAGCCTGGGTAGTAAGCGCCGAGCCTAGGATCAGGTAGGCCCGAATTCGAGGCCGGGCTCAAAACGTGTACGTACCACATGACCTTGAGCAGGTGCGCTCCCCCAGACCTCCTCTGCCGCAGAGGCTCTGTCTCCGGCTGACCACTGGCGAGATCCCTGGCGGAGCGCCGTGGGGCAGCAGCGTCAGGATGGAAGTTCTGTTGGCATGCAGCTTCCAGCCATGGTAGAAAATGGGCATCATGTGATTAAAAACATCATTTCCTTTGGGACACCTGTGTTGTAAAAGAAAATCACAGACCCCAGCAAAATGCCCTGCCAGCAGCAGGGGCCAGATGATGGCTTGATCTGGGGACACAGTGACTTGGGAAGAATCAAGAGCAGGGACTGATGTCCCTGAATCTAGCAGCTTCCTTGCCTCATCTGACCAGCGCATTCAGCACCCAAGGTGTGTGTCCGGGTAATTGAGACTTACCCTGCCTCCCCGGGGGGTAGATCTCCCTGCTGCCCAGTCCGGCTCCCGTGGGGCTCCTATAGCAGATCACCCGGTGAAGAGAGCAAGCTGGGAGCGGAAGCCAGAGCAAAGTTGGATGGCTAAGCCAGGATTCTGTTTTTATTTCCCATGACTTTTTTTTTTTTCTTCATGATTCCAATGCTGACAATTCAGACTTCTGGAAGGTATTCCAATTTCAACCGTATTTAAAGAACAGTAACTTGGAGTTCTAATGCACCAGTAATTACCTAAAAAGGGAAAGCATTTAGCAACAGCAAAAAAATATAAGGAAGCCATTCAAATTGCAGTATAAGAATATGATTCTGAATTAATTACCACCAGCGTGAGCGACAGGGCGCTCTCTCCTCTCTTCAGGAGGCCTGAGACTTTGACCAGCCTGTGAACAATGGCGTTCAGCCACTTGCTTTGTCTTTGGAGGTTCTGAAATTCACAATGGCCTCTTCTGGGTTTCTCTCCCTTCCAGTTGTCTGTGACGAGCAGCGTCTCGCAGCCTATGTTCCAGACAGCTGAACATCTTTTCTGGCTGCCAGCTAAAATAAAACGTTGTATCATAACTTTTTGACAGGGCTCTACTATGAAACATTTTGTGGTGTGTGTCTGTGTGTGTGTGTGTGTGTGTGTGTGTGTGTGTGTACTGTGACTTGTCCGCACATGTGGGGGGAAAAGTAGAGATTGTTTTCCTCCGGGGTGCAATGTTTTCGGTAATAGATGTTACTGAAAAGCTGTTTTAAAAAGCGAGATTTTTGCAAAGGGAACCAACTTTTAAATGAAGTGCACGAGCTGACCATTTTGAGGAAATCTGGGGGGAGTCCTGCAGAGGGAAGTTTCTGGCAGGAGATGTACCAGATTCTCAGGACATCCTTGTTGGTTACTTCCATGTTTTTCATAAAATAGCGTAATTGCTTGTCTAGATCAGATCTGTGATAATTGGGCTGCCGTCGTGGATGCTCTTACCTGTGGGCAAGACGGGTTCGCAGGTGTGGCTTATCAGGTGTGTGCGGCCAGGTGCCAGATTTAACTCCTCGCCCCGAAGGCAGCCCCACGTGTGGAAGGTCTGTGGGAGCTCACGCTGTGTTCTCTTCCGCGGGGACACTGGGGGCACCAGCCACATGCCCGGCACCATGCGAGTCATGTTACATTCCTTATCTCATTTTATCCTTCCGTGAGTGCTGAGTTCTTTCTGCCACAAACTGCATGGTCCCCGGACCTTTGCCCAGGGGTCGGTAAAGTGCTGTCCCCTTCTCAGCCTTCCTTCCCATTCTCCCGAGGGCAGTGGAGGAAAGACGTCACGTTCAAGCTGGGGGCTATGCCTACCTGAGAGACCATTCCAAGAGCAGTGCTGTGGGCCTGTGTTCTTGTGGAATACCCAAGTCCCTAAGTCTGGGTTGACTCGGGTAAAGCAGGTAGGTGCTTTGGGCTTTGGAAGCGTAGCAGGGCATAGCAGTTTCTACCTAGGTCAGCCTGGGAGAAACCCAGCAGATTATTGTGTTTACCTCTGCATCAGTCCCTACTGCTATGTAACAAATCACCCTGAAGCCTGAAACTGCCTTTTTAATACACTTACAGCTTCCTTGGGTCAGGAGTTCAGACAGGGCGTAGAGAAGACAGCTTGGATCTGCTCCATAGCGGCTGGGCCTCCAGCCTGGGGAAGGTTTGCGGGGGAGGGAGGAGGGGGATGGGCTGGAGTGATTAGGAAACCCCTTCACTCACACCTGGCACTGAGAGTGAATCCCTTGAAGGTAGAACCATCAACCAGAGCATCTCCAGGTGGCCTCTGCTTGAGACTAGGCCTCCTCCCCTTATGAGGTAGTTACGCTTCTTACGTGGCTGCTCAGGGCTCCAAGTGCATGAGTTCCAGCACACCTGGCAGGTGCCGGCCAGCCTTTTAGGCTCCGCCTCTGACGCCACAGAGCATTGATTCCACGGTACTCTGTTGGTTGAAGCAGTCACAGTGCACCCAGACTCAAGGGAGGGGTGGTGCCAGATCCCACTTCTCAACGCGGAAGAGTTTAGAGGCCTTATTCCAAACCACGTCTACAAACCTGCGGGCAGGTGACACTGCTAATGATGAGGGTCCCATTCCATTGTGCGTGGGTCACAGACAACATGAGGAGAGGCGACCTATCTTCCCACTTCCAAAGGGAGGAGAGAGCATGTCAGGTGTTCCTCTCTTCAGCCCTGAGTTCTGTAGAAACTTGGCCATCCCCTGTGGGCGACAGTACTGAAGCAAGGCTTTGTATCAGTAGTGTGGTACGGCCCCACTGAGAATACTTAATCGGTTACCTGATTATAGCTTCAAGGAAATCAAATTAACGTGTACTAAACCGGACATGATTGAAATGTACCGCTGATAAGTTTTGATGCACGAATACACCAGTGAAGCCACCACCACCGCAATCAAGGTAATGACTGTTTCCGTTGCCTCCAACTTTCCTTGTGCCCCCGGTAGCCTCTCCCCGGTCCCTCCCAGCATTCCCCCCCCCGAACCATCGCTTTCTGCCACTAGGTTGGTGTCCCCTGTTTACAGTTTTGTGTATATGGAATCTTATACAGTGTATATTCTTAATGTCTTCTTTCACTCATCACAGTTATTTTGAGATTCATCCGTGTTCTTTTGTGTATCTGTAGTTTATTTCTTCTTATTGCTGAGTAGTATACCATTGCATGGATAATCCAGTTTATCTGTTCTCCTATTAATTGGCTTTTAGATTGTTTCCAGTTTTTGGCTATACTAGAGAGCTATTATGAATATTGGTTTGCGGGTGTTTTTATGGACCATTTTCTTTTCATTCTTGGATAAATATATAGTTGTAAGATGGCTGTATCATAAAGTAGGTATGTATTTACCTTTAAAAATTTTTTAAAAAAGATTTTATTTATTTATTTGAGAGAGAGAGCATAAGGGAGAGGGACAGGTAGACTCCCTGCTGAGCAGGGAGCCCAGTGTGGGGCTTGATCCCAGGACCCTGGGATCATGATCTGAGCCGAAGGCAGATGCTTAACCAGCTGAGCCTCCCAGGAGCCCCTGTATTTACCTTTTTAAGAATAACTGTGTTGTAACTATTACAAAGGGTGTTTTTCGTTTTTTCTTTCTTTCTTTTTCTTTCTTTCTTTCTTTCTTTCTTTCTTTCTTTCTTTCTTTCTTTCTTTCTTTCTTTCTTTCTTTCTTTCTTTTCATTGGTTCTTTCGTTCTTTCCTCTTTCCCCTTGAATTTCCATATGAATTTTAGGATCAGCTTCCTTAATTTCCATAAAGAAGCTAGGTGGCATTTTGATAGGGATTGCTTTGAATCTGTAGATCAGTTTGGGGAATATTGCCATCTTCACAGTAGTAAGTCTTCTGATCCATGAACATGGGATACCTTTCCATTTCTATAGGTCTTCTTTAATTTCTCTCAGCAGTGTGTTGTAGTTTGAGAGCGTAAGATTTTCACCTCTGTTCCTAAACATTTTATTCTTTCTGATGCTGTTGTAAATGGAATTCTTTCTTTGTTTCATTTCCAGTTTCTTCTTTGCTACTTTATAGAAAACAATTGCTTTTTATTTATTGATCTTGTGCCCTTTGATCTTTTATTCATTCAGTGTTAATTCAGCTCATTTATTCAAATAGTTTATAGTGGATTCCTTAGAGGTTTCTATGTATTAGGTCATGCCATCTGTGAATAGAGCAGCTTTACTTCCTCCTTTTTAATTTGGATGTCTTTTATTTCTCTTTCTTGTCTGATTGCCCTGGCTAGACCCTTCAACACAGTCCTGAATAGAAATGTCAAGAAAGGGGGCGCCTGGGTGGTTCAGTCATTAAGTGCCTTCGGCTCAGGGTGTGATCCCAGGGTCCTGGGATCGAGCCCTGCTTTGGGCTCCCTGCTCTGCTGGAAGCCTGCTTTTTCCTCTCCCACTCCCACTCCCCCTGCTTGTGTTCCCTCTCTTGCTAGCTATCTCTCTCTCTGTCAAATAAATAAATAAAATCTTTAAAAAAAATGTCAAGAAAGAACAACCATTTCTTGTTCCTGATCTTAGGGGGAAAACATTTAGCTTTCACCATTGAAGATGATGTCAGTTGTGTGTTTTTTGTAGATACTCTTTTTCAGGTTGAGGACATTTCCTTTACTCCTTGTTTGTTGAATATTTTTATTGTGGTTGATGTTGTGTATCATGAAGGGGTATTCAATTTTGTCAATTTTTTTTCTACTTCTATTGAGAGGATTATGTGGTTTTATAGATATTACAGTGTATTACTTTGTTATGTTGGGATGTTAAATAAATTTTGCATTCTTGGGAATAAATAAAATCACAATTTGTCAGGATATATGTTTGTTTTTATATATTGCTGGATTTAGTTTACTAGTATTTTGTTGAGAATATTTACATTTATCTTCATAAGCAATACTGGTCTGTAGTGGTCTTTCCTTGTCATGTCTTTATCTTGTTTTGGTGTCAGGGTAATACTGCCTCATATAATGCACTGGGGAGTGTTCCCTTCTTTTCTATTTTTTGGCAGAGTTTGTGAGGAATTGGTATTAACTTCTGTTTCAGTGTTTGGCAGAATTCACCAGTAAGCTGTCTTTGCCTGGCTTTTCTTTGTGGGTAGTTTTTAAATAACAAATTCACTTTCTTTACTTATAATGGGTCTATTCAGATCGTGTATTTCTTCATGAGTCAGTTTTTGTAGTTTTTCTCCTTCTAGGAATTTGTCCATTTCCTTTACATTATTTCATTTGTTGGCATAAAGTTGTTCATAGTATTCCTTTATAATCTTCCGTATTTCTGTAAGATAAATTCCCTCTTTCATACGTGATGTAGTGATTTGGATCTTCCCCCCCCATCTCCTTGGCCAATGTGGCTTAAGTTTGTCAATTAAAAAAATTTTTTTGAGAGAAAGGGAGAGATCATGCTCATGCATGGGGGAAGGGGCAGAGGGAGAGGAGAAAGAGAATTCCAAGCAGACTTCATGCCAAGTGTAGAGCCTGACTCGGGGCTCGATCCCAGAACCCTGAGATCATGATCTGAGCCAAAATCAAGAGTTGGATGCTCAACTGACTGAGCCACCCAGGCACCCTAAAGTTTGTCAATTTTGTCGAGATTTTCAAGGAACCTACTTTTGGTTTAGTTGATTTTTCTCTGCTGTTTTTCTGTTCTTTATTTCATTAATTTTTTTCTCTAATTTTTGTTATTTCTTCCCTTCTGTTTCCTTCATATTTTATTTGCTCTTCTAGTGTCTTAAGGTAAAGGTTAAGTTATTGATTTGAAGTTTCCAGGTTATTGTTTTTGAATTGTCTGCTTTTCCCTTTAATTTTTTTTGTTTTTGCTTCATATATTGAGCAGCTCTGTTGGTGCACATTGTTGTGTCTTCTGGATAAATTAACAGTTTATCATTATAAAATGTCCTTATTCATTTCTAGTAACATTTTATGTTTAAATGTCTGATTTGCCCGATATTGCTATAGCCATTCCTGCTTTCTTATGGTGCTGTTTGCATGTTATATTGTTTCCATTCTTTTACTGTTAACCTATTTGTATCATTTAATGTAAAGTATATCTTTCCCTTACTTCATTTAGTTGGATTTTTGAAATCTGTTCTAATGTTAGTGTTGATATAGTTGGATTTATGTCTGCCATTTTAATTTTTGTTTTCTACATGTTATCCTTTTGTTCCTGTATTTCTCCTTTTTACTTCATTTTTTTATTAAGTGAATATTTTCTAGCATAGTATTTTAATTCCTTTAATTATTTCACTACGCATTTTTTTTTGGTTATTTTCCTAGGAGTTGCTATAGAAATTACCATGTACATTTTACCAGAAGCTGTTTCAGGTTTGCTAACTTAATTCTAGTGAGGTATAGAAATGTTTCTCCTTTATAGCTCTATTCTCTTCTACCCTTTTTGTACCATCTGTGTGTGTGTGTGTGTGGTGTGTATCTGCGTGTATATATATATGCTATTTATATATATACATATTATATATATGAATATTATTACTTACATATGTCATGGTATATGTTATATATTTATATACTACATACATATCACAAACCCAACAATACATTTTCTTTACTTTGTATAATTTATCTTAATGTATCTAATTCTTTATATAATTTTGTGTTAAAAGAGCTGAGAAGAGAAAGTTGAGCAAGTCTGTATAGACAGTTTGTTATATCAACCTTCTTATTCTCCATTGCTGATTCTCTTCATTTGTTTCTGTGGATTTGAGTTACCATCTGGTATCATTTCATTCCCCAAGACAACTTTGCTAGCACTCAACTCTTTTGCGTTATGATTGTCAAGCATGTTATATTTCTATATGTGAAAGTCCTGGCAATATAACTACATAAATAATGTTTTATACAATGTCTTTTTAAGTTGCTTAAAAGAAGAAGGGGAAGAGGGACACCTGGGTGGTGCAGTCAGTTAAGTGTCTGCCTTTGGCTCAGGTCATGATCCCAGGGTCCTGGGATCGAGTCCTGTATGTGGCTCCTTGCTCAGCAGGGAGCCTGCTTCTCCCTCTGCCTGCCGCTCCTCCTGCTTGTGCTCTCCCCTGCCCCGCCTGACAAGTAAATACATAAAATCTTTAAGAAAAAAAAGAGAGAGAAGGGGATGAAATATAACTATATGTCTCTTACAATTACACCTTTACTCTTTTCTGAATGTCTCGATTGGAATTATCATCTGGAGGCACTTGTTTTCCATCTGAAGAACTTTCTTTAGTATTTGTTGTAAGGCAAGTCTGCTAGGAACAAATTTTCTCTGTTAATGTTTATTAGAGAATGTCTTTATTTTGTTTTTATTTTTGAAGGATAGTTTTGCTGAATATATGATTATTGGTTGACAGTTTATTCTTTCAGGATTTTGAATGTGTCATCCCACTGTCTCTGGCCTTTATTGATTCTGATGAGAAGTCAGCTGTTAATTTTATTGAGATCTCCTTATACATGACCAGTTATTTTTCTGTTGCTACTTTTAAGATTTTATCGTTGATTCCCCCCCATCATTTTTACTGTGATATGTCTGGATGTGGATCTCTATTTTTATTCTACTTGGAGTTTGTTGGGCTTCGTGGTTGTGTAGATTCGTGGTTTTCATCACACTTAGGGATTTTTCAACCACTGTTACTTCAAATATATATATTTTTAATCCTTCCTCTTCTCTCCTCCTGATATTCATGTATGTTGGTGTGTTTGATGTTATCCCATATTCTCTTGAGGCTCTGTTCACTTTCCCCTATTCTTCAAATTATATAATCTCTAACAATATATCCTTAAATTTGCTGATTATTCTTCCAGTTTAAATCTATTTTTTAGTTTTTATAGTGAAATTATCATTTTGGTTATTGTACTTTTCAAATCCAGAATTTCAATTTGGTTCTTCAACGAAAATAATTTCTATGTGGTTATTGATAGTCTCTATTTGATGAGACATTGTCATCATAGCTTTCCTCTTTAGGCATGGTTTCATGCAGTTCTTTAAAAATTTTTTTTTAAGATTTATTTATTTTAGAGGGGGAGAGAGAGCATGCATGTGCAAGCAGGGGGAGGGCTGGAGGGAGAGGGAGAGGGAGAGAAGACTCCCCACTGAGCATGGAGCCTAACGTGGGGCTCAGTCTCATGACCCTGAGATCATGACCTGAGCCAAAATCTAGAGTCAGATGCTTAACTGACTGAGCCACCCAGGCGCCCCTCTTTGAACATTTTTATTGTGTCTGCTTTGAAGTCTTCGCCTTTTATTTCTCTCATCTGAGCTCTCTCTCAGACAGTTTCTGTTGCCTGCCTTTTTTTCTTATGTATGGGTCCCACTTTCCTGTTCTTTGTATGTCTCGTGCTTTTTTTTGTTGTTGTTGAAAACTACATTTTAGGTAGTAATTGTAGGAACCTGGATACTGACTCCCCTGTTCTTTTATCAGGGCTTGCTTCTGTTGTTGCTTGGTTATTTATTTGTTAGTGACTCAGACTATTTTGGTAACGTCTTTTTTCCTGTGCAGAGGGCTGCCTGATTTGCTCCCCAGAAGGAGCAGGTTATGTCATGTGTGCAGTCCGAGCTGACTGGTTTAACTGTCTGACTCTCTCTTTCCCTGATCTTTCTGTTAAGCTGTCTGCCTCATTTGATATCACACCCAGCTGGTAGGCTTCACTAGTAGCTGGCTGATTGCTCTATTATATTCAGCAATGTCCCGGGACATACATTGCTCTAACAAAGTCAGGTAGGGGTCATTTTTGTGGCGAGGCTTTGAGATTTGTGCTAATCCCAGGAGGGCTGTCCTTACCTGTCTTTTTTCCCCCTCAGTTTTCACCAGTGAACTAGCTGGCCTCATTGCTCTTAATTAAGAAGAGCTTTCAGCCTCCTATTTGCTTACCACCAACATCTCCGTTGTTTCTGTGATTGAGTTCCAGTTTCAAAGCATTGTGGTCTGAGAATATGCAGGGAATAATCTCAGTCTTTTGGTATCGGTTCAGACCTGATTTGTGACCCAGTAGGTGGTCTATTCTGGAGAAAGTTCCATGTGAGTTCGAGAAGAATGAGTATTCTGTTGTTTTAGGGTAGAATGTTCTGTATATATCTATGAGGTCCATCTGGTCCAGTGTATCATTCAAAGCTCCTGTTTCTTTGTTGATTTTCTGCTTAGATGATCTGTCTATTGCTGAGAGTGGAGTGTTGAGGTCCCCTACTATTAACGTATTTTTGTCTGTAAGTCTCTTTATTTTGGTTAACAGTTGGCTTGTGTAGTTGGCTGCTCTCCATGGTTTCTGGAGAGTGCCCTTGGAGTTTCCTACACTCTGTTTCAAGTAACACCAGTTTTTCTGGGGAAAGCATACTGCTTGTATCCCTGGGAAAAGTCTCAGAGCCATTACTCTGGGCAGTCGGCAGGGTTGGTAGTTTCTGGTCTTCCCAGCTTGCCTTTCCTGGCATGGAATATATGCCTTATGAGCAAGCTGATGTGAAGGTGATTGATGCCTCCAGTATTTTCCTGGGATAGAGCCGCCTTCTTCTTCTGAGTGGTGGGGGCTAGGTGAAGGAAGGGAGCCCCAACCTTTTGGATGCATTCATTAGGAGATTAGACTCTTCAGTTTGGACTTGGAGAGGTTGAGAAATGCTGGTGGCCTGCCCCTCCTGGTGAAGTACCCTACCCCTTGATTGGCCGAGGGGAAGAAGAGCCCATCTTCTTGGTCTCCCTTGTCTGGAATGGAACATCCATCAAGCAGAGCTAAGATGGGGGGGAGGGAGTGGTAGCTCAACGTCACAGATTCTCGTTCTTACCACTATAGTAGAGTAGATGTTTCTTCATTTCTTGTATGCTCTCGAGAAAATTTCCAGAGGTCTTCAAACTTTTTTTTTTTTTAAGTTTGCCCCAGTGAGCTCCTCATACTTTCTTCCCAGAAGTGGGACACAAGTAGCTATTTCTAGGAGCTCATGGACTGAGAGAGAAAAATGGCCAGGTTGGGAACCAATGTTGTCATAAAATTGGCTCTTCTAGTCAGCAACTCTACGTATCATAAATCTGAGGTTAGCTTGCCCGTGGCAGTGTGCTGGTGAAGGTGATGACTTAATTTAGGCAGCATTGAAGTGGATCTTCTGGAAGTACAGGCTATGATCTAATATTCCTTAAAGATTTCTCGGAGCAAGGGAGGCCCCCCGTTGGGCGTGACAGGAAGTGTGGGCTTTTTCTCCATTGACCAGGATAACTGGCCTGGAGAAGAGGGCATTCCAGAAAGAAGACTCAAGCTGGGAAACAGGTTGGTCATGACAATAGCAGCTGACCTGTGGATCTCCCTGGCTGGACTTTCATCATGTCGTGGGTGACGCCTAGGCAGGGGACAGGTTGACCTGCAGCAGGACTGGTCACAAGCTGTGAGCTCATGCGGCCGCTGTGCCCTGTGCGAGGCTCCTGCTGGGATGTGTAGCCAGGCATGATTGCAGAAGGAAGGCATATCTGGAGCTAATCCCACACCACTGTGCAGATTGATGACCCAGGGTGGTCACCCCGGGGCAGAGGCCTGCTGGAAATGGTCAGGCTTACGTGGCGGCGGAATTTAGCCCTGGAACATTGCTTGCTGGGCTGGTGACTTTATGTTGGTCTGCTCTTACAGACTTCTGGAAGGGAAAACCAGTGTGGTTTCCAGGGATACAAGTAACTGGAATCACATCAGACAGAAGATGACTGCGTACTTCATAGAGGGAGGCATCCTTTTGCAACAGAATGGCCGTAGGGCCACTTGGTGCCAGCCCGCCTTGTGCGGTGGATGGTTGGCTCGGATGTGCCAGGATCAGAGGAGAAGTGATATGAGCCTGACTCGAGAGGGATGTGCAACAAATATGGATGAGAAGGACATGGAGGCAAGGGAGGGAGGCAGTGAAGAGGCTACCCGTCTCTAAGAGATGAGGCAGAACAGTTTACCATTGAAAAAAAAAAAAAAAAAAAAAAGAACACGTGTCTGCTCTAAACATCCCGATGAGGTGCTGGGGCATCTCAGCTTCCCGCACATTGCCAGCATCTGGGGATGTCATGTGGCTGTGTCGTCTCCCAGGAATTGGGTGCTAAGGCTTTCGGGCTCAGGACTTCTTGAGCCTCTTGTAAAGACTGCACCACAGAGCTTAGGACAGTCCGAATGTGTTTGTTATAATCTGCAGTGGCAGCAGATTACAATAAATCCCCTTGGATATGATGACACATTCCCATGAAGAGGCCGTGGAAATGCTCTCTTATTAACCTCTGGCTGACCTAGGGCATTACAAAGCATGCTTGCAGCATGACCTTGGGCTGAACACTGGGCCTAATAAGCAGTCCCTCCCACGAAAACCCATCTGAAGATAGAAAAGAAGAGAAACACATTTAGAAAAAGGAAGGGAATAGGCAATTTATTGTTAAAATCAGTGAGGACCTTCCCTTGACTGTAAAGGATGGAGGGCCCGGATCGACGAAGGGCCAAACCTTGCCCGTCCAAAGGAGGGCAAGAGAAAATATTTTCCCGCTTCCACTTGTTTTTCCTTGGCTCTGACATTCAGAGGATTTGGGATACTTAGGAAACCAGTCAGCTGTCTTTCTCGGTTTGGCCTGAACTGTTGTTTTATCGCCGTTCTCCAGCCAGCTCCAGGACAGCCCTGCAGCTTAAGTTGTGTGGCTGACACAGGGCATCTCGCGTTGCCCTGTGGACAGAAGGAGGCCTGTTGATCCAGTTGGAAGGGCCCTGTCTGTGGGGAGTAAGGTCCTACCACAGCCTGGCAGAGCTGGCTAGGCAGAAAGGATTTATTTCAGGGACCAGAGTAAATCTTAGACAACTAGTGTTCCTGAATGGGAGGCAGAAAGATAGGGCTGTTAAAAAGCGAAAGTCATAAGGATTGCAGAATGAGATGTAAAAATAATAGCCTTCACATAAAAGGGAGCTGGTGAGTAATGAAAGCTTATGAGGCTAAAGTTCACCATAGCAAAATTAAAACCCAGGAAGGAAGCAGTGCAGGGCAGAAATGACATCACCCATTTGAAATAGTGACGCAGAGAATAAATGTGAGATGCTTCCTCGTGACGCAAAGGAAAGAAATCAGTGAGAAAGAAAGTGACAGAAATGGGCTGTAGAAAATGGAAACCCAATTTCAGTATCTCTGGGGAAGGAATCCTGCGCTGTCCCCCCAAGTTAGAATGGGAGCACTGATCAAAGATTTATAATGAATGAAGACTTTCCAGAAGGTTAAAAAAAAGAAAAACAAACCTAGTTTACAGGATAAAAGTCTTTCTATGTTCTAGTCAAAATTAACATACTAGAGCCAGAGTTATTTATCCTCGAAAAATTTATGAATTACAGGAGTCACAATAAAAGTTATACTATCCTCAAGCGGACAAAATAGGTCACTCAATGGGGCACCTGGGTAGCTTAGTCTGTTAAGCGTCTGACTCTTGATTTTGGCTCAGGTCATGATCTCAGGGTCACAAGACTGAGCCCCGTGTTGGTCTCCACACTGAGCGTGGAGCTTGCCTAAGATTTTCTCTCTCTCCCTCTGTTCTCCCCTCCCTGCTTATACTTGCTCTCACTCTCTCTCTCTAATTAAAAAAAAAAAAAGGTTTTTCAAGAGAAGCAAAAATTTGGCAGGCCTCAGAGTTGTCAACTAAGTCCCAGAAGACAGTGGAGCCAAGATGGCAGTGTTGGGGTGAGAGATGGTTGTGCCCCAAGAATGAGATACTCAACAAGTTGTTGATCAAGTGTCAGGGCAGCTAAGGGTAAGAGTTTAGAAACTGTATGTCTCACTTGTCCTACTTCCAGGAGGAATTTCCTTAAGATACAGTTGTAGGCGACTCTGTGCGGAAGTAGAATTAAGAGACTGGAGATAGGGAAGTCATGATATAAAGAGTTGATGTTGTAATTGAAACTGGCTTAAGATAAGAGTCAAGCTTAACCAACTGATGCAAATATAATTGCACATGAAGTGCAATAATTGAAAAATCAAGGGGAGATCGAAGACCTAAACACGAGAGCAAGAACGATCACACTTTTAGGATAAAATGTAGGTATAAATTCTTGTGACCTTGGATCAGGCAATGATTTCTGAGATATGCTACCAAGAAAACACAAGCAACCAAAAGAAAATATGGATAACTTAGACTAATTCATAATTTAAAGTTTTTGTGCTTCATTTTTCTTTAAAGATTTTATTTGAGAGAGTTGGAGAGAGAGAGAGAGGGCATAAGTAGGGGGAGGGGTAGAGGGAGAAGCAGACTCCCCACCAAGCAGGGAGCCCAGTGCCGGGCTCCATCCCGGGACTCCGGGATCGTGACCTGAGCAGAAGGCAGATGCTTAACTGACTGAGCCACCCAGGTGCCCCCCAAATTTTTGTGCTTCAAAGGACATCATCAAGAAAGTGCAAAAGACAGCTCCCATGATAGAAGAAGAGTTCTCCAAATCTTATATCTGATAAGGGACTTGCAGTTGGAATATATTCTGTAACTCAATGATAAAAAAGAAAATTCAATTTAAGAATGGGGAAAGGACTGGAATATACAGTTCTCCAAAGAAGATACACAAATGTTCAGTGTGTCATTGGACATCAGGGAAACGCAAATTAAAACCACAGTGAGATACCATTCACACTCATGTGCATGATTGTAATAAAAAGATGGACAATAGTAAGTGTGGGAACACAGAGACATCGGAGCCTTCATCCACTCCTGCTAGGGATGTAAAATGGTGCAGCCACTTTGGAAGACAGCCTGGCAGTTCCTCAGAAGTACAAGCATAGAGTTACCATATGATCTAGCAATTCTTCTCTTAGGTGTAGACCCAAGAGAAATGCAGCCATTTGTCCACATTAAAAACTTCTACATGACCGTTCATAGCGGCATTATTCACAATAGCCAAACAGTGGAAACAACCCAGATGTCTGAATGGATAAATCAAATGTGCTCCATTCGTACGACAGAATCTTATTTAGCAATAAAAGGAAATGAAGTACTGATACTTGCTACAAGATGGCTGAACCTTGAAAACATTATCGTAAGTGAAAGAAACCAGACAAAGGACCACATATCATAGGATTCTGTCTATATGAAGTGTTTAGAAGAGACAAATCTGTGGAGACAGAAAGTAGATTAGTGGTTTCCTGGGTCTGGGGTTAGGGAAGGCAGAAATAGGGACAGATTGCCAAAGGATATGCAATTTCAGTTTGGGTAATGAAAATGTTCTATTATTGTGGTGATGATTGTAAAACCATTGAATTGTATACTCAAAATGGGTGAATTTTATGGCATGTGGATTATATCTCAACAAAGCTGTTATAAAAATTAGGAGAAGATGTAAAATATGAAGTATAATACTTTAATAATAATCTGTACCTCGAGTTTAAGAAATATTTACAAATCTGAGAAATGGAAGGAATATGGGAAGGAAAAAAAGAGACAATTCTCTTTTGTACAAAAGGGAAAGCCAGAGTTCTATGTTGACATGGATAATCAGAAAGCTTTATAAAGAATGTTTCTGAATTGCATCCTTAATACTAGAGATGATAATATAGTTCCCATTGAAAAATACAGAGAGAAAAGGAACTAAAAATATGGTAGTTCAAACATTACTAATTTTTACAATAAATATCAAGGCATTAAAATCCTTTACTTATGACAAAGACTCAGAAACGATACCTGAGAAATTACTTCAAAAGCATGGGTAAAGATTTAAATATCTTTAAATTGCCAGAAGTAAAAGGTGATAAAATTGAGAAAATATTTGCCATAGTAGTACAAATGTGTAATATTCTTTCATTTGCTCTTTCAGTTGCTTATTGTAACACTGTTTGTTGAATAGCTACTTACATGCTAAGCCTTAGGTTATCAGTGATGAATAGACTGACATAGTTCCTATTCTCATTGAGCTTCCTGTCTAGGGGAAGAGACTAATATATATATATATATACTAAAATATTACTATTATAATAATATATAATATATAAATAATATACAATATAAAAATCAAATATAAAATAAATAACAATATAAATATAATATAAAATAAATATATAAATTATATAATATAAATAATATTATAATATGTATTTTTTGGGGGTGTGCTGGGGAGAGGGAGAGGGAGAGAGAGAATCCCAAGCAGGCTCCATGCCCAGCGTGGAGCCTGACATGGGGCTCAATCTCACGACCCTGAGATCATGACCTGAGCTGAAACCAAGAGTTAGATGCCTACTCAGCTGAGCCACCCAGGTGCCCCAGGAAGAGACTAATATTAAACACAGAACAATTAAATAATTACCAGCTTTGGTAAGTGGTCCAAAGAAAATAAAAATGTGCTCTAGTGACTTAGATGAAGGCGTCCAAGGAAAGCCTCGTTGAGGAAGTGACATCTGAGTTGTACGTACAAGTTAGTCATGTGACGGTCAGTTAGCTGGAGTTAGGCCATGTTCAGAGGCCAGAATGTGGGAAAGAGATGCGATGCTTCATGAAGGCCAGTGTGATAATGTGGGGGCCTCCTTGGATCTTAGAGGAAGCCGTAGGACAACAGAGGAGGCTGTTCTAGTGTATTTGTGAGTTGGCCTAACCGAGGTCTCCACCCCCTCCACTGCTTGGCTGGTTTGCTCGCCCTGGTGGAGCCCAAGGCTACTTTGCATGTGGAAGTCCAAGGGAGGGTGTAAGGGAACAGCTCACCTCTTGGTGCCCTGCTAGGGGCATGGGAAAGTGGGGAGTAGGAGCCCCAGTATTAAGAGTCACCCTGGTGCCCAGAGAACCACGGCCGTGCTCAGGCAAATGTGCAGGAAGGGCAGGTCCTTTTGCCCTGCAGTGTCCCGGACGTTCGGGAAGGGGGCTCTTTGCTTGGGAGAGAAGCACAGTCTGGTGGCTGGTTCTAGGCCAGAAGAGGAGCACTCGGACTTGTTTTCCCACCTCTAGACCTGTACGTCGGGTATTTTGAGCCCTTTCCCCATGTGTTAGGAGACATCTGGGTCTTCTGTGAAACTTAAGAGGTCTATAGAGGAGTGAATGATATCTCACTGCAAACCGCTCTGGAAATACATGGGAATTTAATACATTTGGAAGAACCCCTGACATCCCAGAGCTCTACAAAGGCCAAGGAGATTTTTTTCCCCCTCTAAGCCTCTAAAAAAAAGAGGGCAAATCACTGTTTGATCCTTTGCTCATCGTTCATTCACTTCATTTTCTCATTCATGCATATGATCCAAAACAGCAGCTGAGGCCTGACTCTGTTCCAGGTGCCCTCCTCAGGGTGGAGAGACAGAGGTGGGCAGCCTCCACCCTCAAATCCCAGAAGCTTGAGGAGATGCCTAACCGATCGCTCTAGGGTGTGCTGAGCGCTATAGGGGTACCGGGGGAGGGGTAGAAGGACGGAGCCTTTAGCTTTATTTTAGTTTTGTGTTTGAGTTCCACATCCAGAGAGTGGCCTGCCCTCCTTGCAAAGGTGGAGGAATTTCTGAGCTATCTAAAGTTTGTTGTACTTCCTTGTCAAAGATGAAAGACCATCTGTCAAGAGAAACAATACCCAGGGTTCCGACAGTGGGGGTGGGGGGACTCCAGGTGCAGAAGACAAGTCGATTTCTTTTCAGGCTTTTGTTTGCCCTGTCTTGCTCTGCTTGAAACATGAGAACATTAATTAATTTTTTCCCCCAAGCTGTGTGTTTGGGGAATGTTCTTTTTTTTTTTTTCCCTCTTCCATCAATTTAGAAGATAAAACTGTCAGACTCCAGTAGGCCTGTGTATACAATTTCAGCAGGACTTAAAGGACGTGATCGTGCCAAGCACTTGCATAAAACGATTTTTTCAAATTTGCCAAATGCATCTCAGTGGACCCCTGCAAGGATGGCGCCTTCATGGGAATTGCCCCACTGTCCTAAACACATAGTTAAACACACACCACCTTGTGCAGAGGTGACGTGCCCCGTGCACACTTCCTAAGGCAGGAAAGAAGATGGATGTCTGTCTGTTATGGACTGAATTGTCTCGCTGCCATGCATATGGTGAAGTCCTAATCTCCAGCACAGCAGAATATGATTGTATTTGGAAAGAGGGTCTTTAAAGAAGTGATTAAGTTAGAATGAGGTCATTAGTGTGGGCCCTAATCCAATATGATTGGTGTCCTTGTAACAAGAGGACATTGGGACACAGGTGGGTATGGGGGGCAAGGAGACCCTGCGAAGACACTTAGGATGGCCATCTGCAAGACAAGGAAAGAAGCCTAAGAGAAACCCACCCTGCTGACACCTCGGTCTTAGACCCCCAGCTTCCAGAAGGGTGAAGAAATGAATGTCTATTGTTTGCGCCACCCAGTCTGTGGCACTGGGTAAGGGCAAGCCTAGTAGATGAACACAGTGTCTTTTACAAGTACATTGACTATTTAATAGGGGTTGAGACAAGGTTTCAGGTGGACATGCCGTGAACGAGAAATGGCAGCATTCTGCCTTACCCTCAGGGTACCCTGTGTCGGCCAGTCTAATGCATTCTTCTTGGAATAGACCCAGTTTCTCTTCCTAGACGGTGTGAGCCAGAATTTTTTTCTTTTCCCTGCCACTTTTCTCGTGGTGGTGCAGCTCTGTTCTTTCCTGATTCAGCCAATACGCTTTTCCTCCCCTTCTTCCAATCCAGAGCGAGCTTTCCCCAAGAGTTCTGTGCTGTTTCCTGGATGGTTCTTTCATTCTTGGGGTGTTTATAGGACAGTTAAGTTTTACATGCTTTTCTCTCTCCCTTGAGGGGGGCACCCAGCATAGGGCCAGCTACAGAGCTGGGGCTGGGCTAGTGCCTGTTGGAAGGGGGTCGTCTTTTCTCAGTTGGTGTAAGGTGGGTGTAATTGAAGCCTTGTTCTTCCTGGTTGAGAGTTTGTAGACTCCTGTTCGTGAACACGATGAGAGGGAAAGGGGGTAGAAATTGAGAGAAGAGGGCAGTCCTCTGTGGGCCTGGGTTTCCGCCTTGGACGTGCAAGTTTTTGCCATCTCAGGGAAATGGTCCCTCCCACTATTCTAGGACATTCCAGTGGTATCCCTGTTTCTCTGCTCCCCGACCTCTCCAACATCTGCCCCATTTCCTCACTTCTTCACCCCTCCCTGGTCTGTTTCAGCTTCCCTTCCCTCACCTTCCCCCAGTAGAGCTCTCAATAAGACCCCCTTCTGTTGTATCCAGTTCCTCTTGACAAGGTTCTCTCCTGTGTCTGGGATGTTGAGCAGCCCTGCCTCCTGAGACTTTATTTTCTTGGCTCCTGTCCATGGTCTTGTGCTCCCCACCCCCTACTTTTGCCCCCTGCTGTGTTGCTGGTTCCCACTCTTCCAGCCAGCCATCGAGTTTTGAGGTCCCTGAGGGGTTGGTCTGGGACCACTGATGCCTAAGTGCCGCTCTCTGCTCTCACGTTGCTGGTAAGCTCCGAGTCTGCACATCCAACAGGCAGCGCGACCTCGCCACTCAGGTGCTTCAAGAACACCTGCAACTTAACTGGCCCAAAACCCACAGTGCTTTGCTCTTTTCTTTTCTTTTTCTTTTTCTTTTTTTCTTTCTTTTCTTCTTCTTTTTTTTTTTTAACACCTGACCCTGAACCAGTGGTCCCTAACTCCATGATTAACACAACCATTCAAAGCAGGAATGATCTTTGGTGGCTCTCCTTTCTTATGCAAACATCCCAGGTAGTGTTGGCATCACCTTCTAAGCACCTCCTGAATGCTTTTGGTTCTTTTTACCTGCAGTTTGCTTCCCTCATCCAGGTGTGGGGACTGTTTACCTGATCTCCTGTCCTGATCATTCAGCCTGTGTCCCCACCTTCCATGGTGGCCCCTGGAAAATCTGTTCTACCCACAGCAGCGAGGGTGACACATTCAGCGGCTTCCCACTGTTCCTGGGATGAAGAAGAAAACCCCAAATGCATGCCACGTGACCCTGCATCCTTGCCCCTGCCTATTGCTCAAGCTTCTTTGCCAGTCACACTCTCCTTTGTCTCAGTGCCCTGCAGTTTCTAGAACACGCCATGCTTCCTTCTGTCCCCAGGGCCTGTGCACATGCTGTTCCCACTGCCTAGCCTGCTCCCAGCTTCTCTCCCCATCCCCACGTTAATTCCTGTCCTTCAGATTTTGTCCCATGTGTCATCTCCTCATGGAGCCTAAATTGGAACCCCCTCCTTTATATTCTGTCATAGCGCCATCTATCTCTTCTTACAAGCATGTGTTACATTTATAAATTTTCTTATATTTGTGTGTTTGGTTAACATCTGTTCCATCTAAGGGTCACCGGCATGGGGTCAGTGCTTAGCACCCAGTAGGTTCCCAGGCAGCATTGCTTGGCTGAACAAATACCTTTCGACCTCACCTGTGGCAGTGGTGCTTGGCTGCTGGGTACCTACGTAACTCTGACTGTGGGCGGAAAGGTCTAGTGGGGCTAGCGCCACTGTATTTCCTGCCCCTGCTGTGTCCCAGGGCCGGGATGTGGGTCACACCTCCTGCCTAGTGGAGGGACTGATTTTGGATCCCAAGGTTGATCAGTTCTTCATTTGGGATCTTCACTACGAAAAAAAAAACCATAATAACCCCCCCAAACCAAAAAAACACGACTCTTATTTTCCACCTTTCTTTGTAAGGAATTTACATGAAAAAATGCCTTTTATGAAATGACTTGGCCTTGGGGGAAGTTATTTAAAGAATTCATACTTGGAGAGTAAAAGTTATTTTTTTCCTATTTGAAAAAAAAGAGAGAGAGAGAGCCATTATTTTTCAAGGATGTTGGATTTCTGCAGCTGCCGAAAAGTTCACCTGGCTGGGAGCTCTTCTGCCCATGTGGAACCATCATTTCCATTTGGAAAAGATTGCTTTTCTAGAAACAGACCCTTTTTGCTTTGGTTGATGAAAAAAAGTGATGAGAAAGTAATTTTGGGGAACCTGATGATTTTATTGCAAAGCACAGTGTGGATAAGTCTGTGGGTGCAAACTTCCGAAACTATACCTGAAAAGCCATTGCTGGCTCTCCGGTTGTTCACGGTTCCTCCTCCAGCACTTTCCCCACGTTGACTCTAAGTCTGTGCGGCACTGTCCCCAGGTCCTGGGACAGGGCTGTGATAGGTCCTTGGAGAGATCTGTGGCCTGTGTGGATGTTTGTACTTCCTCCTCGGAGCCCCCTAGCAATTGGTTTTTGTTAAATGGTGACTCCAAACGTAGGGCAGCTGTGCTGTTGATGGCAGCGCGGAAATGCACATCCAGGACTCCCATGGCGAATAAATAAATCCTTAGTTCCAGAACGGGGAAGAATCTTGGAAGCTTGAATGAAATCTAGAAAGTAGTTTAAGGACTGACCCTCTCATTTTAGGCTGTACCCATTTGTGTCCAGTCAAGGAAATGGAAACCATGCAGGTGTTTCTAACAGAGAGATTTGACCTGGAATTGGCTCTCACGTGGAACTGGTCAGATCAGTGTTCAAGTCTGAATGAGCAGAAGGCAGAACTAGGGGACCCAGGAAACAGCTGTCACCCGAGGGCTGGGTTAAGAAAAGGGAAGAGGTGCATTTCTGGGACCAAAGAGCTTGGGGCGAGGGTTTGAGGGGGCATCAGACCACCAAGGCATTTAGCCAAGCTGGTATCCCTATGGTGGTACCTCTGAGGGGGTTGGGGAGCTAGGCTGGGGGTGTCCCAAGAACCAGAGGCTGGAGCCCTGTTGTTCAGTAGTCCATGAGCCCCTTTGCCCCCTCGGGTCCCCCTCTGGGCTCCTTCTAAACCCCCTTGTTGGTAGAGCTGAACAGAAAGCCAGCCGGCAAGGGAGTCTGGGAAATGTAGTTTGCAGGCACCCAGCCCCCAGAGCACAGTGCAGAAGAGGAGCTGAGAGACAAAAGACAAATTCCCGGTGAATGGGAAGCAGAGACCTTTCTGTTAACTGGGCCCTTTGAGGGGATCCAGGCCAGGCCCAGGTGAATACCCTAGAGTTCCCAATTCCCAGCCTGAGGGTGTTTTCATTCTACCCCGTGGCTTCTTATTTTAGGACAGTGGGGCTATTGGACAGACAGTTGAAACCACGCATCTTACCATTTCTCTTGCTGTGGCAGTGGTGGTGTCGGTGTCCTGTGAAAGGGTTGGAGTGGCGGGGAGGGTCTGTGTGTGGAAAGCCCGCTCCCAGCAGCACCAGGTGTCTCCTCCAAGGAGATGGACTCACCCTGTTTTCCAGGCTTTCATGAAAAGCATTTGATTTTCATTTCTTCTAGCCTATGTGAAATGTTACGAGTGTTTCATGGTTTCGACAGCTGATTTCACGTACAGTCATGTTTTATGTTCTGTCATGTTTGGGGTTACACTGCTCCCCCCTCTGGAATGTTGGGAGGTAACACTGGATGTCGAGCAGGAGTGACAAGCAACCCCCTCACTCTTCTTGAAACTGTCATTTCTGTATTATTTTAACTTACTGTTGCCTGGTTGAGGGTGCCCTTAGAGACATTCATTCATGCCCCCTGCCTAGTAAGAAATATCAGAGATGACAAGTTGGCGGATGAGTGTCTAGACGAGAGGTGCTAGTTGATGGAGAATATGAGAAGCTAGACCTTATAGAGTGAAGAAAGGCATCCAAGTTCCCTGTTTGTTTCCAGGATCAGACAAAGTTTAAACGTGAGTCTTTTTTTTTTTTTTAAGATTTTTTATTTATTTGTTCGACAGAGATAGAGACAGCCAGCGAGAGAGGGAACACAAGGGGGGAGTGGGAGAGGAAGAAGCAGGCTCATAGCGGAGAAGCCTGATGTGGGGCTCGATCCCATAACGCCGGGATCACGCCCTGAGCTGAAGGCAGATGCTTAACCGCTGTGCCACCCAGGCGCCCCTAAACATGAGCCTTTAGACCCTAATTGTAGACCGCCGTAATCGGAGTGTAATGCTAAGGGTAGGGGTCAGACAGCAGCATGACTGGGGTCCCCGTGTTAGAGGCCGAGCGTGTATCCCCTCGTTGGTCCCCGCATCCGCCCTAAGGGAGAGGAATCGTCACCACCTCGCTTTCTCACGAGGGAACATGCCCACGGTCACTCTGGAAGTCCGTGGGCAGATTCTCAGCAGCTCTGTCAGAGGGCAGAGCCGTGGGCCTCTCATGGAGCTTTGCTGCCTCCGTCTTAAGGGGAAGAAGCACCTCACGAGAATGTTATTCCAGGACATTTATGTGAAGTTCCCTAAAAATTCATCTTGATATTAATGAGGAATTTCAAAGAGTTTAAAAAAATCCGTTCAACTAAGTATGATTCTTGAATTCCTACGATGCCCCGGACAGTGCTAGGTAGGCACTGTGGCAGGTTCAGAGGGAGACCTGGGTCCCCGAGCTGACAGTCAGGTCCAGCAGGCAAGCGTACACCCATGTTAGACTGCAAAGTGGATATTAATAGCTGCAGAGTTTGGCGGTGAGCAGGGGACTTGGGGGGCACTCCAGGCCCCTCAGTGTTGGCCGACTGGATCTCCCAGTAGCAATGGGCCACGGAGGGGCTTCCAGGCACTCTTGGTGGCCCCAGGGCTCCAGTCTTCTGCTTGATCTGGTCTGAGAGGTTCTGCTATTCCCACTGTTACTTTTGTTTGCCAGATTTGAATTAGTTTTTGAGGTAGCAGGTACAGAAAAGAAAAAAGAAAAAAACCTAATCAATCCATTCCCATGTCCCATGTGGTCGCTGGGGGAGCCACAGGCCCTTGGCACCTTGGGTGGGTTGCTGGGAAGCCCCTCTTGGGGCTTATGCCATGAGGCAATTGAGTGGACTCTGCCTGCCAAACAGCTCCCCTCTTATTCCAGAATCCCCTGTCACCATCCGTGACCTCACATGTCCTTTCTAACTCAGGCCACTTACTATTCTCCTTTCTTAGTGCGGCTGCCCCACTCCTGCCCTCCCCATGTTATGTTGGCTGCCAGGCCCTCCCTGCATGCAAAGACCATCCAAGGCTGCAGACTTGGAACACAGGGTGGAATTTCTCCAGAATTCCTTTTGTTGAGTGCTTAATTTTAGGCTCTTCAGTGTGAGAGAAGGTTCCTATCAGATCTAAGGAGACAGAATTCATGGTCACATTTGCCATAAAACATTTGTCAGAGATGCTGCCTTGGGCCTCACCGAGAGGCCTCTGTGTAAAGTCTTACTGGTATTTTTATTTTAGAGGCTGTGGTGAGGTAAATATTGCCATTCCCCTGAGCAATGGTATCCTTCCACCCGTCGGAGGAGAGTGAGAAAACTGACAAGCGAGCATGTTTACCTTCAAAAAAAAAAAAATGTTTTCCCTGATTTCGGGAAACTCAGAACCAAATTCTAAAGCAGAGGGGCGCCTGGGTGGCACAGCGGTTAAGCGTCTGCCTTCGGCTCAGGGCGTGATCCCAGCGTTATGGGATCGAGCCCCACATCAGGCTCCTCTGCTATGAGCCTGCTTCTTCCTCTCCCACTCCCCCTGCTTGTGTTCCCTCTCTCACTGGCTGTCTCTATCTCTGTTGAATAAATAATAAAATCTTTAAAAAAAAAATAAAAAATAAAGCAGAACGGACGGGTTAGACTGTCATGCGGAATCCCAGGCAGGTGGGCTGGTGGCCCAGAGCTAAATAATTTGACAAATTTCTTTGTGTCTCAGCTCTTTCCTCTGGAGGTTTGCATGATGACAGTCTGTGACTGCAGGGAGGGGACCCTCACGGTGTGGCCAGCAGAGCCAAGTGCCTATGCGCCTTGGGTTGGATAACAACCCACGGGGATTTTTATCACAGAGCCGCCATGGTGACCTTTTCTGTTACTATGTTTGCATTTTCTTTTATTTGGTTATTAATTTCTCCAATTTAATTTCTGTCTATTTTGGGGGTGAGTCACATTCAATCTCTTATGCTCCGAGGTAAATCATGAGGGTGTTTGAAGTCTTTCTTGCCCTCTGTCCTTGTGTCCCCATGCAGTGCCCCAACTGCTCAAGCTGGATCTGATTTCAGCGGAGGGAGTGGCTGTTTTACAGATCCACCTTTGACCTGGTTTGCGTGAGCAGATTTGCAGCTCAGAGCTAGGAAACTCACTTGTCACCCCTCAGAGAATCGTGCAAGGGATGCATTTCGCCCTGAGCCGGGATATCCAGATCTGGCCCTGTCTCGCCCCGGAGGAGGTCACCTTGGGGGGGGGGCTTCCCCAGAAGACCCCAAATGCCCTTTGCAGTGGACATGCTGTCGCACACACACCAGTCCCTCACGAGGAGTGGTAGCCTCACTCCTGGAGGCTGTGATTGGAACCTTAACTGCAGATAGGGGGAGCACATGGCTACCTTCCACAGGGACTGTGTTCCTTACATGCTGGCGTGGCAGGTGCTCAGACGTGGCTGGTGCATTTCATCCAGAAAGCCTTCAGACGGAATAACTGTTCCCTAGGAGCGATTCTCCAGAGTGTCCTTGGACAGCCCAGGGCTGTTTGGGTCCATAAGGATAAGGTGTGAAAATGAACGTTCTAACCACAAGGGATTCCGTGGGGGAATCAAAATCCTTAAAACCAAAATCCTCTGCACCCAAATTATGCGTTGGCTGGGAGGACTGTTTTACTGTTTTAGAAGGTTTCTCTGCGGGCATTTGTGTTCCTGGGATGGGGAGCCTGGGCCCTTCGCCGTCTCCACCCCCTTCTTCTGCTTGCAAACCTTGTGCGCTTGCCGCCGCCGTCACCTGCTCTTCCGAGCTCCCCGTGGCTCACTCGTTTCCTCCTCACCAGTGTTGAGAGGGGGACTTAGGGGACCTGCCTGGGGTGTACAGCCAACAGGCACGCCCCTCCCTGCAGCCTCCATGGGCCCCTCTCGTGTTCTGTCTCCGTGAAGAACAACAGTAGTCAAGCCATGCTTTACCGCGCACTTAGCGTGAGCCAGGCGCTCTGCTCAGGGCTTGCATCTGGCACCTGGACAGCAGCCTGGTGCGGGAGGAACCCTGATTCTCTCTGCTTCACTGACGAGGCTACTGAGATGAAGAGAGGGCAAGAGGTTTATCCCAGGTCAGACCAAACGGTCGGGGAGCCAGGATTTGAACCCAGCTGTTTTGTCTTGAAACCCATGTCCTTAACCACCAGGTCGCTGCCCGCTGCCACTGCCGCCGTAATGCTCATCATAACAATGGTGCCGTTTATGGAAGAACCGTAACATTCCGGAGAATGGAGAAGTGTTCGCTGAGAATTTCACTTAATCGCCACAAACCCGGGCAGCGGGTAGGATGATTCTGATCTTAAAGGCAGTCACAGGAGGCGTGGAGAGTGCCTGCACCTCGCTCCATATCCCACCCGGCTCCTGATGAAACAGAGAGCGCCCCCGGCTCGGCCCCGAACCACAGCCCTGTTTTGAATCCTTGTCATCAACGCTGTGGCCCTTGGGGGTGCAGACCTCCCTGCCCTCTCTTCTCTCACTGTCCTGCCAGCATGCACCCCTCTGCCAGCACGGGAGGGGGTTCCTCACCCCAGGGTTTCTAAGGTTCTCAGGGGATTGGGCACAAATCACTGAGTGTGTGTCTCAAGGTGAGAATGAGGGACAGATGGCCTTCTTCCGACCACAGGTGACATCTTTGCAACATGGCAGGATGGCACCGAGGGTTTTTGAGGGGATTGCCTTTACCCTGTCCTCAAGAGAGCTGGGGAAAAGCCGCAGTCAGGGTGGCTAGGTGAATATCTGGTTCTAGAGTCTTCCTGGTCCCCTGTGCCCTTGTGCCCAGGTACAGATGTTCTTGTATCTGGACATTGAGTGCTGCGTGTGGGGAAAGCTTATGTTGCCGGCTTGAATGACAAGTTTAAGTCTGAATCTTTCCTTTAACTCTGTAAACATGGTGGACATCTGGGACCTAATTCCTAGCATTGGCACCAGTCTTGGACTTCTCGGCCTGAAGTGCCCTCTGTCCTTGGTCTCGAAGGGCCCAGTGCCCTTGGGCAGCTGCCCCAGTGTCCTCTACTTGTCTGTTTTCTCTCTAACTTGCCTCTACAGCTGGCCCTGGCTTGTTTTTCCTCTCCCTTGGCACGAAGGTGACCTGAGGTCTTCCCTGGAAATGACGTCGGTAGAATCACAGAATAATTCTTCTGGCTCTTGAATTCTCACACCAAATACTTTGTGATCCATGGGTTGTTTCTCCCTGGTAAATACCTTAAGACTCTTCATTTTTAAACTAAAGAAATATCTGTTTCATACAGAGCTTGATAATTCACAGCTGAGGGTTTTTTTTTAGTTTGCCAAGAGCAAAACTCGTAACTAAAATGACAGTTTATGTATTTGCTCAGCATTTTCAGTAGTCCCCTAATTCTTAGAATCAATAATAATGTGAATATTCTAAAAGCACCACATTTAGAACACCCTTTGTTTTTCTTTGTGTTTTTCTCTTCCTCCTTTTGTTCTAAAAAACGTCTTGGGGTAGCTTACATAAATACATAGAATTTTCTTTCTTTTTTTTAAAGAACTTTTTGAAAAAAAATCTATTTGAGAGAGAGAGAAAACGAGCGGGATGAAGAGCAGAGGGAGAAGCAGACTTTCCACTGAGCAGGGAGCCTGATGTGGGGCTCGATCCCAGGACCCTGGGACCATGACCTGAGCCGAAGGCAGACGCTTAACTGACTGAGCTACCCAGCCGCCCCTAGAATTTTCTTTTTTAATGGATAATTGGGGCAAAGGGAAAATAAATGTAAGGAAAAATAATATGAAGCCGGGAATTGAAAATCTACCAAGTCAGCGCCAACTCCAGCAATGTGCTGGCAGACAAGACCACAGGGTGGACTTGGAATGATCGCTGGTGTCTGTAACAGCAGGCGAGGGCCTGGAGCCCCACCGGCTGTGGTCTGTCCTCATCAGTGGGGTGACGGCCGCCTCCCCCGTTCCCACAGTGGCTGGAGACAGCCGACTTCCGAGCCCAGCATGGGGGGCCCTCCAGACGGCTGCACACCTGCCCGGCCTGAGCTTTGACCTCTCTGGTGAGGTCTGGATCCAGCACCCTTGTTATGCCGAAATTGGTGTTTTTCTTCTTACTTTTTAAGATGCTTATAATCTGTGAATATTGGTGTTGACAAATATTGTCCGTTAGGGTATATGTATGCAGTTGGCGGAATTAAAAATGTGTTATGGTTCTCTCCTCGCTGTAGGGAAGGAATAGCCATCAGAAGTGATGGCCATGGAGCTGCTGGTGGGGTGGTTGATGAGAGTGAGGAGAAGGGAGGAAGCAAGCTTCCCTCCACCCCCCCGCTCCCCTCTGCTCCCACTACCCCCAGGAAAGACACGGGCATGGAGAGGGAATACAGGTCCTTGGTCTCTTATCTGCAATTCCAAATCCAGGATTTTTTTCTTTTAAGATTTATGTATTTGTGTGTGTGTGAGAGAGAGAGCAGAAGCAGGGGGGAGCGGCAGGCAGACTGAGAAGCAAGCTCCCCGCTGAGCAGGGAGCCCAGTGTGGGACTCGATCCTAGGGCCCTGGGATCATGACCTGAGCTGAAGGCAGACGCTTAACCCACTGAGCCACCCAGGTGTCCCCCAGTGCAGCATGTTGAGATGTTGACTGTCCAGGAGCACAAGCTGCCCCTCTGCTCTGGGAATGATGGGCTGCTTCTCTCAGGGACTGCTCAGCTTGCACATGTTCCAGGTTCGCCATCTTCCAGGGACAGATTGCTAATGTGTCGTCTGGGCCGTGCCAAAAATACAGCTCTTTCCACACAAGAATCTGAAAATATATGACACTTGGCGAAAGCAAGTGCTGAGCAGCCCACTGTGTTGGGGGATCTGCCGATGAGAACAGGAGCTGGTGCTGCAGCACCGTGTGGCTGGGAGAACGTGGGTGTGCTCATGACAACAGAGCCCTTACTTGGGGAGCCCTTCACTTCCACGGCGTTGAAGTGGGAGCAAGGTGGTTTGTTACAGAATCCAAGTGCGACAGGTCGGCCTGATCCAAGCAGTGCCCACCCGGCTAGCAAGCACCAGAATGCAGAGGTCACCTGTGTGCCTCCTTCCTCGTGGTCAGAGATGAATGGGTTGCTGAATGTGGCCGTAGGTGTATAAAGAGACCTTCGACACGTGGCCTCTTTCATTCTGCGCACGGGTAAGGCAGTGCCGTCGGAGACCTTGCCTTTCGTCTTAGCATGGACTCTTCCCTCGCTCCACAGCTGAGGCCCAGAAGTCTTGATGGGAGCTGGACCTGGCTCTGGGCGAGGAGAGACAAGGGCCAAGACATTCATGCTTTCCGTCTTGCCTTTCTGCGCCTCATTCGAGGACGTATCTCGCCCCACCATGCCTTCTGCATTGTGGAGAGTGTAAAAGTGATGTCTGTGTTTTTCTCAAACTCAACATCATTATTTTAAATAAATGAAGTAATTCTGGTTCATCATATACACTTGGAAAATAGAGAAAAAAGAAAACAAAGATCACCAATCCCCTACCATTCACGTTTTAGTTATGTTCTACCTGGGTTGGTTGATTGGTTGCCTGTCTATTTATTTATTTATTTTCTTTGGGGGCCGGAACGTACTTGTGTGCTGAATCTTTGCACAATTACAATTTACCTGTAGATTCAGGTTTAGATCTGCCCCTCTCTCTGTATCGCTAAGTAATCATCACAGACATGCCTTTCCCGGCTGCAAACTGTCTCACCGTGGCTGACTGTCTCTGTGGTTGGATACTTCCATCGCTTTTTGGTTTTCACAGTTGCGAATTATATGGTACAGAGTATTCTAGTTTGTTCCTGATGACCCATGCCTCAGGCTGTTTCACAGTGTGCTTTTTTGGCTCTGGTCACTCCAAGAAGCTGGTCTGCGTGTAGGGAGGCTGCATTCACTGCGTGGAAACCGTAGCAGAGATAACGTCTGTCATCTCTGTAGGGTCTAGTGATCAAAATGGAAATAATAGTTATCCAATGTAAGAAGTGCCTTTCTATTGACATACATTTGGATCCTGAAAATGCGTACTCTTCGTAATACCCTTTAGTGTCGGTCAGAGGGTTTTCACCCACAAAGCCTAGGTCACCCTCACCTAGCAGCTTGGGGTTGCCCAGATACTCTGATTGAGGCTCTAACTGATAACTACTTATCCAAGTCAGATCTGATGGGAATCAGTTTGTCTGAAGAGTCAGCAGAGTATTACCGATGACCCTTCCCTGGGTTAACAAGGACCATCTTGGCCGGGATGTATGTGTCATGCAATTTTCTTTTCTGATTATGTTTTGGTTTTCTTTGAAATGATGCTTTGTGATTATCAATGTTGATGGCTCCTTATTCGTGACTGTCAGAACAGCGGCCAGAATGCCGCCTCCCCGGGTCCCAGCAGTCAGCAGTAGGTATAGCCCTTTCAGAAAGCTTGCTGGTTCTCGGCCATTAACCTGAGGCTTTCTGATCTCTCCCCCCCCACCCCCTGGGCCTGGGCTTCCTTTCCCTCTGCCAACTTTGTGCCCCTGTCCGCTCTCCTCTGATGGGCCAGGTTTTCTCTTTCCTGATATTCAGTCCCATTTGCCACCTCAGCTGTGATGTGGACAGGTATGAGCCCCCTTCTGCCCCTCAGCTCCCCCCCCCACCGCCCCGTGATGGTGGAGGTCCAGCTCCTGGCCATTGGAGACTGACCATTCTCCACGGGAGGCTTAGCAGAAGGCCGCTTCGCTGTATGGTTTTGGAAATCAAAATGCCAAGGACTACATGGATGTCTCTGTCGTTTTCTAGAAAAGAAGAAGCCGCGGAGGGGCAGGCCGTCCCAGGACTGGCGGGAGCGGAGGAACGCCATCCAGCTGGCCAGCGAGCACACAGTGGAGACCCTGGTGGTGGCCGACGCCGACATGGTGCGGTACCACGGGGCAGAGGCCGCCCAGAGATTCATCCTCACTGTCATGAACATGGTGAGTCTCCGGGTGGCATCCTGACCCAGGCGGGCTCCACTTCCTCCTGGATGAGTGCTCCGCCCTTGGCTTTTCTCCAGGTGGGGGGGTGGAGACCCAGCCCCGTGCACCCCCGGGCAGGGAACCGGAGCGCGCCCCACGCGACAGGGCTCACCCGCCGACCCTGCCCTCATGTGGACTTTGAGCCCTGGGGTCTGGCAATGGTGGGGCCCGCCTGCCGTTCCTTAGCAGCTGTTTGCCAAGACCTTTCCTAAGGGCCAGGCCCCCTCCCAGGGCGATTCGAAGTTGAGTGAGTCAGTCCCTGTTCTAAGGAGTCAAGGGTCTAGTGGAAGGAATCAGGATGACACTTGAATGTGGATCAGCTCTTGCTGTGCGCTGTGAGGGCTGGAGGATGGTGGGGGCAGAGGTTGTCTGGTTGAGGACACAGGAAAGGGGCCATGAAGCCTGTGTCTGTCTCTGATTTGATGAATGGGGATAATGGGAAACCTTCCCAATGATGCATGGGGGCGGGTAGGGGCTGCGCTTCTCAAAGTTTAGACACAGAAAGACTTTTGCACGTATCCCGACTCCACCCATCCATCCACTCTCCTGACGAGCATTCTTGAAGACCCCCGGCATAGAGTTAAGGTTTTGGGGATACAGGAGCAAAACAGACCTGGTCCTTCCCTCGGAAGATAGTGGTATCAGCAGATGGATGAAACACCCCTGTTATACAGAAATATTGGCAGGGCCCGCTGGTGGCCAGGCGGAGGGCTGCTGCGTGATCATCAGCCCCATGGAATCTTTCGGGAAGAGCTGACCTTTGAGCAGAAGTCAGAGTTTGCAAAATTGGGAGAGGGGCGGCCCGTCCTTGGTGGGGGTGGCAGTAGCCACATTGGTGGGAGGGCAGGTGGTGTGACCTGGCCACAGGAGGGAGTGTGGGGGAGCCTGAGGGGTGTGGCGGGTACTGGACAGGGGCAGGCGGGGAGGGCATCCTGACTAGTGGGGCTGCTGAAGAGGGGAGGCAGGAAGAGCGCAGCAGCTGTGCTCAGGGGGGACGGGAGTGGGAAAAGGCAAGAAGGGGCACCAGACATGGAGCATGTGGGGGGGAGAGGGTCCTAGCTGAGAGGCAGGTGAGGGTGGAGGAGGCAGCCACGCGGGGAGGGGGAAGGGCTGGCCCTGCTCTCTGAGAAATAGACGTTCTCCATCCGCGCAAAGGCGAGCCCTCCTGGTGGCTGGTTAATGACGGGCTGCCATGCCTCGGGCTGCCAGAGGACACCGGAGGAGGGCTGTGGGGCTGGCTGCACACCAGACTCTTTCATCTGTAGTTCATTTCATCTCATTTAGGTTTTTTTAATTGTCCAGAGTACGGGTGCCAGGAGTAAACAGTCATTACGGCAGCTCAAGTAGTAATGAGGCAAAGCCTCCACTCTAATATTTGTTTTCCTAATTTTATTGTCAGGACGGGGGCAGCTCTTGTATCACAGGTGGGGAGGGGGTGGTACGTGGCGACGTTGCCCCAGGTCCCTCCGCGGCTGGAAGACTGAAGGACAGGGACCGAGTGGTCCCCGTGCTTGGCTTTCATTCAACACTCCTCACTGCCCTTCCACTGTTTGGACAAAGAGGTTGGAGGCTCCAGACCCCGTTGCTGAGGGCACATCTGGGGCCAACCCCATTAAATTGGGATTTAGATGTTTCCTGATGAGGCCTACCCAGTCAGAGCGGGGCCACTGTGGTGAAGGGCATCTGGCATGTGTGTGCTAATACCGAACCCTCCGGTCCCCTCCGCTGCGGTTTCTTGGCCGACTGTCTGGTGAGGCCAGAAAGCAAAGGAGAGCAGAGTCCCTGGACCCACTTCCACAGACTCTCGGCCCCGGGAGCTGGTTTCTGGCATTCTCCCCGTGGGTCGCCTTTCAGCAAGCTTAAAGACACGTTGTGTGCAGACACGGTACCTTGTTTTGAGCTAGACCACCCTCCACCACTACCATCCTCCAGGCACTCAAACCCGCGTGTTGAAAATCCAAAGGATTCTGTTCTTCCTGTGGCTGTGTTAGCCAAGGGATTTCTGTTAGGAAGTGAGATCTTCTTTAAGCCAGGAGGATGGGAAAGGATTGTGGTCGGGATGAGGAGCCCTGTCATTAGACAGGTCCCCAGGTGCAGTGAGCGGGGAGGTGAGGCCAGCCAGCCCGCCTCTCTCCCATCAGGGTGTTTCCTGTGGGCCCGCGGGATTGAACTGGCTGCTTCCCTAGCTTCCGTGGATTTGGAAGGGAATCTGCTGGAGCAGTTGCTACCTTCCTTGCGACGTGTTTGTCTCCAGGCTGCAGAAGTAGTGTCGTTAGGTGCCGACATCCAGGTTCCCACACCCTCCCCACTTTCCCACTTGGGGTCTCTGGGTGGAAAGCTGCCTGCCCATGCTTGCCGCTCAGACCCTTGAGGCTACATCTAGACAGGCTCCTGTCCCCAAGGCAAGCCTGGGCGCTTGTAGGGCCTTGGTAACGCGTTCAGAGCTGGGCGAATTGGATGTCACGTGTTTGCTTGCAATTTTCTTAGCCTCTCGTGGTTGTGATGTGTGTGTGTGAATTAGATCAGTGCCAACCAGAGGCCTGATGGCACGTGTCTGAGAGGAAGGAAAGGAGTGGACGTCTGTGATGAGTAGCTGGGTTATTTCTCCTCCTCATACCCGGTGGATTTCATTATATTCCCATCTTACAGAGAAGGAAATGGAAGCTTGTGGGGAGTGCTGTAGTCAGGGTGCGCAGCCAGTGAGCAAGTCCACGGGCTGAGGGACTCCTGTCTCACCTGTTCAAGGTCGCAGGCGTGTCTGGGGCCCTTGTTTCTCTCCGTCTCCACCCTGGACTGCCTGTTGTTATCTCTGGCCTTGGCCACTGCAGGAGCGGCCTTGCTGGGCTCCTCACGTTCATTTTCTTCCCTCTTGATTCCTTGCCACAGAATGGCCCGCAAGAGTTTCGTCCAACAGATAGGACTTTGTTACTAAGCCATGCTAAGCCCTTCTGTGGCTTCCCGTGCAGTGGATTGGGAATGCTCCGTTTTGCATGGCCCTCCCGGGCTGTGGAGCTGGGACCACCTGCTGCTCCTGGACGTGATTCCCTTCTCCATGTCAACACTGAACTCCTGCCATGTGGGCCTCTTTCTCAGGTGCCCCAAGCTCTTCTGTGACTCGTGGTTTCTCTATATCAGGAGTGCTCTTCTCGCCGCTCCTTATCTTATTTTTTTTTTAAGATTTTATTTATTTATTTGACAGAAAGAGAGACAGCTAGCAAGAGAGGGAACACAGGTAGGGGGAGTGGGAGAGGAAGAAGCAGGCTCCCAGCAGAGGAGCCTGATGCGGGGCTCGATCCCAGACCCTGGGATTATGCCCTGAGCCGAAGGCAGACGCTTAACGACTGAGCCACCCAGGTGCCCCTCCCCGCTCCTTATCAAGCTAGCTTCTCCATCTTTGAGGGTTCTGGGTCAATGTCCCCGCAGAGGGGCTCTCCTTGCTGACCCCTCTGAAAACGCCAGCCTGTTTTCTTTATCACAGCAGTCTGCTTTTACACATGGTCCTCATCTCGAGTTATAATTCCATATTTATTTGTTTTTTAAGAGCTGTCTTGCAGCAGAGATTTTTTATGTTATTGAATTTAAGCTGGTATAAATTCAAATTAGAGTATTATAATTCTAGGATGTTAAGTATACTCCTGATAGTAACCACAAAGAAAATAGCTACAGAAAGACACAAAAGAAAATGAGAAAGGAGGACACCTACGTGGCTCAGTTGGTTAGGTGGCGGATTCTTGATTTCAGCTCAGGTCATGATCTCAAGGGTTGTAAGATTGAGCCCTGCTTTGGGCTCTGATCTGGGCATGGAGGAGCCTGCTTGAGCCTGCTTCTCTTTCTCCCTTTTTGCCTCTCCCTCCACTCTCTTTCTCTCTAAAAAAAGAAAAGAAAAAAAGAAAACGAGAAAGGAATTAGAAAGTTTCACTATAAAAAAATCAGCTAAACACAAAAAAGTAAGGCAGGAAATGAGGGACAAAAAAGGCTATAAAGCATATTGAAAACAAATAGTAAAATACAGAAGTAAGTCCCTCCTTAATCAGTAATTACCTTAAATGTAAATGGATTGAATTCTCCAATCAAAAGATCAGCAGGCTAGGGGCGCCTGGGTGGCTCAGTCCATTAAGCATCTGCCTTCATCTCAGGTCATGATCCCAGGGTCCTTGGATTGAGCCCCATGTCAGGCTCTCTGCTCAGTGGGGAGCCTGTTTCTCCTTCTCACTCTGCCTGCTCCTCCCCCTCCTTGTGTGCTCACTCTCTCTCTCTGTCAATAAATAAATAAAATCTTAAAAAAAAAAAGATCTGCGGGATGGATTAAAATGTATATCCAACTATATGCTGTTTACAAGAGACTCACTTGAGATCCAAAGACACAAATAAGTTGAAACCAAAAGGATGGAGAAAGATATCCCACAGAAATCGTAACCGTAAGAAAGCAGAAAAGTGGCTGTAGTAATATCACACAAAATGGACTTTAATCAAAAAAGGGATGAAGAAGGATACCATACATTTTAAAAGTTTCAATACAGCAAGAAAATATAACAATTTGAAGTCTTTTTGCATTTAATAACAGACCATCAAAATATGTGAAGCAGAAATTGGTAGAATTGAAGGGAGAAATACACAGTTACAATAGAGTCTTCAACCCCCCTCACTGTCAATGGCGGATAGGCCAACTAGACAGAAGATAAGTAAGGAAAGAGAGGACTTGGACAAACACAATAAACCAACTCGATCTAACAGACATACGGAACCCGCCACAACAACAACAGAATAGTCCTTATTTTCAAGTGCACATGGGACGTTCTCCAGGACATATCATATCTGAGGCTACAGGTTAAGTCTTAACAGATTTAAAAGATATCATGCAAAGTATCTTCTCCTGACCACAGTGGGATTAAGTTAGAAATGAGTAACAGAAGGAAAACTAGAAAATCCACAAATATGTGGAAATTAAACAACATACTCTAAATCCATGGGTCAAGGGAGAAATAACAGGGGAAATGAGAAAATACATACAGATGCATAATAACGGAAACACAACACATCAAAGCTTATGGAACACCACAAAAGTAGTACCCAGTGAGAAATGTATAGTTGTATTTAATGCTCACATTAAAAAAAAAAGAAGAACACTCTCAAGTCAGCATCCTTACTTTAAAACTTAAGGAACTAGGAGAAGAACAACAAACAACTCAAAGCTAGCAGAAGGAAGGGAATAATAAAGATTAGAGCAGAGATAAATAAAAATTAGAAAAACAGTAGAGAAAATCAACAATGCCAAGAGCTGATTCCTTGGAAGAATTAACAAAATCCACAAACCTGTAGCTAGAGGGATGAACAAGAAGACTCAAATTACCAAAGTTAGAAACAAAAGTGGGCACACGACTACCAATTCTACAGAAGTAAAAGGCATTCTAAGAGAGTACTATAAACCATTATACACCAACAGATTGGATAACCTTGATGACCTGATTGGATTCCTAGAATCACAGAACTTAAGACTTTATCATGAAGAAATAGAAAATCGGAAGACCTGGAACTAGTAAGGAGATTGAATCAGTAGGTTCAAAAATCTGACCAAAAAATACCTTGGATCTGACAGTTCACCGGTGAATTATGCCAAACATTTAAAGCAGAACAAACAAGTCAGTCCTCCTCAAACTCACCCAAAGAACTGAAGAGGAAAGAACACTTCCTAAGCCTAAGAGACTGGTATTGCCCTTACAAAGTCTGATGAAGACACTACAAGAAAAGAAAACCACAGTTCTTTATGAATTAAAAAAAAATTTTTTTACCTTGTAATATTCATGTAAATGTCCTCAGCATAATACTAGCAAACCAAACTCAGCAGCATATTAAAAGAATGATACACCATGACAAAGTGGGAGGTATGCCCAGAATGCAGGGATGGTTCCACATGCAACCATCAATCAATGCAACACACTACATTAACAGAACAAAGGGAGGAAACACATGATCATTTCAACTGATTTAGAAAAAGAATTTGACAAGATTCAATACCTTTCCAATAAAACAAACACCCAACAAACTAGGAATAGAAAGTAACCACCTCAACATCATATAACATTGATGAAAAATCCATAGCGAACCTCGTACTCAAGGGTGAAAGCCTGTAAGTTTTTCCTCTAAGACAAAGAACAAAGCAAGGATGCTTGTTTTCACCACTTCTATTCGACATGATATCGGTAGTCCTAGCCAAAATAGTTACACAAGAAAAAGAAAGAAAAGGCATCCAATAGGAAAGGAAGAAGTGAAATTATCTCTATTCACAGATGACAGGATCCTATGTGTAGAAAATCCTAAAACTTTCTCTTTTCAAATTTTAGAGCTTAGAGAATAATTCAGCAGAGTAGCAGGATACAAAACCACTACACACATATCAGTAGAACGTCTATACCTAACAATGGACAATCCAAAAAGGCAATTAAGAAAAGCATGTTCATTTACAGTAGCATCAAGAACAGATACTTAGTAATCAACTGAATAAAAGAGGTAAAAGACTTGTACACTAAATACTACTAAACATTAGTGAAAGAAATTTAAGAAAATGGAAAGGACTGGAAAGACATCCATGTTCATGGGTTGGAAGACTTCTTTTTGAGATGGCAGTACTACCCAGAGCATCTGTAGGTGCAGTGCAGTGAAGTCCCAACAATATTTGTCTTTGCAGAAATGGAGAAATTCATCCTAAAATGCTCATGCAATCTCAAGGGACCTTGAATAGCCAAAATAATCTTGAGAAAGAATTGAGTTGGAGGACTCCGCACTTCCTGACTTCAAAATTTACTACAAAGCTAAAGTAATCAAAACACTGTTGTGCTGACATAAAGACAAATATAGAGAAAGCCTAGAAATAAACCCTGACGTATATGGTCAAATGATTTTCAACAAGGGTGCCAAGACCATTCGATGGGGGAAATGTTCGTCTTTCCAATAAATGGTGCTGAGAAAATTGGATATTCACACGAAAAAGAATGACATTGGACCTTTACCTAATACAATATACAGCAATTAATTTGAAATGGATTAAAGACCTGAATGTATCAGAGCTAAAACTATAAAACCCCTAGAAGAAAACAAAGCGGAAAAACTTCATGACATTGGATTTGGCAGTGACTTCTTGACTATGACACCAAAGGCATCATCCTCAAAGTTGACATCAAATTTGACTTCATCAAATTTAAAAACATTTGTACATCAAAGGACACCATCAGTGGAGTCAAAAGGCAACTCATAGAACAAGAGAAAAATACTTGCAAATACATATTTGATAATATCCAGAATATAGAGAACTCCTAAAATGCAACAACCACCAAAAAAACCAAATTGATTTAGAAATTGGCAAAAGGACTGGAATAGGCGTTTCTCCAAAGAAGATCCAGAAGTGGCCAATAAATACCAGAAAAGATGTTCAGTGTCACTGATGATTAGGGAAATGCAAATGAAAACCAGAATGAGATACCACTTCATTACCATTAGGATATTATTATTTATCTATGTATTTCGAGTAGAGTTGACACACATAGGACAGTTTCAAGTGTACAACACAGTGATTTGACAACTCTATGAGTTATGCTATGTCACCATACAACACTATCAATACTAATGACCATGTTCCCTCTGCTGTACCTTTCACCCCCATGGCTTGTTCCATAAAGCTGGAATCCTGTATCTCCCACTGCCTTTCAACCATTTTGATTAGGATGCTATTATTTAAAAGTACATACAATAGCAAACAGAGTGGGTGTAGAGAAATGAAACCCTTGATGTGTCAGTGGAACTGTAAAATGCTGCAGCCCGTATGGAAACAGACTGGTGGTTTTAAAAAAAAAAAAAAAGTAAAAATGAACTACCATCCAGCAGTTCTGCTTCTGAGTGTATAGATACCCCAAAAGAAGGGAAGTTAGGGTCATAAAAAGGTATTTGTACACCCGTGTTCATAGCAGAATTGTTCATAATAGCAAAGAGGAGGAAGCAACCCAAGTGTCCACGGACGGATCAATGGATAAACAGAGTGTGGTTTCTCCATACTATGGAATATTCGTCAGCCTTAAATAAAACAATGGAGTTCAGATATAGGCTACCACGTGGATGAACCTTGAGGATATTCTGCTAAGTAAAATAAGCCAATCACAAAAGGACAGATACTGTATGATTCCACTTATATGAGGCGCCTGAAGTCATCACATTCATAGAGACAGAAAGTAGAATGGGGGCTGCCCAGGGCAGGGGGGAGGGGGAATGGGGAGTTAGCATTTAATGGGTGCAGAGTTTCAGTTTTGCAAGATGAATGAGTTCTGTGGATGGATGGTGGTGATCGTCATACAGTAACATGAATGCATTTAACACTACTGAACTGTATACTTAAAAGTGGTTAAGATGCTAAATTTTATGTGTATTTATTGTAATTAAAAATAAGCTAAAAAGAGGTTCACTCATTCTATTCAGCTGTATCTACTGGGTACCTCATGTGCGCTAGGGGCTCTTCTAGGGTCTAGGGATAGAATCAGGACCTTCACAGGTCCCATTCCCATGGAGCTCATGCAGGGGGACCAACCAGACAGTGTTCAGCACACAAATCAGTAAAATTTACAAACTGCTATACAGAGATCCAGGCAATAGCAAGTGAGCGAAGCTGTCAGGTCACCTCTGTGAGAAGTGATGTTCCACTTAGAAGGGGGCAGGCACTAAGGAGCTAGCCAGACGAGGTCAGCCTGGCATTTGGGGGGCCCAGAAAGAGGTGGTTTCTGGTGGGTGATGGGGAGGGGGCACAGTGAGGGGTGTGTCAGCCAGCTGAACTCAAAGTCTAGTACTCCAGGGCATTGGGAGAGGGCTTCAGTGCACGTGCGACTGGAAGCTACAGCAGGGGCGGAAACACAGGAGTGAGTGGCAGGCACTGATTTGTGTTTTTAAAAAACCCCTCTGCCTGACTCTTATCCAGGGAGCTGGAGTCCTGCTCCAGGCTCTGGGTCCCCGGCAAACCGCTTACCTGCACAGGTACCCAGGGAGAGAGAAGCCTCTGCCAGACTGGGTCTTTGAGCGGCAGCAGGCTGCAGCGTGGTCCCCTGGACTTGGCTTTGTCCCTGTTCCAAATGTGCTGTTGTGCCCTTTTATGTCCATCTCTTGGCTTTTCTGTGGTTGGGGGGTGGGTGGTAGTGACACGGGAGCAGGAATATTTTAAAGGACAAATTGCAGACGGAAACAGGTGGCGTTGACCCCAGAAACCCGGGGTTTGGACAGCCCAAGTGGAAAATGGGGCCACTTGCCGGAGCTTTGGTTGTTTTTAGCTTCCTTAACAACCGTGGAGTGAAATGAAAACGTGAGATGTTCCAGGCAAGTTCTGTTTGGAGGAAAAATGACATCAATTTTACTCAATTACCATGCGAAACAGACAACAAGCCTCTCTCTGGTGCCCAGAGAAACTGTCACGGTGTTAGAGCACTCGCTGGTTCCCACACACCAGCAGCCATCCGGGGGAAGCCGCCCAGGGGGTGAGGCGGCGGGGGGGGGGGATTGTAAAATGCAGGTGGCCAGGCCCTCCCCCAGGGCCTTGGGCTCAGTGGTTCTGGGGTGGGCTCCAGAATGCATTTCCAGCAAATGCCTGGGTGATGTTGGTGCGGCCACTTCAGGGACCCCACTCAGGGGCATGGTGCTGGAGAAAGAGTCCTTTCCTGTATGAGAGTCCCAGTGGGCATGGAATGTCCCTGGGGAGGCCCTGAGTAGCACAGGCAAGTGGTGCTCTTGGGGAGCCCTGCATGGGCCCTTTGCACAGCTCCTCCCCACACGTCCCCGTTACCTGCTTCTTCTCTGGCCCTGTCCGCCCCCTCCCTGCCCGTGTCCCCAAGTCGCCCAGCCAGGAGAGCTGCATTGTGCTGCTGGCAGTGGGTCCCCCCCCGGCTCGGCCCCCAGGCTGCCAAGGAAATGTGACAAACGCAGCCAGGGCTCTGAACACTTGCCAGGACGCAGCCAGAGCTGGACGCCAGAGACAGAATTTCCAGACGATTGGCCGTGCTGTTCCTTGCCCAACCAGGTGTCTCCCTCAACATCATATGGCCGCCGCCTCCAGGACTTCTCCTGAGTGTGAATTTCCATGGGAAAAAAAGACGAGGAGACTTCGTTACATGTCTTTGGGGCCTGCTGCTTTGTGTTTGTGGCTGTCGTCAGATTTTCGTCTGGCTTGCCTGGCTTGGCTCCGGGCCCCCCGGGAGATGCTGAGCGTCTGCTCTGTCTGTGCTTGGCTGAGCTCTGTGGGAGCGTGGGACGGCTCACGTCAGGTGACGAGGTGCTCTGGCTGCGGTCACTCCCAGATCTGCTTTCCTGGATGCGAGCGCCCTAGGGACATGTCGAGGGGAAATGCCTGCCTTCGGGCTTGCTAGAGATGTCGCTAGAGCTTGGAGCGTCTTTCAAAACATGAATTCAGAAAATTCTCATTGCGGTGAAATACACGTTCAATTTACCGTCTCAGCCATTTGTGAGTGTGCAGTTCGGTAGGAAGTATATTCACGTGGTTGTGCAACCCATCTCTAGAACTTTGTCATCTTGCAGACCTGAAACTCTGTACCCATTAAACTGTCCCCTCTCCCAGCCCTGCCTCCAGCCCCTGAAGTTGGAACCTTCGTCTTCCCTCCATCTCCCATCCTTTTTGAGCATTTGCCCCAAGGGAAGTGACTGAGACTTTGGGGTAGTGGTTGTATAGAGTGCACAGAACCGTCATCAGCCCAGCGAGGAGGAAATGGAAGGTTCTGCCAAGGGAGGTGGTTCCTGTAGTTTTTCCTTCCTGAAATTTGCACTCTCTTACGTCGGTTCTTTATGCAGCTTTTCTGTGGCCTGTCACAATTCCATTGAAAATTGCTTTACTGTGTTAGTCCTTTAAACCTTTCTTAAATAATATCCTTTAACGTCTTTGGCTGGTGTTGACGTTCTAGGCAATGATCAGATTGTGCCTTGAAATCCTGTGTGACTTGAATTTTCTTCCTCAGAACTGCAGGTTTTCATTCTTCCTATTTTTCATGTTTTGATTTGAGGTTTTCCAGTTTGGGCCCAATCCTACTGCTGAATATTTCTGGAAGAATTTGAGTCGTAGCCATTGGGCGGTTCTCAAAATATCAAAACAAGGAAAAAGTTATGTGTTTTCCTCTTCTTCACCCAGGTTTGGGGATAGGTAATTAAGACATGACTTCAGAATTGGCCTCCATATGGTCCAGTGTAAAAAAAAAAAAAAGAAAGAAAGAAAGAAAGGAAAACGAAGAAAAAAAAAGACTGCTATTTTGGTCTTGGGGCAATAAATTAGGGGGCGGGGGTAGTAAGAACAGAACAACTAAATGTGTTCTATTTTTCCTTGTGGGAAAGAATATTAAGTCACACAAAGATTTTCTTTTAATAATAGTTTTCATACAGTAAGATCCAAGCAAGGATATAGCTAATTCCTTTGTCACACAGATGCTCAAATATTGTACGTGCCTGGCTTCTGACGTTTGAATGCTGGATGCTGTGTCAGGCTTCACACGGCCTGAATTAACTGTGGCTACGCTGTCCGCTCTGGTGGGTGCTTTATTTCCGGCTGATGTACCAAAGAACACAGTACCAACAGGAGAAGGTGTTAATGCCCCTGCTGGAAAATCCTGCCTTCTGGATTGTGTCTATCAGGAGAAAAGAAAAAGTAGAAGTTTCAAAACCAAGGGAAATAAGTCAGAGAAAAATAAGTACTGTGTGATCTCACTTACATGTGGAAGGCTGAACTCCTAGATACAGAGTAGAGTTTGCTGGTTGCCAGAGATGGGGGTGGGCAATGGGCGGAGGGGGTGAAAAGGTGCAAGTTTCCAGTTATAATATAAGTCTTGGGGATCCGATGTACAGCCAGGTGACTGGGGTTAGTAATACTGTAGCATATGTTCGAAAGTTCCTAAGAGTGGATCTTAAAAGTTCTTATCACAAGAAAACAAATCGTAACTATGCGAGGAGATGGGGGTTAACTGACCTTCTTGTGGTGATCATCTTGCAGTATATACATGTATCAAATCATGTTGTACACCTAAAAATAATAGTGTTATATATCGATCATATCTCAATGAAACTGGAAGAAACCAAGGAAAAACCAGGGCACAGTGAAGCACAGGTATTTCCCCAGGTGTTCAAAAGATCCTCATCCCTGTTCTCTCCATGTCTTCTTCTCCCACTTATGTGATCTATCCCATTATACCCCCCATCCTGCTTTGTCCATACTACTGGAGAAGGACCCAGGGATTGTCACGTTCGATGGGCTTTTTCCGTCCATGTCAACTTTGGTTCCTCTGCTTTGTTTGAGATTTCCTATCTCTCTTCCCCTTGAAACACTTTCCTTTGATTCCCCTTGAAACACTTTCCTTTGATACTGAGGTCCTTCTACCAACGAGAGATGCAAAACTGAGAGGGACAAATCTGCTTTTGTTACTATAACTCCGTCTCCATGACACACTGTGGTTAGAATGAGGACTTCAGGGAATAAAGGAGGAACATGGCCTTATTGCTGGACAAGCCTGGATAGGAATTGGGGTCATTGTTGACTGGCTGTGGGTCTTGAGCAGGTGGCTTTCTCTTGATGAGCCAAAGGTGGTGGAGATGCTGACCTTGATGGGTTTTGATGAGGGTTAGAGATGACACAGGCTGACACGTGGCAGACGGCCACAGGCATTGACCTCCCCCTTCCCCTTCTTGAAGGTTCCCTTCAACCTCCTGTATAAAGGCCCAGATGGGAGTTTTGAGTTTTCTATCGGTTTTCTATCACCCATTCTTTCTTTTGGAATCTGCTGTTCTATGCCTTTTTTTTTTTTTTTTAACAACTGATTTCCAGCTTAGCTTTGTGGGTATATGCACACATGGGTGTGTGTGATTCCACAGTTTTCTATCATGTGCACATTTCTTTTGGGAATTCATATTTATGGAAATTTTGGGGTCTCAGAAGCCCTTTTTAAAAATATTTATTTATTTTAGAGAGAGAGTGAGCGTGGGGGGAGGGCCAGAGGGAGAATCTTCAAGTAGACTCCCCATTGAGTGTGGAGCCTGACACAGGGCCCAGTCCCATGACCCCAAGATCATGACCTGAGCCGAAATCAAGAGTTTCATGCTCAACCAACTGAGCCACCCAGGCGTCCCTCAGGAGGCTTTTTAAATAAAATCTGGGTCATAGTTCCTGTGTGTGTGTATGTGTGTGTATAAATATTTTGTTGCTGTTCTAATAAGACTTTAAGAACACTGAAAATTAAGTTTCATATAATTATTCTTTAAATTTTTTGTACTTGAAAAGTGCAAGCTGTTTTTTAATATTTTTTAATTAATATAATTTTTAATGAATGTAATTTCTTATTTATAAAAATTTATATTTTATTTGTATTTTGTTTTTTTATTTTTTATTATTTTTTAATGTTTTTTTATTATATTATGTTAGTCACCATACAGTACATCCCTGGTTTCTGATGCAAAGTTTGATGATTCATTAGTTGCGTATAACACCCAGTGCACCATGCAATACGTGCCCTCCTTACTACCCATCACCAGTATTTTGTTTTAGATTTATAGAGAAATTGAACAAACAGTACAGAGAGTTCCCATCACTATTTATCCTCTTATTAACATCTTACAATAGTACAGGATAACTAATGGACCAGTATTGATACATTATTGTTATTTTATATTGTAGCATAATTAACATGCGGTGTTACATTTCAGATGTACAACATATTGATTCAATAATTCTATACATTATTCAGTGTCCACCATGATAAGTGTAGTCACCATCTGTCCCCAAACAATGTTATTACAATCTTACTGACTGTATTTCCTATGCTGTACTTTCCATCTCCATGATTTATTTATTTTATAACTGGAATTTAATACCTTTTAATCCTGTTTATCTATTTCACTCATCCCCCCACGCTCCTCCCCTCTGGGAACCATCAGTTTGGTCTCTGTATTTAAGAGTCTGTTTTTGTTTATTTGCTCATTTCGTTTTTTAGATTCCACTTACAAGGGAAATCATGTGGAATTAGTCTCTCCCTGTCTGACTTACTTCACTTATTATTATACTCTCCGGGTCCATCCATATCGTCCCAAATGGCAAAGTCTCATTCCTTTTATGGGTGAATAATGTCCCATCGTATATATGTATACTGCCTCTTTATCCATTCCTCTATCGATCAACACTTGGGTTTCTTCCATACCTTCTTGGCTAAATAATATTGCAATAAACATAGGGGTGCACACATCTTTTCAAAGTAGCGTTTTCATTTTCTTTCGGTAAATACCCAGTAGTGGAATTATGGGATCATCTGGTATTCTATTTTTAATTTTTGGAGGAAATTGCATACTGTTTTCCACAGTGGCTACACCAATTTACATTCCCACCAGTAGTGCACGACAGCTCCTTTTCCTCTACCACCATCCTTGCCAACACTTGTTATTTCTTGTCTTTTTGATGCTAGTCATTCTGACAGGTGTAAGGTCGTATCTCATTGTGGTTTGGTATGTATTTCTCTGATGACTGAGCATCTTTTCATGTGTCTGTTGGCTATTGGTATGTCTTCTTTGAAAAACTGTTCAGATCCTCTGTCCATTGGATTATTTTGTGGTATTCTGACTGATTATTATTGACTAGAGTCAGTAGTGAATGCAGACGCCCTGAGTTTTTACCTAACATCTTTTGTCTGTTCCAGGATCCCATCGAGGATACCAGTGTATTTTTATTAATTTTTATATTTACATCATTCTTTTTTCTCTCTTGGCAGGTATACAATATGTTTCAGCACCAGAGCCTCGGAAGTAAGGTGAACATTCAAGTTACCAAGCTCGTCCTGCTACGACAACGACCTGTAAGTCCCCTTGGGTGCCCGTCAGAGCACGCAGGTGGCGTCACTGGTCTGGAAGTTTCCTGGCTGCTGCGGAGTGCTAGTGTAGATGGTTGTCGCTCTTATCTGTCCTCTCAGGCTCTTCAGATGGCAGCCGTGTGCCCTGGGCCAGGGTCTGGGGACGTCCCATGGGAGGAGGGCAGGTACTGGTACTAGAATCTTGGTATGCACATGATCTGCTTGGGATTTTAAGGGATCCCTGAGCACTGGGCCTGTGTGCATCCCTCCAGCACTCCCAGCACATCTCACATATGCAAGTCTAGATGGTGAGGTGTTTGGAAACCCCTGGCTACCCTTCTGGAGCTATATTCCAGCCTCAGGCCAAATTTGGATTCACTCTAGTATTGTTTTCTGGTTTTTGAGTTGAGTGCATTCCCACATAATAATGTTACTTGCAGAGTCTGGCAGTGAACTTGAAAATGAGAGACCAATGCTTGGTTGGGTACGCAGTTCAGTTTGGAAAAAAAAAAAAAAGAATATTTTTCTTTAATAACATAGTCTTCATTCGAACTTACAAGTAAGGCCTGCCTCCCTTTGGTCTGTGCCCCTTCCTAGCAGTATTAGGATTGTATCTGGGAGAAGCGCAGCCCTGAATGATGTCCCAGCGAGCAGCTGTCCCCACGCTATATTTCGAAAATAAACTCCGCTTCCCTGGGTGTTTGCTTCTTTAACTGCCCCCACCCACCCCGATTTCTTTTAGGCCAAATTGTCCATTGGGCACCATGGTGAGCGGTCCCTGGAGAGCTTCTGTCACTGGCAGAATGAGGAATACGGAGGAGCCCGTTACCTCGGCAACAATCAGGTTCCGGGAGGGAAGGATGATACACCCCCCGTGGATGCCGCTGTGTTTGTTACCAGGTGAGGTGGGATTTGGTCTGCAGCTGCACATGCAACGGGGAAGACATGTCCCTCTTTGGAGAGGACAAGAGGACTGTTTGCTAGGAATTCAGGCTTGGAAATCAGACGTTGGGCCAGCTCTCTGAGCCTTGGGTTCCTCATCAGTAAAATGGGGATATATTACAGTAGCTAACCCTGAGTTACGAGGGTGAGCACGGGAAGTGCTTTTCATAGTGCCTGGCCCGAAGTAAGGACGCAGGAAGAGTTAGCCACCATTGCTGCTGTTGTTAACATAAAAGTACCGAAATCCTGGCTACCTAAGCGTCTTAAAGCTTCCAAGAAAATGCATCTACTATCTCTCCCAGGCACCGAATAGAACGCTCTCCGGGAAAGAGCTAACCTGTGTTCAAGGCTGCTTCCCACCTGGCTTGAGCGTGCTTCTGGGGGGAGAGTGGACATCCCGAGCTCCCTGTGGGAGGCAGTCCATGCAGGCACACGTGTGCTGTGCACAGCGCCAGCCCCGGGGACACTCCTGGGACAGCCGCGGTCGGCAGAGATGCCTGGGGAATTCCTCTGGACGTTCTGTTGCGAGTAAGCAGCTGAGTGCTCTCTAGACCACAGGGCTGGACTTTTCCAGACAGAGAGGGACACCAGGGGCCCGGCAGCAGACAACAGAAACCACACACACAGGCTTCCGCACAGGCAGCAGCTATGCTATCTTCAGTTGCCAGGGCTTCAGTAACACATTACCTCAGGCTGGGGGGCTTGAGACGATAGGAATGCGTTCTTGTACTGTTTTGGAGGCCAGAAGTCCAAGATCAAGGTGTGGGCAGGGCTGTGCTCTCTCTGCAGGCTCCAGGAAAGGATCCTTGCTTCCTTCTTCCTAACTTCCAGTGGTGGCCTGTCATCTTTGGGATCCCTTGTCTTGTAGACGCATGGCTCCGACCTCTCCTGCGCTGTCACACTGTCCTGTAGCTTCCTCCCTCGGTCCCAGTTTCCCTTTTCTCATTAGGACACCGGTCCTTGGATTAGGGCCCAGCTGAGCCCAGTGGGACCTCATCTTAACTTGCTCTTACACCTGCACTGACCCTGTTTCCAAATAAGATCGCATTCACAGGTACAGGTACCGGGGGTTAGGACTTGAACATAGCTGTGTTTGGGGACACAGTTTAACCCACAACAGATATGGATGTGGCTCTTTCACTTTTCCCTGATGTCTCAAACCTCTCTGAAAAAAACCAGTTTGTTTGGGTTGCTTTACTTCCACGACGTAAGTAGAATGTGTTATGTGTTCACACCAAAAACCCCCTTTACAAAATGGGCAGAAGTGTTTCTTGATACTTGTAATACGTTAGATTAAAATATCAAAATGTTATTAGACTTGCTATGACTCTGTCCATTGTGAATTTTAAGGAATTTTTAAAAACTAATTTAAGGAAACTACTTTTCAAATTATATATCTTTTTTTTTTTTTCCTCCTGAGTTCAAAGATACAGATGTGGAGAGGAGCACTTTACCATTCTGCTAGTTTGAGACAGCCTGCCCCGCTAAGAGGGGCCAGAAAGGCTCTCTCGTGTCTCTCTTGAGCCATGTACTGTAAGCCCCTGGCCCAGGGACATCCCGAAGCTGGCTGGGGGAGTTCTGGCACCTCATCCCCAGGCACCAGGCAAGGCAACTGCCTAACCTTCTCCTCTTAAAAACCCCAGAGCATGCACATTGCTACCACCAGACACCTCATCACCCTTGTGGACGATGCATCAGTTGTCTACCCCAAAGGGTTAAAGTGCTCTGTAGCGCACTCATCCCTTATGAGAGCACTTGCTGCCCGTACAGGATGTGATTAAATGTATGATGGGGGGCGCCTGGGTGGCACAGCGGTTAAGCATCTGCCTTCGGCTCAGGGCGTGATCCTGGCGTTATGGGATCGAGCCCCACATCAGGCTCTTCTGCTATGAGCCTGCTTCTTCCTCTCCCACTCCCCCTGCTTGTGTTCCCTCTCTCGCTGGCTGTCTCTATCTCTGTCAAATAAATAAATAAAATCTTTAAAAAAATAAAAATAAAAAAAAATAAAAAATAAAATAAATGTATGATGGGACATGTGAACAGACATCTGTCCAATAATTCTGATTGCCTGCCATCCAGCTAGGGCCCTACCAGGCACCAAGGACAAGCAATGAGCCGGAGCCGGTTCGTGCTTTGGATCTGGGTTTGCCCACCCCAGGGAGTGCTGGGAACCTCCAGGTACCACCTCCCCCAGTGGCTCTGTCACCACCCCCTCGCCCCCTTGTGCTCACTGGCCAGAGGTTGCCAGGCACTTTGAAATGGTTTTTGGAGCCTGTGGGGCTTTCTGTAAAGCACCCCGAGGAGGGCAGTGCTGGGGTGATATGTAGCACCCTTTGAGAGTGGATTTGATTTGGGGAGCAGGGAAGAGTCCTTGGGAACCCTGTCTGCGTGCAACTATAAATTCACACTTCTGGTTTTCCAAATGCTAATTAAGTGAGGTCCTAGAGAAGAACTCTAAATAGCATCATCTTTGGAATATCCATCTAAACTTCCCAGGTCACTACTTTGAAAGTGGTTTGTACCAAAACTAGATAAAATGTACAAATTCTGGTGTTTGTGAGATCTTTCCCGATGTCATCTCTTTCCTGCAGTTTCCTGCCTTGTCTGGGTCGAGGATGCGCTGGAAGTGATCTTGGTTTGGAACGAGTAGCTCCCCCTTAGTGTTTATTTTTCAGAGGCAGTAAGTCTTACTGAAATCAGTGTTGACAACGCTTCTGGTTTAGCCTTTTCACAAAACGCCGTCTGCAGACATGAACGCACCCTCAGCCTGAGAAGGCTGCAAGTTAGGTGTTCTGGCTTTCTGTTCTGCTTCCTGCCTCCAACAAACTTATTTACTATATGGGAAATATTTTGTGTAAAAATGTCAGCTATTTTTTTTTTTTTTTTACATCTCTCACCCATAAGATTACATTAGGTTTTGCTCCTACCAAAAACAAACAAGACGGAAAGTAACGAGCATTGTCAGGATGCAGAGAAACTGGAACCCTCGTGCACTGTTGGTGGGAAATATTAAATGCATCTCTGAAATACTAAACGCAGAATTACCCTTGCTCCAGCAATCCTACTTCTGAGCAGAGACCCAGAAGCATTGAAAGGAGGGTTTCAAAGAGATATGTGTGTACCTACGTTCGCAGCAGCAGGACTCATAATAGCTAAAATGTGGAAGCAACCAAGTATCCTTTGATGGTGAATGGGTAAACAAAATATGGGCTATGCATAGGGAATATTATTAGGCTTATAAAGGAAGGACATCTTGTCACAGGCCACAACATGGGCGAACCCGGAGGACATTACGCTAAGTGAAATACACCAGTCACAAAAAGCCAAATAGGATACGATTCCCCTTATCTGAGGCCCCTAGAGCAGCTAACTTCATAGAGACAGGATGTAAAACTGCAGAGAGGAGGGAATAGAAAGTTAGATGGATGTAGTTTCAGTTTTGCAAGATGAAGAGAGTTCTGGAGATTGGTTGCCCAACATTATAAATGCATTGAACATGACCGAACTGTTTACCTAAAAATGTTTAGGATAGCAAATTCTGTGTCATGTGTATTTTATCACATTAAGACAATTTGGAAATTTTTCTAATTCAGCCCTTAAGGGGTGGTCCCCAATGTATGGGGGTGGTTCTGAGGGCAGGTGCTAGGGAGGGGCATGTCCGGTGGCCCCGAAGAGCAAGGTTCCTTCTGCTGTAGGCAGAACCAACGCGAAGGCCTCCTGCATCTCTGTTACCTGAGGCCAGTCCGGGAGCCGGGGTTTTCTTTCTCAGTTTCGTGCTGACCTCTGATGAACTACCTGAACGCCCGTCCTTCCTCTCCCCTGCTTCTGCGGAGCTGCTGGGCCGAATCGGCCAGTGCCCAGCTCGCTCTCTGGGTCCTCCCAGCTGTGAAATTGAAGACCTCCCAGAAGGACGGGGGAGGCAGCGCCGGAGTCGGGGCTGGGAGCCGAGTTGGCCGGGAGGCATTGTTTAATAATTAGAGGCTGAGAGCTGCAGTTCGCCAGGTTGGGATAATAAGGGGCCAATGTTTTCACGTGGAAATTGGGCGCGAGACAGCTGCTGCTCTTGAGAAACAGCTCTTTCCTCGCAGAGTCAACTGAGAGTCTGATCACGGGCTGCATGAGCCAGGCGGGGTTTAGGGGCTGGTGTCCCCCAGTCCCGGGACTGAGACTGGCCAGTGCAAGGGTTTCTTCCCGCCTCCCCCCCCCCTTCCTTATGGGCTGTGGCCGAGCCCAAGAGTCCATTCTCCTGGACGCCCACCAGCCCTACAGATGGCCAGCCACAGAGATGTGAGCCTGACGTCATGTCCAGCAGAAGCCGCTGAGCCAGAAGCCACGGAAGCTGGCTTTCCGGCAGCTGTAGCCGTGTCTGGGGCTAGAAAACACCTCCTAGTGGACTGAGGCTAGGTACCACAGGGGACCCATGCAGAGGCCTGGGGTCCAGGGGGCTTCAGCCCCTGGCACAGTTTTACCTTTGGCCCTGCATCTCCTGCAGGAAGCCACGAGAGAGGGATTCCCCCGCAAACCCAGGTCTGTGCTCCCAGGAGACACCGGGAGCAAACACACAGGGCCGGCTCGGAGCTTCGGCCCAGGTAACACCTCCAGCTGTCCCTCAGCCTTCCCCTGCATGTCACTCCATCCCGCTCCCCAGGGACCGCCTTCAGCCTCTGAGCGAGGGGGTCTCTTACAGGCCTACCCCGTGATGAGAGCTCAGTATCTGCTCCATCGCGTTACACTTTTTCACGTTTCCAGACATTGTGGGGCGAAGACCACCGGTAAGCTCGCATGGCAAGTTGCAAGTGGTCTGGAAATGTATGTCCGTTAGTAATAAAGGAGCCACTATTAAGCCCCAACTGTATGCCAGGCAATATGTTATGCGTAAGACTAGCTACATAAATTGTGAGGCCCAGTGAAGATTGAAAATGCTGGATCTTAAAAAAGACTTTCAAAATGGCAATAGGAGAGCAGTAAACCGGGCCGGGGGATGGGAAGCTTTTGCGTGCACAGGTCACATACCCACAAAGCACACCAGGTCGCAGAGGTCCGCACAGCCTGCCTTTTCTTGAGGAACGAGGGGTGGAAAGTAAATAGAGACAGGAGAGCTCCATTGGGACCCCACTTGAACCCTGCAGCCCCAGCACGTGGGATTGGCATGAGTTCGCGGTGGGAGCAGGATTCCCTGGAGATGAAGCTGCCTCTGAAGGCAAACATGGCTTGTGTCTTCTTTTCTGAGAAAGGATCTTAAACAGGAAGGAGAGAGAAGATTCCAATCCTGGCTGACCCTGTCAAGCCGGGATGCTAATTGAGCTTGGCTCTCCCCTCTGTGAGCAGACCACACTTCCTCAGGAGAAGCAATGGATGATGCTGCTGGGCCCATCATTTGAGACCACCTATTTCCCTGCAGGGAAGCCATGTGATGAGAGAATACTCAGGGCTCCTGTCAGCGAACAGGGCTGGCTTTCTCCAAGATGGTGCCTGTGAAGTGGGCACCATCTTCTACTCAGTTCTGTTTAGTTCTTGACTGTGGGACTGATGGTCACGTGTGCTTTCTTCTTTGCCCAGGCTTTAGTTGTGCTCATGCTGGGAAACCCTGGAACAAGGCATTGGGCCACCTTGGTCCTTATGTGCGTGTGACGTTCGAAACAGTCAAATGGGAGGGGTGTCTGATCAACGATGTTGAGTTGGGGTCAGATAGATACCAGAGCAGTGAACATATTTATGTTCCTAATTTTATTTGTTTGGTTTTTCTCTTTGCCACTGCTTCTTGCCACCTTCTACTGCCTGTTAATTAGTCTTTGAGAAGATCATTTTTGTTTTAAGTTTTTAATTCCAGTGAGTTAACACAGTGTTATAGGAGTTTCAGGTGTACAATATAGTAATTCAACACGTCCATACCTCACCCAGTGCTTATCACAAGTGCCCTCCTTCATCCCCATCACCTGTTTCACCCATCCCCCCACCCACCTCCCCTCTGGTAACCATCATTTTGTTCTCTCTAGTTAAGAGTCTGTTTCTTGGATTGTCTTTTTCTCTTTGCTCATTTCTTTTGTTTCTTAAATTCCATATATGAGTGGGATCATATGGTATTTGTCTTTCTCTGACTGGTTCACTTTGCTCAGCATTATATTCTCTAGCTCCATCCATGTCACTGAAAAGGCAAGATTTCATTCTTTTTGATGGGTGAGTAATATTCCTTTGTGTGTGTGTGTGTGTGTGTATACACACCCCACATCTTCTTTATCTATTCGTCTGGCGATGGACACTTGGGCTGCTCCATATCTTGGCTGTTGTAAATAGTGCTGCTGTAAATACAGGGGTGCGTGTATGTCTTTGAATTAGTATTTCTGTATTATCACTACTGGGTATTTATCCAGAGAATACAAAAACACTAAAAGGTCATTGTTGATAGAAAAAAATCGAGGCTTCCTTTTATGGCTCCTATGGCTCTCCCCCCTCCCTTTCGCTGCAAGTCCTGTGGTGTTGGAGCGGGATTGTGACAAGTGTAGGTCCTTCCCCCCCCACCCAAGCGTGAGATTCTTGACGGCTTCCTTTTTCCCTTTGTTAAAATGGGTTTTAAAATTGATTATCAAAAATCATGTTATGAAAAAATTGGAAAGTCGCAGTGAGCAGAACCTGTGTGAGCTGCTGATGGGATTGGCCCCAGCTCCTCCTCGGCATTTCTCTGGCCAGTTTCAGGGCCACGCCTTCAAAGCTGCCCTGTCCTCTCCTCTGGGCTTGCAGGCTGGCCAGCACCTCTGGTTCTGTAGATCAGGACCCCGAGGAGAATCCGTGGGTCTGAGTAGGCGGGTGGATCTCTGACAAACCTCGGGTGAGCCTTAGGCAAGCCAAAGTTGGGAACACATGGGCTGGGCTCCGTTTCCACGGGAGCCCACCTAGCGCCGAGAGGCATCAGGTGTGGGTCACAACTTGGAGGCAAATACAAGAGAACACGCGGTGCCTCGGAGTGGGATTGACGCGGAGGGAGAAGGGAAGATGACCATACGGACTTAGGTTAGGAGAGTGACACGTTGCCTTCTCTGTCATCTTGCCCACTGGGAACGGTGGGTCAGATCCTACCCTGAGAAGAAATTTTGACAGAGGGTAGGGGAGGAATTGGGGACACTGAGTCAAAAAGGGGAACAGTGGCCCAACCCGGACCTGCCACTTTCTTTCACAACTAGACTTAGTGCCCACCTTGTCTGGCTGGCCCCATCTTCCTTCCCAGAAGAACTTTAAAATGAGAAGAAGTGGCTTCAGAACACACCTTTGAAACCTGAAGGAGTTTAAGGGAGTGGGCATTTTCTGTCAGCCCCCCACGGCCCCCATGAGAAGATGAGCATGGGGCTCTGGGGTGGCGGGGGAGGGGGACCAGGCCACTGCTCTCCTTGCCCGGCTCCAGGCAACCAGTGGTCAGGTCAGCCCCTAATGTGGGAATGCTCTGGTTTTGGGGGAAAAAAATGGGCCCAGACCTATTGTTTCAAACATGAGTGGCTAGAGGCCCTAGTGAACCCCTGGGGCTGGACTAGCTTTTGAGCATATTTTCTCTTTACACACAGCCGCACGCCCCGGGGAATTCTGGGAAGCTTTAAAGGATATAACTTTAAGAAATTACTTTTTGTTGTCTTCTCATATAAGTGCTATGTGGTCACTTCAGCATCTAAAGCCAGTCGCTGCCCTCGTAGAGTCGCTTGGGGAAGTCACTATAGTTTGACGGTATTGAAGAATAATTGTCTCAGATGCATGACTTGCAAACCTCTTCTTCCAGAACTTTCACAGTTGTTGGAGGTGCCCTCCCTGCCACCAAGTGTTAGGTGGAATAGTTTAGCTATGGAAGGAGGGCCTTTGGTGGGGTAACTGGGCCTACCAGTTGGGAAGGGTTGTGGGTGGGTTACTCTTGACAGGTGGCTAGTTGTTCTTTGCTAACCTGGGACAGCTGCAGCGGTAACATTGCTACGGGCTGGACGACCAGTCAAGCTTAGCGGACAGTGTTGCCTTCTCCCAATCTCGGGGGCTTCTGCATACACCTGACCATGTCTGTCTTTGTGTCTTTTTAGGACAGATTTCTGCGTCCACAAAGACGAGCCGTGTGACACCGTTGGTAAGTTTAGAAGCAGAATGATAATTTAAGGGGCTGCCGAACCCCATGATGATCTGGAGCTGGTAACACTTCCAGTCTGCAGGAGCTGTCCTCAGACAAACTCTGCCTTTCCTGTTGCCTCTTTTCTCGTAAACTGGTTCTTTGACTTCATGTGACTTCCTCTTTTGTGTTGCTGCTAAGTGTTGAGGTTGCTCAGGGCAGAAGGCGTCAAGACGTGCTGAATGAGGAAGATGTGAAAAGTGAAACCATGGGAAGTGCCTCCAGGCTGCCTCCAGGTGGCCGTGGTTGGCGACACACTTGGCTCTGAGCCTCTTGGCCACTCATGCAGGCGGGGACCCCACCGCGTTACACCATTGTCATGAGACCAGCGCGTCCCGGTTCACTCGTGTGTGTGCGTGCGTATGATTGTTACCAGTGTCCTAAGCGGTGAGGTGGGACTGTGTTGGTGTGAGGTTGGTCTCCTCCACCAGGCTGGGCACCAGGCTCATGGCTTTCTGGTCACGTGGTCCCGAGACCAACACGCAGGGCTGGCAAGGCACGTTTTCCTTCTTCCCCTTCCCGCACCCCCACCTTCACTTCCTCCTCCAGCTTTTCCCTATTTGCCGTTTTCCCTTCTCTCTATCTTCCTTGGTATCAGGCTTATTCTTGACAGGTCACAGGTTTCCAGTCAGAACCAGTCTTTGAACATAGGAATAGGGTGCTTGCTTAACAGAGGAAAACACCAAGACGGTTTCCAGTTCTGACCACTATGGCACAAATCTTCTTTCACCAGGAGGTTGAAATATGGCACCACCAGGAACAAGAGTCTGAATGAGATGTCTTAGAATTCAGGAAAACAGTATAGGATTGACGAATATATATTATTGTGGGATCCCCATATTTCAAACCCTGTGCTTCCTAGGGAGTCTAGTAGTGGGTAATCCCGAGCCTTCGCTCTGGCTCGGCCACATACAAGCTGGGTGACTTTGAGTGAATCTCCTTAAAATGATCATTTTTCACCAGGTGACTTAAAAGACCCTTCAAAATCTAGTATAATGATAGCTGGCATTCATGTCACATTTTTTAGAGTTTGCAAACTGATTTTTTTATATTCTGTTTCTTCAAGCCCGTAAACAAATGTGAGAGACAGGGTCAAAAACTGGCCAACCAACCCTTCATTCTCTGGGGGCCGTCTCCAGAAAGGGATCACTACACAAAGCAACGTGAAACGGGCTTCATCAGAGGGAGAGCCGACACATTGAGTCTGGTTGGGGCTAGACCAGTGCGTGTTGGTCTCTGTCCACTGACGGAGCAGCGAAAGCATGTGCTGGCTTGAGGAGTGGTGTTCCTTCCCAGCGTTCACAAGTCAGCTTCTGTGCTTGGGCCCAGGAGGGGCCTCTGCTCCAGGCCCCTGCCGCTCCCCGTGCTTGCCCGAGGAGCTGACCCATCACATTGCCTGTACCTGTCTGCCTTCCCTGGAAGATTCTGTGCCTGGCAGGGCTAAACTCCACCTTTTACCTGTGTGTCCTTCGGTGTCTGGCACAGAGCTTGTGAGGCCCAGTCACTGCTGTTAATTGAATGAATGAATGAACGAATAATGAAGGAACTCCAGCATTTCTGAATAACCGGCATTTTTATCACATGGTTTTCTTCCCATATGATTTATAGCTGGCTCTTTTTTCTTTTGAATATACAACTTTCCTATCAACCGTTCACTGTGACTGTGAACTCTATTTCAGACCCCCCGTTGAAGGGCAGACACCGAGCTCTGTCTTCTTTCTTCTACACCACGTCACCTTGCTACTTCTATGCACCTGCTGGGGCTTTTCGCACAAAACACTGTAGACCGGGCTGCTTGAACAACAGAAATCTGTCTCGCGGTTTTAGAGGCTGGAAGTCCAAGATCAAGGTGTCGCCCAGTCGGTTTCTCCTGAGGCCTCTCCCCGTGGCGTGCACATGGCTGCCTTCTCCCTGAGTCTTCACGTGGTCTTTCCTGTGTGTGCCTATGTCCTGATCACCTCTTCTTACAAGGATACCAGTCAGATAAACGCCCTACTCTCATGACCCCTTTTAACTTTTTTTTTTAAAGATTTTATCTATTTATTCGACAGAGAGAGAGACAGCCAGCGAGAGAGGGAACACAAGCAGGGGGAGTGGGAGAGGAAGAAGCAGGCTCCTAGCGGAGGAGCCTGACGTGGGGCTCGATCCCATAACGCCGGGATCATGCCCTGAGCCGAAGGCAGACGCTTAACTGCTGTGCCACCCAGGCGCCCCACCCCTTTTAACTTTAATCACCTTTTTAGACACCCTGTCTCCAAATACATTTACATCGGGGGGTTAGCATTCCAACATACGAATCTCAGGGAGAGGGGGACACCATTCAGTCTATAACAGTACTCATTTGACACTTTGCATACTGCGGGTGAAATCTTATGTCCTTACGTGACCTCCCAGGTGTGTGTGTGTGTGTGTGTGTGTGTGTGTGTGTGTGTGTGTGTGTGTGTGTGTGTGTGTCATTTCCTCCACAAAATCTTTTAATTGCACGGACCAGCTGTAATCATGCTTTAGGTGACAGCCGCTTAGCTCAAGGCTGAACCCAGCCCCTCTTGTACTTGCTTCCTTATTGCCTGCTCTTTCCAATACCTTGGTGATTCTCAGCTTCTACAAAGGAAATGAATCCCTTCCTTAAAAAAAAAAAAAATACTTACATGGTGCTTTTGTTTTAACATGCCATAATTTATTTGTACTTATTATCAAGTCAGTTCCTAAGAACAATGGTGATTCCATGAAGAGAAAAGTTTGAAAACTGGGGTTATGACGGGCTGAGGGCGGTCTCATCCAATTTATTTCTGTATTTTTTTTTTTANTGTGTGTGTGTCATTTCCTCCACAAAATCTTTTAATTGCACGGACCAGCTGTAATCATGCTTTAGGTGACAGCCGCTTAGCTCAAGGCTGAACCCAGCCCCTCTTGTACTTGCTTCCTTATTGCCTGCTCTTTCCAATACCTTGGTGATTCTCAGCTTCTACAAAGGAAATGAATCCCTTCCTTAAAAAAAAAAAAAATACTTACATGGTGCTTTTGTTTTAACATGCCATAATTTATTTGTACTTATTATCAAGTCAGTTCCTAAGAACAATGGTGATTCCATGAAGAGAAAAGTTTGAAAACTGGGGTTATGACGGGCTGAGGGCGGTCTCATCCAATTTATTTCTGTATTTTTTTTTTTACTCTTTATTTTGCAATATTATAGAATCAGTGAAAGTTGCCAGAGAAGCTCAGCAAAGTCTCTTGTACCTATCACCTGCTTTCTCCCACAGTTGCATCTTCTGTAAACCCGGGAAATTGATTGGCGTGGTGCAATGAGCTAGACTACAAATCCTACTCAGGTTTCACCGGTTGTTGCATGAACCCCTTGTGGGGTATGTCTTTATATACGGTTCTGTGCTATTTTATTATGTATGTAGATTCATCCAACCACCAAGACAGTCAGGAGCAGAACTTGGTCCGTCACCTCCAAGCAGCTCCCTTGGGCTGCTCCTCTAAATAGCCTTCTCCCTCCCTCCTTCCCTTTCCCTAAACCCTGGCTACCTGTGTCTGTATTCCAACTCTATAATTTTGTCATTCCAGCATCCAATTTATTTTTGTATTTGTTTTGATACCACAGAATGGAAAAATAATCTGAATCACACAGATATGTGGCTGCCAGTGCTAAGAGATTTTGAACAGCTGCCTTCCGATCTCAGGGTCAAGCTCTAGCAGGAGGGGCTGTGCCCTCGGTTTTGCAGAAAATGGGATAATGTGGCACCTTGAGAAACCAGGGAAGCTTGGGGATTGCTGGTGTTTTATAATTTGGCACATACTAGTGTCTTCTGTTTGCTTTCTGGGTTTGATTAGGGTATAAACTTACATACAGCAAAGGGTACAGATCTTGGTGGATTTTTAATTTATGCCTGTGCTTTTTTTTTAAAGATTATCTTGTATTTATTGAAATATTTAACCTGTTTTTTAAATGGTGGTAGATACATATAACATTAAATTTATACGTAAAATCTTAACCATTTTTAAGTGTGTAGTTCAGTGACATTAAGCACAACCACACTGTTGTACAATCATTTGCCTGTACCCTCAAAACCACTACTCAGATTAAGCTAAAGAATGTCATCAGCCCCCTGGAAGGTTCCCTCATGCCCCCTCCCATCCACTAACTACTGTCTTAAAAAGTAGCTTAAAATAGATTTCAAAATGAAATTTGAACAATTCATTCAGAGGACCTCTGAGGTAGCTACTGGAGTTTGTTAAAAAATACTTTCCCTCTACACTGCTCAGTCTGCACGAGCCCATTTCAGCAGACCAGGATCCTGATTGCCAGGAACAGGCAGAAAGGGCATTTATCGGAAGGGGGCTGCCCACGTGGGGGGGAAGTCTGGTTGGAACACGGCACCCCAGGCAGCCCGAGAAGGTGCGGCCGTAGACACCATGCAGAGGTCAGTGGCAGGGCCTGCGGGAAAGGGCCTCCATCTGCCCCAACGGCCAGCTGCTTGTCACCAGCTCCCAGTCCCACCCTAGGTCATGTGGCCTGCAGCTCCTCAACCCACCTGCACGGTGGGGGAGGGAAGCTCTGGCTCTTTGGGCTTCTGGGCGGGGGGCAACAGTACTTTCCACAACAATGCACAGGAAGGAGTTCTCCGGTTGGGGAGGGGTCAGCATGCTTTAGCCAGGGGGAAGGATGGATGTTAGACATTCCAGAACCACCAATGTTCACTACATCCCTGACCCTTAGTGAAGATTTAAATCTGAGAACCCGACATGTCTGCAGCTTACTATCTGTGCATGTTTTAGGGGTCCCACTGACATAGGCAAGGGGGGCTTCCCTGGCCCTATCCCTAAGGTGGTCCTGACCTCGGAGCGGGAGAGCCCTCATCAAGCTCCACCTCACTGGGTAGGAGCTGGCCTGCACAGACCAGTCAACATGCTTTTAAGACAACCATCCCTGAGGGACCCTCCCTCCCGGCTCTGCCAGTTTGAGCCACTGTGGAAGGAGAAGGGATGGCAGCACAGGGGTCCTGCTGATCTCCACCTTGTCGGAGGACACACACAGGGAGAAAAGGCAATGCTTAAGGCAGAAGGTTCTGGAAAAACAGCTTCATTGCTAAGAAAAGCAGCCACCCCCTCATTGGGCGGCCCCTACTTTGCATTTTTGAGACCTTGCCTTTGTTGAGTTTTGTGGGCTTTTCCTCCATTGAATTGCTTTATCCTGACGAAAAAGCTGTCCTAGGTGAGGAGGAGTGTGAAGGGGAGAGACCTCTGGAAGCCTGTGTTTACCCGTCACATTCCTCTTTCCAGCACACATACCTTTGGGCATCCGTTGGTACCTGAGCAGCCTGGGTGACCAGACATATCTCAGTTACGTGGCGTTTGTCCTGGTCCCACCCTCAGCTGTAAACTAAGCTGTGGTGGATTTTTTTTTTTTTTTTTTTTTTTTTTTTTTTTTTTTTTTTTTGGACAACGACCTTATTCAAGCTTCACAAATTTAGTTCTAATTATTGGGATTTGTATTTTCCCTTGCTTGCTCTCATTTTTTTAATTAATAGAAAAGACTCCTTTCCCCAGCTGCTGCCAAGTCAGAGGATGTGATACGTGATATTCCTGCACAAAGGACAATGGAAATGGTCAGCAGTCATGTGAAATGTTTCACACGCAAGGCCAGGCAGATGCCGCCGAGGGGCTCTGAGACTGGTCCACACGCTGGGGCCCTGCTGCTCCGGACCGAGGGCCCCATGGCTGTCCCTGAACCTCGGTGTCCCTGTGTGGCCCACAGTACTGGCGCTGAGCTCCCTGATAGGTCTGGGCAGCCCAGTGGTGGCTTATGGACGTGGCCACTGACTTCAATGTAGCGGATAGGTCGATGAGGGCGGAAGCGAAGGAAGGAGCATCACACACCGGGATGAAGGTTTTTGGGAATGACGTATCTGCTTTGGAAGTCTGTTTCAGGCCAGCCAACATGAGACCATGAAAGGAAGATTTGCTGGGAAACCAGTGAGAGATGAGGGTGAGTGGGCCTAACACTGCACCTGTTAGGTTTTCATTAAATAAGAGCGTCAAGAAGTTCTGAACTGTGACATGTCTCATTAGGGCTTAGGCAAGAACATCTTGCCACTTTGTACGTATAAAAACAAACATCAAAATGTATCCCTCTGGCTGCTTCTTATCCCCCCACATTCATCACCCTGGAGGACCTTTGGTTATTCCAGTCCTGGTGCTGTGGCTGAACATCTGTGTAGACCCCTTTGTGGAATTCCCTTCAGAGAGCACATTCATTTTTTGTGTGTTTTCGTGGTGTTGCCAAGTCTTCATTCTGCGAGGGCAGTTTTGAGTTACAGAGGTGTCAAAGGTTCTGTGTGCTGAATGAGGCTGGAAAGTACCGTTGGAGATCAAAATACAAAAGTTTGACTAGGAAGACTGAGCTTTGGGCTTGTTTCTGAGAGCTTTCCTCTGGGTTTGTTTGCTTTATTCTGTTATTCCTTGTGACCTTAACAGAAGCATGGGTTCAGTTTTGCTTCAAAATCGTTTGTCAGAAGTAGTCTCAGATGTTTGTCCCCGAAGGGCAATTACCCATTGACTGAAGAAGCTCTGATGTGTCTTCCCGGTAACCTCAGCTCATGCTGGGCGCAGCCCATGCTGCCTCATTGTCAGGCTGACCCACACTGTGCCCTTTGCTGTCTACCCTGAGAAGCTTCCAGAAGAGAAGGCGTAACAATCAATGATATGTTAGTTGTCCCAAATCAGATGACCTGAGGTCTTCAGCAAGTTCATCTGTTTTTCAGAAGTTACACTGGTATTTATAGTTAGGCTCTTGACCATGATCTGTGATTTTTTTGGGGTGAGGTTTTATGAAAGGCTTCAATTTTAGAAATCAAATATGCATGCATCTAGCAATCAGGGATTCAGACTGTTTGGGCAAGTGCTGCCTTCCTCCTCGTATGATGTGAAAAAAAAAAAAAAAAAAAATCGGCCATCCCCTGAAGAGAGTTAGCAAAGTTGCATTCTGTCAATGTGAGGGCTTTGCTCGCTATAGATTCAGCTTGGATTTCTCAGCCAACAGAATTACCTGGGAAAGCCAAACAGTATATACTTCAGGAGGCTGGCTTCTTCCCTCACCTCTCCGGCTTCCATGTAGGTTTAGAGCAGTTTCTTAAAAATGACAAGTTGCGTCTGGATGTTGGAGAAGGTCTTCTAAGAGACCTTGACCGGAGCTGCCGCCCCGAAGGAGAACAGAAGCGGGCAGGCGCGGGGTGGCCCTGGGGAGTCTCCCTCCTGTGTCCTGCTGTGTGGCTGTCCTGTGGCGTGGCTTGAACATAGCGACCGGAGAGAATGAAAAGATGAACGAGTGTGTGTGTGTATGTGTGTATGTGCACGCGCGCATGCCTGCATATGTATGCACACACGTACCCTGACACACACACGCATGCCTAAGCGCGTGCACATTCGGCGGAAGCGTGTAGTGGGTGTACGTGTTTCCTGTACCTTGAAGTCTGGAGCCCTTTGCGCTCACAGAATTCCATAAGCTCCCTAGGAGGGAGCCGCCCCGACAAGGCCCGCCAGCCCTGGCGCCGACACAAGAACCCGGGGCGGGAGGTTTCTGGTTTGGGACTTGGCAGGAAGTCCCCCCTGAAACCAGTTGCCCCAGGGGACCAAATTCAACTTCTCTTCTTCCTTGCGCCAGGGTCATGTTTAAGGTTACATAATGGCCCGAGATGCATTTCAAAATGGTGAAGAGTAAGTGGGTATGTTTTGCACGGGATGGGCTTCTGCCAGCCCTTTGGAGATTGTGGCTCTGTTTATTCTGGAACTAGACAGAGACCAACAAAACGCAGAGCCATGCCCGATTGCCTTTCGGGCTGGAAAGCAAGAGGGCTGAATATGAGAGAGCCTAGCCCCTGCAGGGTCTCCAGCTGTGGTCCTTCAGATGCCGGCTTTGGAGTCCGCTCCTTTGTTCAGCTCAGGAAGTGGACGCCTCCTGGAGGGTGTCCTTCCCCCAGCCTGCTGATTAGCGCCTTTCCAGGTTCCGTGCGCAGGTGGCTTGAAGGGGACTCTGAAAAAGACCCCCTTCTAGTTAGGTGGCCCTGATGCACAAGGTGTGGGTGACCCGCCGCCGTGTCCTGTGTCGTGGGCCTAGGCGCGATGTGGCCAGAGGCTGGCTGTCTCCGTTTTTCTCTGTGTTTCCACTCCTCAGGCCACAGGAGTGCTTTCTGATTAGCTTGGAATGCAGCGGGCGTCACCTCGTTCCTGCATGGCGTGCAGCTCGCAGTCAGGCCCGACCCTTTACCAGCTTTGTTAGAAACAACCCCCCAAAACCCGCCTCGAATGAGGGAAGGATAGGAAGTAGAATCATAAACAGGAAAGTAGGCTGTCTTGAGATGCCTTTTGTGTAATTGTGAGTCCTTACGCACTCTTGGAGCCTGTGTGCCTCCCTTGTGTTGAGAGCCTGAGGGGTGGGTCGGAGTGAGGGGGCCAGGTTCACAGCTGCCGCCGGCCCAGTGAGCACAAAGAATGGGAGAAGGGCTCCCACCGCTGCTGTCTTCACAGTGTGACCCTCATGGCGGTCCCTGGCGGCACCCAAAGAGCCCCGTCATCTCCACGGTGAACACTGAACCGTCCTCAGGGCCTGCGGTTGGCTTGGTGCGGTGGTCAGAGCATCGGCCCTGCAGCTGGATGGGGGTTCGAGTACTGCCTCTGCCACTGGCCTTGTGTGAGTCATCTAAGATCCCCACCTCTGTTTTCTCATCTATAAAATGGGAGTAAGACTACCCAGGGTTATTCCGAGGGTGAAATGGGGTGATTGATCACACCCATTAGGATGGCTGTTGCCCAAAAGAACCCAGAAAACACAAGTGAGGTGAGGACAGTCTGCGTGTACCGCTTGAGGGAAGGTATGGTTCGTCTGCTATGGAAAACAGTACGGAAGTTCCTCAAAACATAAAATACATCGTCTAGGAATTCCTTCTCTAGATACATACCTAAGAGAAATGGGACTTGAACAGATATTTGTACATCCACGTTCATAGCAGCAGTATTCACTAAGAAGTAACTTAGGTGTCCTCTGAACGATGAACAGATAAAACACGGTGTGTGTACACACACACACACACACACACACACACATATGCATGGATATTACTCAGCCTTAAAAATGGGTTTTCTGAGATATGCAATAACATGGGTAAAACTTGAAGACATTATGCTAAATGAAATACACCTGTCGCAAGAAGTCAGATAATTTATGATTCCATTTATGTGAGGTTCCTGGAGTCAAAATCATGGAGACAGAAAGTAGGATGGCAGGGGTTGGAGGGCAAGGAGAATGAAGAGTTGCTGTTTAATGAGTATTGAGGTCATGATCTCAGGATCCTGGAATCGAGCCAGGTCGGTCCCCCTGCTCAGTGCGGGGCCTGCTTCTCCCTCTCGCTCTGCTGCTCCCCCTGCTTGTGCTCTCTTACTCTCTCTCTGTCAAAGAAATAAAATCTTAAAAAAACAAAAGATGAAAAAGCTGTCAAGATGGATGGTGGTGATGGTTGTACCACAATGTGAAAGTATTTAATGCTATTGAAATGTGTACTTAAAAATGGTTACAATAGTAAATTTTGTGTTACACATACTTCACTACAATTTCATTTTGTTATTCAAGATGTTATTTGAGAGAGACAGAGTGAGGGAGTGCATGAGCTGGGTGAAGGGCAGAGGGAGACGCTTAATGGGCTGAGCCACCCAGGCACCCCTACAATTTTTTTTTTTAAAGCGAAATGACCAAAAGAGCAAAGTTATGAATTTTATTCACTACCCCTTCTTCTCAAGATTTCTTCTAAGAAGAATCGGTCAGGATGGGAGAAGTACAATTCCCAGAGAAGGAGGTTCTCATGCTTCTCTCCCTGTGAGGCCAGGTGGGAGGTAAGGAGATATAAGCAGCTGCAGGACCTTGGCTAGGATGTGGGGCACAGCAGGGAGGGAGGAGGAGAAGAACCTGTAATGGCTGGGAGAGGATGAGGCTCTGGGTGGGGGGAAGAGTAAAGAGAGGAGAGAGCATTCTAAGAAGCATTGCTGGGGGGTTGAATTATAGAGCCTTCTTTAATATTCTTAGAGAGATGCAACCAGGGATTAGGAGACCCTTGCCAAGTTTCTTTGATTGGTAGGTGTGCTCCTTTGGCTTCGATTCCAGGGTCAGATTGGACCGCGCAGGCACTGAGACTCAGTGAAGTGTTACCACTGGTATTTTGGGACCATGGGCCATCGTCATCTGTGTCTGGCATTAAAGTCATCATTTTACAATTGAGCCAAGAGTTCACTTTCTCAGCTCACCTGTTGGATTCATGGTATATAGAGCTGGGGTTGGTCACATCCAAGCCATGTGGTTAGTGCTCAGAATTAACCACAGGGTAGGGTGTGTGTGACCTTCCAGAGGCAGAACTATGATTTGGGGAAGAATGTTTGTTTGTTGCTTGTATATTTTAGGCAGCTTACCAGAATCCTGTGGTGGTTGTGAGCTCCTTAAATTGAAGAATCCCCAACTCCCCCCGTATGAAGTTGAAAGTTGGCTCCGAGTTTTCTAGCTCAGTTTCTACAAATATGCAGCTCGAGACTTAGGAGTGCTTCAGGACAGGGAGAGGAGGTTATGTCAGGCCAGCCTATTGGTCTGTTCTGTCGCAGACACCAGATCTGGGCCTGGCTGTTATTTAGAGTTTGGATTCAAACAGCCTTTGGAATTACTGGCATAGACAACTTGGATCAGAAATTCCTGACAAGTGCTCTTGTGGGGGGAGGGGGCTCCCACCCAGATGCACCAGAAAGTCTGAGTCCTGGCTAGGAAGGGCTGAGTCCTGGTTAGAAAGGTCTGAGTCCTGGTTAGGAAGGGACTGAGTCCTGGTTGGGAAGGGGCTGAGTCCTGGTTAGGAGAGACTGAGTCATGGTTCAGAAGGGACTGAGTCCTGGTTGGGAAGGGGCTGAGTCCTGGTTAGGAGGGTCTGAGTCCTGGGCTGATGCTGAGGGTAGGGCTTATTTCCCCAGAGGACTTACTGTCTCCTGCTCTGAGAGTAGTGAGGCCCTGATGGGTGGGATTCACATCTGATTTCTTTAGCAGGTTGAGTAAATAAGGGCAACGTGTCCTTGTTCACCCTCCTCCTGGCCACATTGGCCTTGTCTCTGCAGTGCCCTGGCCCTCAGTCCAACAGCACGAGGCAGGTCAAGGATCCCGGCAGCTCAGTAGACATCCACATGCGGACAAGATGCCAGCCTCTGAGGTTGGAGAGCACTTCTCTGGGGTTCCCTCCTCCAGAACCCTCTTCTCTGCTCACATCCACAAAAAGTAGGCTTTTCTAGCTTTTCAGCGCCCTTGGTCTTCTGTTGGTCACGGGCATTGCCTTTATCAGCTTGGGCTGCCTTAGCGAAACACCCCAGACTGGCAGGCTTCAACCGCAGACTTTTGTTCTTCACAATTCTGGAGGCTGGGAAGTCCCAGATCAGGGTGGCGGCCAATTCAGCGTCTGCTGAGGTCCAGCTCCCCGGCTCGCTGATGACCTCTGTGTCCTCACTGGTGGAGAGCGAGCCAGTGAGCCTGGTCTGTCTTCCTCTTCTTACAAGGACACTCATCCCGACATGGGGGCTCCACCCCCATGACTCATCTAAATCTGATCATCTCCCAAAGGCTCCCACCTCCTGAAAGCACCCCACTGGGGGTCAGGGCTTCCATAAGTGACTTTGGAGGTGGGGGACACAAACAGGCAGTGCATAGCAGACAGCGGCAGGCAACAGTTTAGCACCTCACAAGCCTGGGAGCAGTGCCAAGATCCAAACCTTCTTTGAACTTCCCCTTGGAACGTGGAGGAGCTTTGCTTTCAACAGAGCCTTCTGCTGTATCCCCGCATCAGCCCCTGGTGGACAGATGGTGTCTGTGCCGCTGCTCGTCCTGTTGTCCACTGGTGACGGAGCTGCCACCACTGTTTGTCAGGAACTTCAGTGTCAGATACTTCAAGCCTTTAATTCATTTAATCCTCCCAAATCTCTGAGGAAGTGCTGCTCATTTTACCTGTGGGGAAACTGAGGCACAGAGAGATAACTAACTTGCCCAGAGCCCCACACCGTGTGTTAGGTGGTGGAGTCAGCACCTGACCCATCACTGGACCCCTGACAGTTCAGTTCCAGTCTTTTCTCTTAACTATACCTTGCTTTTCAATAGCCTTTTAAGTGAGGTATCGTGATTCCTGAGAGCAGATGGGGACACTGAGCCCCCAAAAGGAGACATTTCTTGTCTGAAATTAGACCATAATGAGTGACGGCTGGCTTTGAAGGAACTCACTGGAAAGCCTGAGGTTTAACTCCTAACTCTCTTGCCAGATCTGTGCCCATTTGATTTTCTCTTTCTTCAAGTACTGCTTGCCTATCATGCTTTCTATCAGTATGGCCTTCCTTTTTCCTGGTCTCTGTCGTGTACAATTTTCAGAATAGACCCTTGTCCTCATGGACGCTTTGCTTCTCTGGGCTTTACATTTGTATGTATTCCTTGAGTACCCTTATGTGCCAGGCACTGCTCCAGGCCTGGGGACACTGGATGTACAAAATCAAAGCCTTGGTTTTGTGGCACTGACATTTTAGCAGAGGGGATGGCTGTGTGTGATCTCAAAGTAAACTAAAGAGTAGGAGTAGAGGTCATTGGTAAAGAGGAAAGGAGGGAACGGGCATCAGGATTTGAGGAGGTGGGATTTCAGATCTTAGCTGGCGTGGCCAAAGACTTTGGTGAGTGGGTGACATTTGGCCAGCAGACTCCTTGCCTGTAATCTCTTTGGCCGTCCGGGGCTTCTAGAGGGGTTGATGTCAGCCATGCCAGGAATATTAATCTCTAACAGCAAAGGGAGGGTACCCAGGGTGAGCAGCCATCCCACAGTGGGTACAAGCAGGGCATCCCCGGCCCCTCTCTACCTTTGCCTTCCTTAACGCAGGACCCCTGGCTCTGCTTCTCAGCCACAGTCTGACCTGGGTTTGGGTCCTCATGCTGCTGTTTACTTGACGTTGAGCACATCACTTAATATACTCAGCAGTCCTCAGTTTCCCTATTTGTAGGAGATCTCAACATGATCCTGGATGTCTGCCCCCCCATGCCTGTGGGGAACCCGGATGATGGTGAGTGCTCTGCAAATCTTGTCTGCCTCCTTTCAGTTGGCCGCAGGCCTTCCTGCCCAGCTGTCCCCAGCCTGTCACTGTGTGGGTCTTCTGGGAAGGGCGCTGGGCAGGGCTTCAGAGTACGTCAGGGTGGGGGCTCTTCAGGCAGGAGTCACAAGTATGAGTGAGGACCGCTGAGACAAAGGGTAGACATGAGGGGCCTGGTGTTTGTTGAGGTTCTCCCAAGGTACAGGTTCCCAACACATGAAGGCACCAATGCTGAGTTTACCCCAAGTTTCACAGCCAGCAAGTGTGGGCCAGCCTGATCCCCGATTTATGCTTGTGCCAGAGGGGGATGCTGACTCTGGGGCAGGATCGTGGAGGCCTGGGGGGAGAGCCCGGCTGGCAAGTTTAGATTTGAGTTTGGGCCAGGAAGGAGTAGAAGTTTCCGGCATGGCCTCTGGTTTTTTTCCCAAGGCCTCTGTTTCCAGAATCCCAGCTCTGCTAACCGTGGAGACCCAGGCAAGTCGCTTGTCCTCATTTTTCAGTTTCCTGGTCTGTCAAATGGGTATAATCGTAATTCCTCCCAGGGCCTAGAGCTCACAGTAAATGCCAGATCTGTGCAGGCTCTGTTGGCCTTGTTTGAGTGCCCCCTGCCCCCGACAGGTGTCCGAGGAGAACCCGGAAGTCCTGGGTGCTGCTGTTCAGGAGGAGAGATGCTCAAAGCTGATATGTCTTCAAGGGCAATCTCCGACCACAGCAGCAGCACCACCTGGGAAGGAGGTAGAAATGCACGTTCTTGGCCCCACCCAAGCCCTTCTGCACCCAAATTTCTTTGCAGTCTGTTTTCACAAGCTCTCAGGTGTTCTGATGTGCACTCAAGTTTGAGAACCACTGACCCGAGCCTTGGCAGTGCCAGAGAAACAGCAGGCCTGAATTCTCCTGTGTGTGTGTGTGTGTGTGTGTGTGTGTATGTATGTGTGTGTGTGTAGGGTGGGAGGGGACAAGGGGATCTTTGCCTGCCAGCTCAAGGAAGCTAGATGGATGCCCAGCGGCTGCATGAGAGGAACCTGGGAGGCAGCCCTGGAGACCCCCTCCCCAGTGTCAGCACTGCTGACGTCCTTCCCCGAGCAGGCTCTGAACATTCTGGTAAATAGAATTCTTGCCCTGTCACTGCTGAAGAAGACACTGTCCCTAAACACTATTCTGCCATTTCTCCTTTTCCACCCCTCCCCCTGGCTGTGGGGCCATTTGGGCCATCTTCTCAAATTGCCAGAAGGTGCTGCTCCTACAGCATGGGGCTCCTTTTACTTTTCCCACGCATTCCAGGGTCTTTTGTTTTGTTTTGTTTTATTTTATGAAAATGATTAGCCGTTTTTGTTTTTGTTTTTTTCAGAAGAACCAATTCAACTTACTGCTTCCCTCTCTCGGGTTCTCACTGCTTTTCTCTTGTTTGGTGTCCTACTAGTCCAGATATTTCTGATTGTCTCCGGTACCCCATGGCTACAGAATCAAACAGGACCAAACAGCTGTGCCTGGGCCATGGAGGGGCTGCCTCGGGAGCAGCTGGGATGGCCCGAGCCCACCCCACGGCTCCCCCCACCCCCCGGGTTGGGCTGCTAATGAAGTGGAGGGGTTCCCCCCCCCCGAGAGGCCAGGGCGAGGGGAGCGGTGGGAGCCCCCTTCCCTGGGGCCGGCTCTCCAGGGGCCAGTTACAGCATTTCCTTTGCCACAGAGCTCCGGTTGCCAAGGTAAACAGAAGTTTTGAGATAAAGTGGAAACCCCAAGAGGTTTTCTTTTTAATCTTGAAAAAGGAAATCAATAAGACAGTCGCTGTGTTGGGCCAAGCAGTCCTTTTCCTCCACGCCCAGATTTGCACGGGCCGCGTGAAGTCAGAGCGAGCTGTGAACGCAGGGATCATGGCTAAGGCCGAGGGGGCAGGTCACAGAGGCAGAAGGAGGGCTCTAGAGGCGTGCTGGCTCCGCTCCCTACTAGCTTGTGACCTCGGGCTTCTTCCCCGCACCCTCCTCAGCAGTGGTGGGGGTGGCGGCCTGCCTGGCCGTGTTGTCAGGATTGAGGAAGCCAACAAATGTAAAGCATTTGGCCCAGTGCCTGCCTGCCTCGTGGAGAATGGTGGCTGTGATTTTGATTAGCCATTTCTAGGAATCGACTGGCCATCCTATAGTCCGTGTTTCAGAAGGCACCTGATAACGTCTAACCCACCAGCAATTCCCACCTGCTGTGCCTTCAGAATATATTCTTAATCAGACCTCTTTAAAGCACCCCTGCTGCTCCCCCTGTGCTCCAGGCAGTTTACCCTCACCTGCTGGGTGAGTTCCTTGCTTAAACTCCTCTGGTGGCTTTGGATAAAATCCACAGACCTGCGGGCCCCGGAACATTGTGGCCCGTGGCTCCCTTACTGACCCCGCCTCCCAGTGCCCATGGCCTCACTCACCTGTGCCTGCCACCCGTTCCTCCCTTGCCAAGCTTGCGCCATGTCCGGGCTTTGCACCTGCTCTTGCTGGGGTGGGCATGCTCTCCCGCTAACGTCTCAATGGCTCACGCTCTCCTTCCTTCAGGTCTGTGTTGAGGTAGCATCTGAGAGAAGCGAAAGCGGCCTCTCTGTTCCCTGCTCAGGTAATCGGTACCCCAGATTACTTGTTTATCCATGTGCCGTCGGCCCCTGCAGCAGGAGCACTAAGCCCAAGAAGTTACCTCTTTGTCTTCACGGCCCCGTTATATTCCCAGCCCCAGCACATGATGGCTCCATGAATGTTTCTTGTATAACTGAATGAATGAATTAAAATGAATTTGTTGAACAGGTGAATTGGTAGTGGTGTCGAGAAATTAAGGGCTCATGTCCCACTGCTAGGGGGTGTTCAGTTCCCTTGATGACTCCAGCTTATCATCTTAAAAGAGGACGCCCAGGGGCGCCTGGGTGGCGCAGTTAAGCGTCCGACTCTTGATTTTGGCTCAGGTCCTGCTCTCACGGTCATGAGCTGGAGCCCTGTGTCAAGGTCTGTGCTGGACGTGGAGCCTGCTTGGGATTCTCTCCCTCCCTCTCTCTCTGCCCCTCCCCACTGCTGCTTGCGTGTGCACTTGAGCTCTCTCTCTTTCTCTCAAGAAAAAAAAAAGGATGCCCAATATAACTTTCCAATGTGTTAATCTTCCATAAAGGAGCTTCAGATGCACCTGGTATTTGTTAAATGTTTAAATGGCTCCACTTTTAAGAAAAAAAAACGATGCAATGGGACTTGGAGGTTAAGAAGGGTGTACCTCTCACAGGTGTACCTGAGGTGGCCCTTCTGCCTGTGAAACTGTGGGCAGTTGGCTGAATATGTGCTGCCTCAGATGTAGATCTTAAGGGCAAGGGAAACGGTGTCTGCACAGGAGTGTTGTGAGGATGAGATGACATGAAGCCCACTGTGTGGTCTGCAGGTAAGGCATGCTCAATCCGCATTAGCCTGCTTCACCCTTACCACTCTATGGCAGCAGCTTGGTCAGGTAGCGGGCTGGGCAGGTATGCAGGGGGAGAAAGGACATGGTTCTGCTGACTCTGGGCCTGACACTGGCCCACACAGTCCTTGTGGCCTCCCTAAGTTTCCCAGCACAAGCAGGGAGTGGTACTGCTGATGGTGCATCTATGTCCCCCCAGCAAGTTTTTGATTAAGAAGAGAACAGGCGTACTGGGGGCTCATGTAACCTCTCTGCATGACTTGATGTTGGTCTAGGAATACCAGAGAATTCATTCTGTGTCTGGCACCATTTTCGTCTCCCTCGGGCTTCCAGAGCGCATGGATGTGTCCACGCCCAGGACTTGAATGTCACCTCTGCCTTTGGAGGGGAGGATGCAGGTTGGGGGTGGGGAGGTGGCTGCAGAGGAGAAGCCGAGCCTCCCATCCCGACTCTACACTGCAGGCAGGGGTCCCACCTGGCGGGATTGGCTCCCCAGGCTAGTATGGGGCTGTGCTGGCCCTCTTGGAGAACGTTTTGCCTTCTGAAGTGTGCAGTGAAATCTGGAACTGTCTTTTGGGCAGGTATCCCCAGCCCAACCCAGTTTTCCTGCTTACCTTATTCTGAGCATAAATTCCTTCATGTCCCTTCAGCTGAGGGAAAACAAGTCTTGACTCTTAAGACAATTCAAGTGAGGCTAAGGCCTCCTTGATTCATTCTTGCTGACTTATTAAGTTCTAGAGTAAGTGCAATTTATTAAGTAGGAAAAAGGTTCAGGAATTAGACATGGAGACTAATGAAGGAGAGCGATGCCAAGGATTTATCCTCCATCTGTGCTCAGCCCAAATTTGGGCTCCAAAGAAGGAAACTGATGAGGAATTCCTATACATCATTGAAGTCTCCAGGGGATTACTGTAAGATTACATAATACAATCGTGGCTGACTCTGAGGCCAGAAAATGTATACTCAAAGCTCACAAGAAAGCAGCAGACAACCGAAGACCCTTTTGGACAAGACTGAGTGAGTTCAGGGAAAGTCTACACCTGACCAGCCAAGCAAAGGATGCCAAACACCTCTTTCCCTGAGAAAGCCAGGGGCATGATGAGAATTGCTCATTGTGTGACGTCAGCTCTGGAGAAGGCCTTTTAATCCCAGCTAAGAGGCCAGCTGGTGAAACACTTAGAAAAATACGGTTCGATCACAGACGGTCCTTGGTTAAGGGAGCAAGGTCTCCTGTCACTAACCGGACGGGCCCCTTCTCCCATCCCAGCCAGGCCAGCAGCCGCTGAGAGGTGCCACTCATTCCTGTAAGCAGGCAATCATCATCTGCGCAGTTCCAGTGGCTGGGTTAGGAAGTAAGACGCGCAGGCACACTGGGAAATGTCTTTAATGAAACGAGAATTAGCCAGAGAGTTAGAAGCAGGGGTCATTGCCAAGAGGCCTTGCACCGAAGCCTCAATTAAACTTTCCATTGGATTATCTGATGATAAGTAGTGTGCCTTTGGGATTTTCTTGTCTTTGATAAATGGCACGAGTTCAGAATTTAAAGCAGCATGGGCCGTAACGTAACAACACAGCCCTGGAAATCATGAGGCACGCCATCACTAGATAAAAAGCACTTAAATTACCCCGATGGAAGTATTTATCTTAAAGACTGCGGGCTCTCCATCTGTGCTCTGATGGGAAGGATTTCCAACTTTGAAATTCCTTTTGGTGCCAACAGAGTTCTTGGTGCCAGGAGGAAAGAGTGGCTGCCTCCCAAGACTTACCTTGCCATGACGAATCATTCCCCCTTCCTCCCTGCAGATGGGTCTTGTCCCCAACTGCTGGGAGACAGAGGGATGGCCTCCTAATTGGGTCACCAGGCAGAGTCAAAACACTTGTGTGTGGCATTGTTCAGTATAAACAAGGGGCTTCGATTCTCCTGCTAAGATATGTTTCCGTGCGTGTGTGTGTGTGTGCGTGTGTGCGCGTGTGTGTGTGTGCGCGTGTGTGTACGTGTGTGTGTGCGCACGTGTGTGCGCGTGTGTGTGCGCACGTGTGTGCGCGTGTGTGTGCGTGTGTGTGTGTGTTTAAATCTACTTTTGTAATTATTTTTGTTCCTAGTGTTCCCGTTACCCACAAAGGACCTTCATTTAAACGATAAAACCATCGATTAAAAACCCAGTGCTTCCTAAGCTTTTGCTGAATTGCCAAACCTGATGGAAATGTTCAGTATCAGTCTCTCGTGTGTTCAGTGGCCAGCCTGAGATGAACATTACAAAGATGCCTCTGGACAGTCAGCCTCTCTTTCGGGAGCTTTTCGGCTAGCATGCCGCTGCTATTCCCATCCAAACCGGTTTCCTCCACATCTCCATCTGCTCTTGAGCCATTGCTGGCCTCAGGACCTAACCCCCATCCCCGCCTACGGGCTTGGAATTCACTCCCCTGCATCCCTGGTATAGACTCCTTCTTCTCCAACTCTGTCCGTATCTGGAGAGAGTGATCTTACACACTAGGACCTGCTACCATTTAGCCTACCGTCAGCTGTCAGCCCCGGCGCTCATCTGACGGTCTCTGTCGAATGTGGAGATCACTCTGAAGGTATCAGAAGGCAGCTGCCAGCAAGGCCAGGCAGCCTCAGCCCACGGTGAGTGTCCTTACTAATGTTTCTGCTTCCTTCAGACCATCCCGAGGGGTTTCTCTGTTAATACTTCTTGGTTCTCCTCAAAGGCCTAACTTTGGTTATGCTCTTGCAGGCTTGGCCAGGAAGCTTCGAAAACTTCAGCATGGGCTGGGTGGTCAGAGGCCAGAGCAGAGGGAGTTGAGGCCCTTGCCATCGGCTGATGGGCCTGCCAGCCTGTGTGCTGCCTTCCTCCGGTGAAGGAGGCCCACATAGTCATGGTTCCCCTTGTTCGTCACTTCACATGACTGTGTGAGCCCTTTGTCTTAGCCCTGCGCGTACCTGCCCACCGCAGCTCGGTACACTACCACCTGGAGACGCTTTTCCTCACATTCCCTGACTGCTCTGCAGCAGAAAGCCTTGGCGTTTGCTCAGGTGGACAGAGCCTCGCGCTGGTTCTCCAGGCTCTCCTGCTGCGGTCATGGGGTCAGCAGCTTTCACGGCACGTGTGGCCTTTGAGCGGCTGCCTCTGGGACATCATGTGGTTCTGTGCGGTCAACATGGAGTGAACTATTTGGACTGTAGGCCAGGAGGTTGGGGCCTATTCAGTGTAGTGGGGCCAGCCTTGCGGTTTTTCTCAATCCAGGGACACGTACAGTCAGTGTCCTGGTAAACAGGTGGGCCTGTGTATTTCATAGAGCAGAAGCCACCAGGCTGTGAGTGAATAGTGCATCAGCAAAGATCAGGACTCATGTTCCGGTCAGGGGAGTGGGCAGAATATAAGACTGTGCTCCTGGGGAGCTGGGCCCACTCACTGGTTCACTCAACACTGTGAATGGGTGTGGAGAGGCACTTAGGAGGAGGGAAGGTGTTTTGATAGCCATTGTCTATGGAATAAACGGTAAACTGCCGACTTGGGGTCTTCAGGGAAGACACAGCAGCTGTCTTCCTCTCCCAAGCTTGGAGTCAGTGGCCGTCACAGCTCCAGCTGATGAAGTGACTGGGAGAAGGAGCCCTGAATGTCACTGAATGTTTCACCCAAGAATTACCAAGCTTCTCCAGCTGCAGCTGTCACAGGAGGAGAGGCCGTGCTGAGCGTCTCGTCCTCCTTAGGCAGGCAGGCGATCTCCTTCCCCCAGGCCCCCAGGCTTGCCAGCTACCCATTTACTGGGTAGAACCTAACTACGGCTAAGGTCTGTCCACATGGAAACATGAAAGCTGGAGCGTCAGGGTCCTACAAGAACACTCTTAACATGGCCGTCAAAGGTCCATGCCTCTGCCTGCCTTACACGTTCAGTGGTTTCTTGCATCTCACACCAGGACCTCCGCGTCAGCCAACCTAGTGTCCTGGACCTTGCCTTCCTGCAGAAAGTACCCTATCCACCACCACCCTGGAGCCTTCCTCTTTCCCTTGGGCCAGTCCATCTTTCAAGGCTAGTTTGTTTATTCTCTAATTAACCAATCATGAATTCAATAGTATTCGTTAGCATGAGCTACATGTCAGGCTTTGAGTGCACTGCCATGGTTACAGTGGTGTGCAAACCAGGGAGGATTCCTGCTGTCAGAACACTTACATTCTGTTTGAGGAGACAGACATAAAAGAAACAGTCATACAAATAGGTATGCGCTATAAACTATGCTAAGGTTTGTGAAACCAAAGGGCAGGGTGTTAGAGAATGTTACTTACAGGAACTTTCTGAGAGAGACAAGTGAGGGCTAAGACCTGAAGTGTGAGGAGTCTGCCATGTGAAAGCTTTGAGAAAAATGTTCTAAATGAGGAGATGGCCCCTTCAAAAGGCTCTGAGGCACAAAAATGCTGGTTGCATTTGAGGGACAAAAAGGAGCCAAATGGTGACAAATAAGGCCAAGAAAGAGATGAGAGGCCATACCACATGAGGCCTTGCAGGTGCCTTTGGGGGTTGTGGATTTTATCCAGTGCAGTGATTTATCATTAAAGAGCCTCAGGCAGAATGACATGACCTGATTTACTTTTAAGGGGTCAGGGGTGGGGTGTGGTCAGGAGGAAGCAGTTGTTCTAAGATGAATGGCCAGTGTGGAAGGGACTGCTAGCTCTGTACCTAACAGCCACACCCCCTTTCCTACCTCCCCTGTCTGTGTGCCCACCCTCAGGTGACAAATCCAGTCATGGCAACCCAGTTTCTTTTGCTTGATAATTGACTCGTAGGGCCTCCCTTGCAGCAGTGGTCCTGTGACCAAGTTTGGCCTAAGGGAAACCTACGGGAAGGCCTACTGGGAGCTTGAGAGGAAGATTTTCTTCCCCAGGAAGCTGCTGTGTAAGGATAGCGCCTGGAGCTGCAGCAGGCTTCTCAGGTCCACCAGAGAAAGACCAACAGCCACAGACTTGCCCATGCAGAGCTACGCCTCTACCAGCTAGCTAATCAACCAGGAATTTCCCACCTCCAGACCCCTGTTTTGTGCAGTGGTTGTTGCCTCTATGATTGAACCACAGTTAGCCAAGTGGTCTGTTACTTGCAGCCAAATGCATCCTAATTTATATGTCAGGGGAGATGAAGGAAAGATTGGATCTGATACGGCCAAATGGCTATGACTCAGTAATGAATTGGAGATGAATTGGTGAGGATTTCTGGCATGATGGAGGGTGGATGGTAGGTGAGTGATGAAGGATGTCCATCTTGTTCACCCGCCAGCACCCAGCTCAGCAGCCAGGATGGTAGACAGTCGTTACTTGGGTAAGTTGAAACAGCTGTGATTTGGAGCTGGAATTGAACATGAGGTCTGGTTTTAGACCATAAGAAATCCAGGTGGAAGTGTCCAAGAGTCATGCTATGTGGATCTGGATTTTCAAAGAGGGGTCTGGCTGAGATGGCAGTTGGGGCTCATCAGGGCTCAGACAGGACTGGAGCCATGGGAAGGGGTTAAGTCACCTAGGGGATGGGGGGGGGTGAGAAGATAGCCAGGCACAGACACCTTGTCCTCTTCTGCTCCGTCTTCCCCATATCTTTATTCATTAAATGATAGACATTGCCTGTTTGTCATTTAATTGCATCAAATCATATATATTAGATTGAACCAAGAAAGTTGTCATTTTTATATGTCGACACAGTTAACTATCAGCAATTTTGGATGGTTTAACCTCATATTTCTTGGTACCCAGTCTGTACCAGATACTGTCTACTAGATCAAACTGACTGATACACAGTGGCTTATTTCCTATTTAAATTTACTCCTGTCACTCCCCTGCATGAAACTCGCCCCTGGTTTCCTCCACACCTGCAGGGTGCAATCCCAACTGAGATGAATTCTCTAAGGCCTTTTATTGTCCACCCCTCACCCGCCTCTCCAGACTCCTCTTTTGCCAGAAGCATCCTGCACTTGACTTTCCAGATCACACCTCAGATTTGCAAAAGTGGTGATGGGGTTACAAGATTTCTTCAGGGTCGTATTTCCTTTGAGCATCTTCTCTTTCTTGTGCATTGCTTCATATGACAAGTTCAGCTGCACTGGAAGTTTTCTCTTCACTTGATGGTCAGGCTGTGGACAGTACCACTTTGTGCTTCCTGGGATGTTATGGCCCCTCAAACCCCACCTGTTTCCATTTTCCTGTTTCTGGGGTTCGGACTGGAATGGCCCTGCCCCCCCTTCCACCCTTGGCTGATTCCTGCTTGTCTTTGGAGACATAGGACCCCTGTCTTCCTCTGTCTTTGAACACCCTCCAGGAGCTGACACTGCTCCCCTCCCTGCCCCCCAGGTGTAGCAGTCATCAGGTTGGGGGAACTCCTGTAAATCTCCCCTGTACCCTCTTGGGTCCTGCTTCGGGCTGTGTCCTGGCATTTGATTGTTTTCATGAAACCCGATGCCCTTCCTACCACGATGGAGAAATAATTCTTTATATGCCTCTCCAGGCTTAAAAAAAAGTTGTTTTTAGATCCCTGTGTGAAATTTTTGTCCCTCAGAAGGCTTTTGCTAAGATGGTTAGATACGTTTTCAACAATGTGGCAGTAGTGGCTGCCTGTTTTGCTGCAAATAGAAGAAAATCTATTTCTTGCAGAACTCAGTCTACAAAGGACATATTCCTCAGGGCTGTGAGGTTGGTGGTGGATTTGCCCTGCAAGGACGTAAGAGGAATGACAGGGTTCCAGTGAGATCACTTTGTAGACCCACATCCCACCTGGGGACCCAATGATCCTGGGTGCTCCTGGGTCCGATCAGAACCCTGGTGGTGAAGTTTGTGGGATTCTTGAGGTTGCCTGCCCAGTCCCACAGCTTCCTTTGCTGTTCCGACCCACCAAAACCTAGGTCAGGGACAAAGAGCAGAACTGTCCAGAGCCTGGGGTTGCACCTTGGGGCTCGCTCTGGAACTGAGGGGAAGCCCTCTCCCTGGAATGTCAGCGCCTGAGGCAGCCCATGCCTGACAAAGAGCTCTCTGTGTCCTTCTGTGGCTGCTTCAGAAATGTAAGCCTCAGGGAAAGTGAAGGCAGATCAGAGGGGATGCTGGGAAATCAATGCCCTTTCCTGGCCTTTGCACTTGGGGGTGAAGAAATGGGACGTCGTAAGAAAGGATAATTTTTTGCCCCTTCACAATGGCAACCATTTTCTCTCTCAAATCAAATGCTTTTGTGTTCCCTCCTTGGAATGCGTGCTGACGGAGTAACTTCTAGTAACCATGTCTATATCTCAGCCGGTTCTCTTACCCTGGGGTACCAACATCTGTCTGCAGAGGAAGAAATTGCTACCTGCGAAAACCTCCTCATGCGTGGCAGCCCCTGTCAGGTGCATGTGCTCCCCCCCCCCGCCGTAGTGCTCCCCCCCTCGGACACTCGTATTTGACATGTCTGTGCTGTGTAACTGATGAGTAGCACAAAAAGACTGCGGCCAGTGTAGACGTCCCCACACATGTGGGCCAGTGTAGACATCCCCGCACATGCAGGTCACTGGGACAGAAGTCATCGTAATTCTTGCAGGTCTCCTAGTGTGGGGCTGGGTGCTTTGCCCTGTGCTCGACCTCGTGGGAAGGCAGGGTCCAGCTGTTGGCCCCGCGAGAGCAGCTCAGGGCCAGCACAGTTGGACAACACATGAAATGTGGTCATACAACCCCGTGCAGAAACAGCAGACTAGTTACCTAGGGGTTGCCTCTGGCCTCAAACATGTTCTTATTAGTCTTCTAATAGTTACCCCCCAAAAAAACCCAAAAAACAAAGAAAAAAAACAATTAAAAAAACCCCAAACCACGACGGTGCTTTTTTCTCTTCCCTGACTCTCTGGCTTTTCTGGATAGATCTGGCGATTCCAGGCCCACATCCTGGATGGCCGCCATCTGCTGGAGCGGAGTAGGGGCCGCTCCCTTTAGATAGTTTCCAGTTTGCCGCAGTCCCCACCAGGACCTCTTGTCTCTCTCCTCTGGTGCTCATTAGTGAATGTCAGGTGCTGTTCGTTTGCAATTGTATGCTTTGCTTTCCCCGTGGTGCTGCAATTGAAAGGAAACTAAGATGTTCCTTTACCGACATATTTATAAGAAGTGGTAAAATGAAAAACAGGGTAAGGAAGGCTGAGTGTTTCAAGGGAAAAAATGTGAAAGAGTGTTATTTTTTTGTAGAATTAAATCACAGAAAAATACCCCTTTGTAATCAAAATGCCAGCACGGTGTGTTTGTGTCAAAAGAACACAATTCACAAGACCATGAGAAGGGAGCCTGTTTCCCCTGCAGGATACCTGCCCGGTCTTCACTGGTATTTGAGTTTGTGACTCTTGTCCTAGAAGGGCCGTCTCTCGGGGCAGCCATATTGACATCCTGGCCAGAGTGGTTTTCCTAGTGCGCAGGGCTGTCTGGTGTGCTGAAGAGCATTCGGCATCCCTGCCCTCTGCCCCTGAGCCACCCCTCGGTCATTGTAATAGTTCCAAAATTCAAGTGTTTCCACATATTCCCCAGGTAGAGGAACACTGCCTTCCAGGGTTTGCCCCCTGCAAGGGGCCAAGCGTGGGTGGCTGAGCCCTGGGGTAGCCATGGGCAAGAGCGCATGGCCCCAAGCCTGTGAGTTTGGTGCGGGGAGCGCTCAAGGGCTGCCCAGGTGTGCAAGTCACCCAAGCGCCGCGCGCTCCCGGCTGAGCGCCGAGGTCCTTCAGATCTGCCTCCTCCTGCAGCAGGGCTGCCAGGCTTTCTCAGGAGATCCGGCAGAACAAAGCCACATTGTTCATCACACCTTTCTGTTCAATTGTGCCGTGATCCCTTTGATCCAAGTAGGCTGGCAGGAACATGTGGCTCGTCTGCCAGTGCGGTATTAGGAGTGATCCGAAGCCGGACGGATGCCCAGCCTTAAGGCAGAGAGCTGTCTGCACAAAACAGCACCTCCTCAGCGGTGAGCTGACCCTTCGCTTCTTCCCAGCCTCTATGTTAGTGCTTATGTCTCTGTGTGTCGCTCTCTGTGGATTAGTCTGTAGGAGCTATAAGGAGATGGTCACCGTGGAAATGGATGGGTTGATTGAAGGCAGTGGTGACGTCACACTGCCACGGACACGCTCGTAAGGCTAAGGCACAATTTAGTCTCCTAGGACAGTTTCGGGCTCACGCTAACCCACCAGGCCGACTAGGTCAGACTATAAAGGTCTCGACCAACCCCTGTGGGGTGGGGTGTGGCCAAGAGCATCTCCAAGGCCCTCAGGGTGGTGCCTGCATGGTGCTTCTCGGAACCCCCAAGCCACTGTTGGCCTAGGTGCCAGCTCAAGGGCAGAAGGAGTCTCTAGGTCCGGCCAGCCCTGAGCACAAACGGAAGGAAACAATGGGGCCTTATTTCAGGCCCAGCTGATAGAACCTTTAGTCCTTGGAAGGAGATAGGATTCTGGACAGTTTCACACCATATCTCAGAACAGCCCACAAAACTACACGGAGAGACTCTTTCCTCGCCTCTTTTGCAGACAACATTCTGGCAGGATCTATGATCCCCTGAGAATGATGTGGGTCTTTGGCAAATAGTTGCGATTGACCCAGTACCTGACAGGTTGTAGAATAAGTGAGAATATATTAAAAGAGGAGAACTGTAGGTATACTGGGATGTCTTTTCTCTTAGGGGAATGCTTCTGTTTTCTCAAAAGGACAAGAAAATCAGAATAAAACATTGACAATGTATTATTTTAATTGAGAAGATTTGTCCACATCTTGTAGGCCACTGTCTCAAGAACAAGACAGACGTTTGCCTTGCCCGTCAAATTGGCAGTATTAAATTGGAAATCAAGAAGCATATCCTCAGTTGCTCAAAAAATTCAATATGGAGGTACTGTAGGAATTCATAAATTCATAAATACCCCAAGAGTGGCAAGTACCCAAAGGTTACACAAATTGAGGTATACCCACACAGTGGAGAATATGATTCAGCAAGACAAAGTATGATTCAAGCTCCAGCAGAGATGAACACTGCAAATGTCATGCAGAGTGAAGGAAGCTGGGCAGAAAAGGTCACATACTGTATGATTTCCATTTAGTGAAATGTCTGGAATAGGGCAGTCAGAGGCTGTAAGTACATTAGTGGTTGCTTCAGGCTGGGGGAACAAGGAGTGGGGAGTGACTTTTAATGAGTACAGTTTCTTTGTGGGACGATGAAAATGTTCTCGAATTAAATCCTGGTGATGGTTGTACCACTGTGTGAAGATACCAAAACCCACAGAATGACACACTTTAAAAGTTGAATTTTATGGTATGTGAATTGTGTCTCAAATAAAAGGCTAGATAAAGCAAATAGCAGAAAATGTTACCCATCATTGATTCTCGTGGAAGGAGTAGGGCTGATCGTAGGACTGTTGTTTCAACTTTTCTGTGTTGGAAGATTTTCACAATGAATAGTTCAGGAGGGGAAAAAAACAAAGACAAGAGGTACCCACATTTGAGATGGATTTATTTGAGGTGAAAAAAAAAAAGACACGGGAGGAACTGGTCGACCTTCAGGCTGCTGAATGCTTTCCGTTTTCCTTGGGGTTAGTCTGACCCTGGTCTAGGAGTCTCCTGGTGGAGAGACACGTCTTTTGTCCCTTATGAAGTCTCCTGACATTGACACATGTCTGTTGTCCATTATGAAGGGCATTCAAGGTCTTACTTTCAGTTCATCAGATTTGCACTCCCGGTTAAGTAAGTGAATGAGCAGATAGATTGGTGATAAGACCGTTCACTTGAGAAATTATGGCAGTGCAGCAGGAATAGGGTCTGAAGCGAGGCCACAGGGGTCCAGGTTCTTCCTCTGCAAGATGGAAATAACCATTGTGCCTACCACAGAAAATTGTTGTGGGGCATTCACGTGGAAAGTGCTTATCACAAATTCTGTCACACATTATTTAAGAAGTTGTTGTGTACCGTTGTTCGGTGGGAGGTAGAAAGTGGTAGAGGGAGATGGGGAACTGGAGGAATTAGCCAAATGGTTTAGATCTTACATGAAAGGGGCATTTGTAGCTTTGGAATACTTCTGGATTTCTAGCGCCCCAAGATTAGATGAAGGGACCTTTTACTTCCACCTGGAACAGTCAGAATTCTTCTTCCCTTGGCCATCTCCTGAGGGTAAAGCTGCCTTGATTTCTCCCTGGTTTCTCTCCTTACCTGCCTCCCCCAGCCCACTTGAGGACAATGACTGAGCCCACCTGAAAGTCACAGGGCTTCTGGGCATTCTGGGTGCCAGTTTGCTTCTGTCTGCCCTCACAACCCTGGGTTTGAAATGGGAAAAGCCTTATCTAAGGAGAGTAAAGTTTCCTCCTTATATGGGGACAGGGTTATGAGTGGTTATTACCCTGTTCCAAGTTCTTCAGTGTTTTTGAAACTGTCTACTCTGTTATATACTATTTTAATTAGGAGAAAAGGTTAAAAAAAACTTTTGAGTGCAGGATAACATTTTTAAAACAGCTTTATTGAAATATGATTCACATACCATAAAGTTCACCTGTTTAAAGTATATATACTTCAGTGTTTTTTAATGTATTTATAGAGTTATACAACCATGACCATAATGTAATTTTATTTTAAAAAAAATTTTTAAGACTTGATTTGAGAGAGAGAGAGAGTGAACGGGGGCAGGTTAGAGGGAGAAGGAGAGAATCCTAAGCAGACCCTGCACTGAGCAGAGCCTGATATGAGGGCCCGATCCCACAACCCCAAGATCATGACCTAAGACTAAACCAAGAGTTGGACACCTAACTGACTGAGCCACCCAGGCGCCCTGACTATAATTTAATTTTAGAACATTTCTATCACTCTAGAGAGAAACACTGGACCCACTGGAAGAAGGCCACATTCCTTCCTCACCCTCACCCCCCTTCCAAGCCCTAGCCGACCACAAATTTACTTTCTGTCTCTCTAGACTTACCTATTGTGGACATTCCATCTAAATGGAATCCTATACTTTGTGGCCTTTTGTGTCTGGCTTCTTTCACTGAGCATAATGTTTTCAGGGTTCCTCCATGTTTTAGCATGTGTCACTCCTTCATTCTTCTCATCGCTAAAGAATATTCCATTGCTTGGATATATTACATTTTGTTTATCTGTCCTCAGGAGATGGGTATTTGGGTTATTTCTATTTTCTGGCTGTTATGCATAATACTTCTACGAACAGTTATGTGTGACTGTTTATGTGGACGGCTTTTCAGGTCTCCCAGGCATTTAACTAGGATTGGCATTACTAAGTCATGGGATAACTCTGTGTCAAACTGTTTCCCCAAGTGTCTGCCCATTTTACATTGCCACCAGCAAGGTGTGAAGGTTCCAATTTCTCAGCCCCCTTGCCAAACACCTTTTGAATGACAGTCACTCCGCTGGAAGCGAGGTAGCATCTTCTTGTGGTTTTGAATTGCAATTCCCCGATCGTTACTGGTGAGCAACGCTTCACACCCTCACTGTCCATGTGCAGATCTTCTTTGAAAAAAATGTCCGCTCAGCACCTTTGCTCCTTTTTAAATTGTTTTTATCCTCTTTATCATTGAGTTATAGGAATTCTTTATATAGTCTAGATACAATTAATTCCCTTATTAGGTGGGTAATTTGCAAATATTTTCTCCCAGGGTGGGACATTGCTCTTTTCATGTTAGTGATGGTATATATTGATTGAATCATGGAAACATTTCAGCTTAGATGAAGGCCAGCTTATCAGTCTTCTCTCATCACTTGTACTTTCTGGTGCAAAATTACGAAATCATTGTCTGACCATATGTCACCAAGATTTACTTCTAAGTTTTCTTTTAAGAGTTTTACCATTTTAGCTCTTATATTTAGGTCTATGGTCCAGTTGGAGTTAATTTTTGTGTATGATACAAGGTGGGGTATAAATTCATTTTCTTGTGTGTGGATTTCCACTTGGCATACTAGCATTTATTGAAAAGACTATTCTTGTCTCTGCTGAATTGTCTTGGCCTGGATGCCAGTTTGGTGGGAAAACCCTGACAGATCTTTTCTCCAGTGGAATACAAGACATCCTACTTCTTTTTTCCTCTCAGAAGCATGTTTCTGAACATTAACGCACACCCCCAGGGCACGTCACTATTGTCCAGTTATAAATTTAATATCAACTCTTTCTCTTGAAGATAGTATTTCCTGCCTCAGGAAACTAATTTTATTAATTTTTAGGATTGTGTTTGATCAAATACCTAGGAGGCCTATGGCAGGGTGACCTCAGAGAGAGAACGGAACACGATGTTTACAAGGAGTACATTCAGCGTGCATTGTAGATTTAACCTTAATAAATATCTTTCTTCAAGTTTTGGGAATTGACCTATTTCCGAACCTGAGCAAGTTTTGTAAAGGGTGCTCGTTCCCTATGAAGCACAGAGAAGTTATCCAGCACGCTTGGTGCGCCAGGACATGGCCCGTCGACTTGCGGAGACATCTGGATGAAGCATCCTGGTAGCTTGGCAGATGCAGGCAGTGTCCACGCAGTGAGAAGCATCCCCAAAGGGAGTTCTTTGAGCCTCATACTTGAAAAGAGTCAGTCCGAGGTCCAAGTTGAAGTTGGGTCAGCTTGGGGAGCCCAGAGCAAGAGAGAGGAAATGCAGCATGGTGCCAGACAATTGAAAGACACATGATTGCTCTTGCTACCAGGCTACATCGTTGCCCCCAGAGTATATAGAGAGAGTGGCCCCGAGACCACTGAGGTGTTTTCCAAGCCCCCAGCTGGTTACTCTTCTGTCTTCAGCTTCCCAAATATCATGTTGATAAAAGCACTTTAGAGGCTTGGCATATCTTTACACTGGCAACTAAAGCTTATTGTTGAGAGATTGTTATATGCTTCTTGGCACAGAAGTTTTGCTTGATAAATACTTTTCATTAAACTTTTTTTTTTTTTGGACTTGGTCAAAAATAATTGCAGTAATAGATAATACTTGTTCAGTGTTTACTATGGGAAAAGTGCTTTACTTGCATCATTCATTTAATCCTCAAACCATTAGGTAGGTATTAGACTCATCTTACCCACAGGGAAAAATGCTTGGAGAGATTAAGTAATTGCTGTAATCACCCAGGTGGTAAGTGGCAGAGTGGGATTCAGACACAGGCCTGAGTCTGCCTGCTCCAGCCCCTCAGAATCAGCTGGCCCAAAGAGAAGTGGTTTATATCCCCAAGATTGGCTGAGGGTATGTTGGAAGCCATGGCTTCCAAGTCAGCCCTGCTTAATAAGCACAATCCCGGTTCTCTTCGAGTCAGGCAACATCCTAATCGTAGAGTAATAACTGAAGTTGAGAACAATCTTCAGAGAAATCGGGTCTCTCGTGGGGCTCATTGGCCATTCTGCCAGTGGCTCACATGTCTTCGAGCAGGACAATGGAAAGGCACTAGAAGCTTTTTTCAGGGAGGTCCATCTGTAGCTCTGTAGAGCAGCCCAGGGGCCTTGGGGATCATCCCGGGGAGGGACTTCTGCTGCCTTGGTCACTCACGCCAGCTCAGTCAGAGACTTTGCTGGCTATCCGCTAGAGGGACAGCTGGTCCCCCAAGGGCACTGATGGCCAGGATGGGTGTCCCAGATGCCTTTGAAGTCTCTGATGGCTGTGTAAAGCCTCCAGAGTTATCTGTGGAGTTACCTGTACTGGATAAGCTCAGGTGATAGAAGAGGAGAGTAGGTCGTAACCTGAATTCAAGGCTGGAAGGGAGGTTCCCACTGTCGTGGCCGAAGGACAGTCACTGGGCTGGAGTGATAAAAGGAAAGCCAGATATTTGGGCCTGAATCACTTTGATAGATGTTCCAGACACGATCCAGACAAGAAATCTAAAAAGAAATCCAGAAAGATTGCTCCCTCATCTCATGACCGTTTGATCCTCATCAACATCTGGCTTCTCTTTGGGGAATTTGCCCTGCCACCTTCTGGTTTGAGTTCTGCGTTCACCAGTCCCCACTGCATTCCAGACCAGCCATGGGGGCTGTCTTTGTCTGTAGTCAGAGCCTGCCCAGCACAGTACGGGGTCAGAAATTTTCAGTTTGCATTCTTGGGTTATTATGTTTTTGAATGGAAGGTCTTCTCTTGAGAGGACTGGGATTAATATTTATTTCATGATACCAAACTAACGTTCAAAAGATCAGTGGGACAATAGAATGGAATGGGGGCAGTGCTAGTCCCCTAAGAGACAGTTATCTTTGCAGGAAAGAAGTGAACTTGTGATGGGACAATTTCCCAGCAAACCTCCACTTCTCCATGATGTCTTTGTTCCCATAGTGATAATCTAAGCCCATCTCAGAGGACGTCTGTGGCGTACTTGGAATTGGGGTGACCAGTTAAGGGAGCCAGAGAAATGATTTCAGCGTCCTATGTGGGTGGCGGGCCAGGCAGATGAACCCAGAACATTCTGTGGTTTCCAGTACCAGGAAGAGTGGATGGTGGCCAGGCCAGCAGTGTGGTTAAGAAATGCCTTAAAAATGTGTGTGCAGTTTCATACTTTCTAGAAGATGGTCTTGAAGGACTTCTCCTTTTGTAGGATGGATTCTCCCTGCCTCGTCTCCAACTTTGGTTGGTTGTGTATATTAGACCAAGACTAAGGATGACTTAGAGAAAACCGAAGCTCTGTTCTGTCCCTGTGCTGGTGGGCACTGGTGTGGGGGGTCTTCAGGGTATGTGCGCTATGGACAGGATGGAGCAAGAAAAACGGTCCTTTGACCTTTGCCTTGAAGCTGATACAGAGGACACGGACATAAATTTTCTGAATGTGAATGGTGATTTGTCAGTCTCCTTCCAGCGGAGAACAAATCCAACAGATGGCTTTTACGTTGTGTTTCCACTCTTATTAACCCCAGACCCATTCATTTCTTAGAAATACTCATTTGCAGAAAACAAAGACAATTTGTAACAAAGGTCACGTGTGCTCTGCTGTGTGAAGTCCACTTCCACATACGTGCAATTTCCTGATCCCGTAAAAAACTCTAAGATACAGTAAAGGTCCTACAGTTAAATGCAGCCCCGGGGGACAGATAGAGGCCTTGTCAAAACAGAACAGTGGTTTCTTTGAAAAGTTAGTTCATGTATTTCAACACTCTGGGTGATGTATTTGGAAATCCTCTGTGTGTGTGCATGCATATCCCCCAGCTATTTTTTTCTTCCGTTGTTGTTACACCCTTTCTAACAACAGCGGCCAGTATAACTTGAATGAATACTTAATTGAAGGTGTTTCTTCAATAAAGCACACGTTTCTAATTGACAGAACCCTCCCCCCCCTTTCCACCGTTTGCATCCCTTTGGCTGCTCTTTGAAAAGTAGCATTGTTGGCAAATAATGGCAGTTAGACCCTTACTCATTTACTCTGTGAGTCACCCCACTGAGATCTGGCAAAGGAAAGCACATTCTGCAAACGGTGGTGGTTATCACCTTCTGAGGAATGCTTGGTAGTCCCTGAGGGCTGAAGGATAATTTTCTCAGGATCTCTTGGTCTGACTTGGCTGTCCAGAGAGGATTTTTTCCTAGGGAATGTCCTTGATTATCTTCTGGGATTCCTGTGTTTAGTGTTTTTTAACTTTTTTGAGGTTCTGGACCCCTTTGGAAAGTTCAGGAAAGCTATAAAGAAATACATACACACACATACACATACCAAATTTTGCACAGTTTGAAGGGTTAAAGACATCTGTGTTGGAGTCTTTTTAGTTTATGTTTTAATAGAAACTCCTTGACTTTGAACAGTAGTTGGCAGACTTCTCCTGTAGCCCCTGGAATGTATAATGCACAGACCTGACCGTGTGTCCGTCTCCCCTGCCTGCCTTCTGTTCCCTGAACCAGAGGCGTCCTCCCCGTAGTGCTGGGAGAGGGGCGACCTACAGCCAGACTGCCCAGGTCAATGGATTCTTCTTGGTTGGAGCACGGGCCTGGGCAAGTGGCTCACCCTGTTGGTGCCTTGATTTCCTCATGTGTCAATGAGGATGTGATTGCGTCTCGTCGTAGAGTGGGAGTTGTGTGTGTGTGCATATGTGGACACGTGTGTGGGTGTGTGTGGACACGTACGGGTGTGTGGGTGTCTGTGTGTATTGGGGGTTGCGGAGATTTCTGTCACCACGCCCAGTCAGGTGGGACCTGTCCATGCAGAAATGCAGCCCAGCCCCTCCGGAGTCGAGTCACTTCTCAACGCCCACGCATCATTCAGCTTTTCTGGATGGACCTGACTGCTCTCTGAAAGAGAGCTTTCTACCCGTGTATATTCTTTCTACCGTGTGTATTCTCATGGACAACATCCAGAGAGTCTTGAATCCTGATGACCTTGCTGGGTTTTATCAGCATGCTGGGTGAGAATGGCCAGTTCACTCTTCTGACTACCGGGGAGGGGAACCGGCTTTTAAATTTTTGCTTGGCCACGGGAGCTGAAAATCACTTCATCCATCCCCCATCTTTAACCTTGTGATGCCTGTTGTCACGTAGACCTTTTCAGTGTAGATTTAGCTAGATTTCTCAGTCCTGTCCCTTATGATTGCTGCTTTTTTAGGTCTTGCTTATACCACTCTAAGGTCATAATGCCATCCCCCTGCATTTCCTTCTGACGGAATCAGAGTTTTATTTTCACACTTGTATATTTAATCTGTTCAGGGTTTGTTTTTGTGTATGGCATGACATGGTGGAGAACATAATTCGTTTGCTCCCATGGGGATCACCTGTTGTCTCCGTGCCATTTATTAAATGGTCTACCATTTCTGCGGTCCAGATCCTGCTTGGGGGCACCAGTTGGCAGCTTCTGATGCAACTTTCAGGCAAGGCCTGTGGTCCAAAAGACCTGAGATTGAATCCCAGCCCCTTCACTTGCTGCTTGAACTTGGGCAAGTTGTCGACTTCTGAGGGTCTTGCTTTCCTCATTTGGTACCATGCGGGCAGTAGTGGTATGTCGCTTACCAGGTGATTATAGATATAAAATGAGATAACGCACAGAAATCTTCCGCACAGGACCTGGTGCACACGTAGTAAATGTTTTAAGAAATGTTAGCAGTCATCAGCGTCCTTCCCCTCCTCATTCATTCTTCGCTGTTCCAGCTGACCTGTCTTAGGCAGCAGAGGGGGGCAGGGCTGGTATGCGTTCATTCATTCGTGGAACTTTCTGAGGACGTGTTAACCTTCATCTTGCCATGTAGGTTTTGCCAGGGGAGGTGACCCCTGGGGCGGTACCACGTTTAAAGTGATGGCTGAGGCCTAGGCTTGGGCCCAGAGAGAAGGGGAATAAGTCTCAGAGTCTGTGAGCAGCAAGAAATGACTTGACTTGGTGATTTCTGAAATGGGATGGGGGACAGAGAGAAAGAGAGGGTCACTGGGCCTGCAAGCTTTTGAACTTGGGAGTGGGGGATTGGGGCGCCTCGAGGAGGCTCAGTTTGGAGTAGCGAGTCCTGTTTGGTGTGGGCTGAATCTGGGGTAAGTGTGGGATGGCCGGGCTGGCCAGCCTCAGTAGAATGCCACAGCAGGGCTTGAATGAAAGCCTGGGCCTGGGGATGGAGCGTGGGGACCTTCGTCAGCACAGAAGTGACACGGAAGTGTGTGGAATTGCTTGAAAGATGAGGAACATGCCTTATTCTCTGCCTTCGATGTTGAATTCACAGACACTGACGTTCACACGATTTCTGCAGCCCGGGATCAGTCCTGAAACTCAGAGTACCTGCTGTGGTCTGAGCGTCTGTGTCCCACCCCCACCTGCACCCAAATTCATGTGTTCGAATCCTCATCCTCAGGGTGACGGTGTCAGGAGGTGATGAGGTCATGAAGGTGGAGCCCTCATGCTTGGGATTAGTGCCCCTGTAACAAGCCCCACAGAGCTCCCTCACCCCTTCTGCTACGGGAGGCTAGAACAGGCAGATTGCCTCTGTGACCTGGGGGAGGACCCTCCCCTGACCCCGCTGGCACCCTCCCCTCCCACTTGCAGCCTCCCGAACTGTGAGCAACAAATGTGCGTTGTCGACAAGCCCCCCAGGTTGTGATATTTTGTTGTGGCAACCCCAACGGACTAAGACAAGTGGCCTCTTGCTTATGAGTCGTATCCGTACGTGTAAAGCAGCAAAATGACTTCAGCCCAAAGGCAGAGCCTGGGAATTTATACCATCCCCTTCGTGCCATGCGGGAGGCTGGGCATCATGCTCGTTGGCCGCCTCGGCCCCACATCGGCTTGTTTCCTCCCCTGTGCTTGCCGCCCCCCTGCCTTCCTGGCCCTGCTCTTGTCGACTGCCCTTTTTCAAGATGCTGGCTTTTGTCTTGTTTTTAAATCAAATGGAATGACGTCATTTTTTACCTCCTGTCCGGAGATGCAGAGCCCCACCCACGCCTCCCGAGGCCGTCAGAAGGGAGGGCTTGTCATGGTCGGTTGACTAGCTGTGAACATTAAGTCAACATCCAAATGACAGCCAGCTTCCATGTTAGGTTACTTCCTTGGTTGAGGGGCTGTGGTGTCCTGCCACGGGGAGGGGGGGCGGGGGGACGACTTACAGACCTGCGTGCAGGAGCTGGTGCACAGAGCTGCCCTGGGGCTTGGCCTGATTGCCTCCCCGACCCCCACACACAGCCCAAGAGCCGGGCCCACCCTAGAGAACTCGAAGCATGGGTTCAAAGCGCTCCTGGTGCTGATTTCACCCTTGTTCTGGGGTCTCACTTAGATTTCACGTTGCATCCCCAAGAGGGTGACTTTGCTGGGCTAAGCATTTAGCAAGAAATGTGTTTTCTTAATTATTCTGAGAAAGCTTTTCGTTCTTCTCTCTTTCTTTCTTTCTTTCTTTCTTTCTCTCTCTCTCTCTCTCTCTCTCTCTCTCTCAAACTTGGCAAATATTTCTGTGCATGACCTTGTATTTTATTTTTCCTGTGTGAAGCTGCTTATTAAAGGCTGTCTCAGGCAAGTTTCAAGAATATACCGTTGCAAGAGTCCTTGCAAGATAGTAAAGGTGAATTATAGAAGCAGTTCATATGGTCTGAGAAATGCAGGTAATCTAGGTGACGTCTGGTGACACCGATAAAAACAGACCTTGACTAGTTAATGCCACGGTGACTAATGAACTAATTATTAGCACTATGACTTCATCAGCCTGTGACACTTGAATGCTGTTCATGCAAACTCCTTTTTTTCCCACGGCTTTGTTAAGGTATTATGGACAAATGAAATTGTGATGAAGTGTACAGCAGGATAATTTGATACAAGGAATTCCACTCAAGTTAATTAACACATCCATCACCTTGCGTATTTACTTTCTTTTTTTTTTTAATGATTTTTTATTATATTATGTTAGTCACCATACAGTACATCCCTGGCTTCCAATGTAAAGCTCGATGATTCATTAGTTGCGTATAACACCCAGTGCACCATGCAATACGTGCCCTCCTTACTACCCATCACCAGTCTATCCCATTCCCCCACACCTCTCCCCTCTGAGGCCCCCAGTTTGTTTCTCATAGTCCATACTCTCTCATGTTTCATTCCCCCTTCTGATTACCCCCCTTTCTTTATCCCTTTCTTCCCCTACCGATCATCAGTTCTTATGTTCCATAGATGAGAGAAATCATATGATAATTGTCTTTCTCTGCTTGACTTATTTCACTTAGCATTATCTCCTCCAGTGCCGTCCATGTTGCAGCAAATGTTGAGAATTCGTTCTTTCTGATAGCTGAGTAATATTCCATTGTATATATGGACCACAGCTTCTTAATCCAGTCATCTGTTGAAGGGCATCTCGGCTCCTTCCATGATTTGGCTATTGTGGACAATGCAGCTATGAACATTGGGGTGCATATGGCCCTTCTCTTTACTACGTCTGTATCTTTGGGGTAAACACCCAGTAGTGCAATGGCTGGGTCATAGGGTAGTTCAATTTTTAACTTTTTAAGGGACCTCCACACTGTTTTCCAGAGTGGCTGTACCAACTTGCATTCCCACCAACAATGTAGGAGGGATCCCCTTTCTCCACATCCTCTCCAACAATTGTTGTTTCTTGCCTTGTCTATCTTTGCCATTCTAACTGGCGTAAGGTGGTATCTCAGTGTGGTTTTGATTTGAATTTCCCTGATGGCTAATGATTTTGAACATTTTTTCATGTGTCTGTTAGCCATTTGTATGTCTTCATTGGAAAAGTGTCTGTTCATATCTTCTGCCCATTTTTTGATTTGTTTATTTGTTTCTCATGTATTGAGTTTGAGAAGTTCTTTGTAGATCTTGGATACCAGTCCTTTATCTGTAGTGTCATTTGCAAATATATTCTCCCATTCCGTAGGCTGTCTCTTAGTTTTTTGACTGTTTCCTTGGCTGTGCAGAAGCTTTTTATCTTGATGAAGTCCCATACGTTCATTTTATCTTTTGTTTCTCTTGCCTTTGGAGATGTGTCATGAAAAAGGTTGCTTTGGCCAATGTCGTAGAGGCAGCGTATTTACTTTCTTTTCTTTCTTCTTCTTCATTTTTTTTTTTTTTTATATTTTGGCGAGAGCATTTAGATGTCACCCTGTTAACAAATTTCAGTTAAACAATGCAGTGTTATCGGTGATAGTCACCATGTTATGCAGCAGACCCTAAAATAAGACCAACTTCTGTCATCTAAGTTGGCCTGTAATCTTGGTCATTCCCACATTATTATTATTATTNTTATTTTTTTTAAAGATTTTATTTATTTATTTGACAGAGACAGAGACAGCCAGAGAGAGAGGGAACACAAGCAGTGGGAGCGGGAGAGGAAGAAGCAGGCTCACTGCAGAGGAGCCCGATGTGGGGCTCGATCCCAGAACGCTGGGATCACGCCCTGAGCTGAAGGCAGACGTGCTTAACCGCTGTGCCACCCAGGCGCCCCCCCACATTATTAAATCAGGGCCATCCCTTCCTATTTCACATCTCCTTATATTTTTAAAAAGTTAACTGGAGTCTCATTTACACATAGAATACATCTAAGTGCACTGCTCAGCAAATCTTTTAGACTGAGCACCTGGCCTGACCACAGCCCAGATCCAGGAACAAGACAGTACCAGCCTCTGGGAAGACTGTTCCCTGCAGGATCACCAGCCCCGACTTTTTCAATCACTCAGTGAATTATTCTACCAGGAACCTCTTTGCCACCATCACCCGAGTCGGGCCCTGGAGTTTGTCCGCCAAGCCGATGCCCCTCCCTGGGCCCCATCTCAGTCACAGCCCCTCTCCTCCCACACGTAACCACTGTCTGGACGTCTGCACTGACAGCTCCCGTGTGTCTCCTGGCTGGTGCACTTGTAATTTTTGAATGAGTCAAGGTGAAAAGAACAGCGGCGTTAAACTGTTGCCCGGCTTGCTGAACTTGGCCCTGTGCATACGGAATGCCTATTGCTGCTGGTTCCACTTTTATTGAGATTCCCTGAGCAGAAACAGCAGCAAGGCTCCCTTTCCCTTGCTTGGAGGAAATCGGGGCCTGCGGGGTGCCTGGTGAGGCTTGCAAGTTCCCACAGACCCAGAAGCCCGGTTCCCTAGCCCCCAGCCCCCTGAGTCATCTCCCTGTCTCCTTTCCCAGGTGTTCTTTGCAATTCCCTGGGGATTTGAAGAGACGTTTTTAGTCTCCTGCTCTTTAGACCTACCACCATGTAACTTTTACAAGCCCCGTCGGAAACTGGCTCTGCCCTCAAAGGCTGCACCTGTGAGCTTTTTGAGAGCATTTTCTAAGGATGGGGAACTTTGAGATGCCGATGCTGTGAATGACGTGGGTCTGCACTGGACACAACATTGTCTTCCCGCTTCCCTCCGAGGCATCTTAGTTTCCCCAGATGGGGATCCCAACTCTGCCTTGCGTGGGCCCCCCTCCCCCCAACGAAATGACTGTGATGTCACGTCTGTGTCTCCACGTGCCACTGGTTGAGCTGTTCTGTATTTGAAATTCAGAGTCAGAGACACTTCTTTGACTCCCAGCATTCCACCCTAGGACTTCTCTACCACGCGTTCTCGCTATTTCAACCAGATGGTCTGTACAACTTTCCAGACTGGTTCCCTGTAGTGAAACTATGTCTTAAACAGGGAGCCTGATACCACAGCATGTGGGGAAGCTCTGGTGTCATCTAGCACCCGAGGACGGTGAGCTCCTGTGGCCACTGTCCTTGTCCGTGCTCACGTGAGAAAGGGGGATTCAGGGCACTTCTGTCTGTATCTGGGATGCCCTAGGTGTAGTACGTGGTCCGTTCAGGCTGCTGTAACAAAATACCCCCTACCGGGTCGCTTAACCAGCAGACATTTTTTTTCTCAGTTTTTCAAGCTGGAAGTCCAAGGTCAAGATGCTCTTGGGGTGGATTTCTGGTGAAGCCGCACTTCCTGACTTGTACATGGCCATCTTCTCACTGGGTCCTCACGTGTGCTGTCTGTGCATGTATGGGGAGAGAGGTCTCTGGGGTCTCTTCCTCTTCTTATAAGGACACCAGTCATATCGGGTTCAGTCCCCATCCTTATGACCTCACTTGAATGGAATTACATCTTTAAGGAACCTATCTCTGAATACAGTCACACCAGGGGTCAGGGCTTCAGCATGTGAATTTGGGGGGACACAACGCAGTCCTCCATGCCAGGCACGAGGAAAATGCGTGTGGTCCCTCTGACCAGCCACCCATCATTTCACCTTCTTCCTGGCACCGGCTGCTGGCACGATTTAGCAGTCTATCTGCGGGCTCTCGAACAAGTTCAAGTTCAAACAGAATAGTTGAGAGAGACTGTGACTCAAGGCACATCCTTTGGCCACGAGAAGGGCTGGGAATGTGCTCTTCTTTCGGGGAGCCCCTGGATTCACTCGCAGACCCCTTTGGAGACATCTGGCCCTGAGGAAGCCTTAGCTGTCTATTTCCCACCATGGAGGAGATACTTCTAGACAAAACACCTCACCTGTCCTCTCAGCCTCACCCCCCACAAAAACCCCCAACTTCCCAGAGGGAGAACACTCTCACCTACCAGGCAAGGGGACACATTAATGGTGAGAGAAGAAGGCAGAGGAGTCTTAAAGCTCTTGAAGCGACTATCAAAGTCCCTTTTTAAATGATTGGCCAAAATAAACACTAAGCAATGCAGTTGATGAGAAAGCATGAGTGCGTTAAAGCTTTCAAAATCCGTTTGCGTCCATTGCTTTGGGAGTGTGGGCATCGGCCTCCTAGCGCCAGCTTACAGGAAGGCTGTACCGTGTCACGGGCCCGGGACCACGTCCCCGTACTCAGACTCACCGTGGGCCTACACGGAAACCCACACACACATACGCACACACACACAGAGGTGCAGACATTGAGTACGCTTATTAGCTGGTCATGCTTCTGGAGCGGCAAATGCTAGAAGGTGAGTCTTTGCCCCTCGCACGCTCAGGGAGCACACGCACGTGCTCAGAGGTCTTTTGAAGGGGAACTCAAAGGCTTCTGGCTCGTGCTACACTCCTAGGTGCTGCTGGCAAACGCTCCCGTGCAAGGAGCTAACCGCGGTCCCGGGTGCCCAGAAAAGTTTGCCGAATGAATAGAAGTGAGAATGGGGGCATGGCCTTGGGAGGGGGTGTTCTGAAATGACAAGTGACCCACAGCAGGAGGCAGCAGGGGGTTTGGTGTGCAAGCCCCAGCTGCAGGCTCCACTGCCCGTGCTGCCGAGAAGCTAGACGTGTGCTCGGGTCCCCGGGGCAGTTGTGCTGTAGAGACCCTGGCGCCCACCCTGCAGGCCCTGGGCTTGATGTACAACATCTCTGCTCCCGGTGCCACCTGCCTCCCTGTTTTTTTGCTGGGATGTTGTTCTCAGAGCTGTGTTTCCCTCTGGGCCTGGGTGGCTCTTGTTTGACTTGGGATCCCGTACCTGGCATGATGCCATCATGTACAGGCAGTCAGGAAACACTTGAAGTATTTGTCCAAGTAAGAGATCTTCAAGAATGTCTGGACAAGACCCCTTCCTCTGATATCCTGAGGTGAACCTGCTGGGGGCCCTTTCCAGTTGGTGTCCAGGCCTGTTCTAGAAGCCCCTGAACCTCTGTGGGCTCCTCTGAGGAGAGGCATCTTGCTTATTTGAGGAACGTTAAGTCTATTCCCTGGAGATTCCCTTCCACGTGATGGCCCCCCGGGGACACGAGTGCCATCTTGCCTGGAGGGTGGGAAATCTGCAGGACATCTCTGTGCCCTTGGCTCATGTTGGTCTTGGTCTGTTGAATATCAAGTCATTTCTCTTCCCTCCCCTGTCCCAGCATGTTTGGGTTTTCAAAGAATGCAGTAAGTGTTGGGATGGATTTTTTTGCTTCGAACTTGTAAATTCCAGGGAGAGTTGACTCCTACACTTAAATCTTACTTAATCATCAGAATTTTGCAGGAGCCATGGCTCCAGCCCTGGGACCCTCCAGTCCTTTCTGGGAACCTGGCTGTGTGATTCCCTCACCAGGGGTGGTGGCATCTCTTCCCCCAACCCTGGGTCCTAGAGGAACTGGGGAAACCTACAGCGAGGGCAGCGGGTTTCTCAGCACTTGTGGTTTTCCTTGACTCTGACCATAATCAAGAACCCCCCATTTCAAAGCAGCAGGTCGTGTGACATTTGGACTGGCTCGGCAAGTTTGCCTGTGACACAAAGGCTGCTGGACAGATTAGCAGAAAGCTATAATGCAGGGGGAAGTCTGGGAAGCTTCCTTGGGGTATGTCGGTACATTCATTGTCTGTCTTGGGGACGCCCCACCTCCCGACCTCCCCACCGCCCTCCCAGCCCCAACACAGCTATTCTCTGTTTCAGGGAGGGTGTCTGCACAGAGGAACGCACCGGCATGGGCATTCTTCCCCCTCCCTTGTGCCTTTGATGTTATGTCTAAGAAGGCTTTGCCTACCCCAAGGTCAAAAGGATGGACTTCTGTGTTTTCTTCTAGACGTTTTATAGTTTTAGATCTTACATCTAGCTTTATGATCCATTTGGAGTTGATTTTTGTGTACCATATAAAGAAGGGGGCCTGACATCAATCTTTTGCATGTGGCTCTCCGGTTGTTCCAGCACCATTGGTTGAAAAGACTCTTCTTTTCCCCACACTGGTTGGTCTTGGCACCCTGGCTAAAACTCAGTTGACTGTAAATATGCAGGTTTATTTCTGGACTCCCAGTTCTGTCTCAGTACCTGTCTTTATGCAAGTACTACGTTGTTTTGGCTACTCTAACTTTGTATTAAGTTGCAAAACCGGGAATGTTGAACCCTTCAGTGGTCAGACTTGGAAGCTCTTATTTTTACTTTGTCCGCTTACTACTTCCTTTAGCCTCAAGGAAGTTGCTGAGGTTTTCAGGCTCGGTAAATAGGTGTTAGGTACCGGCAGTTTCTGCAGTACTCCCATTGAAGGAGAGAGCCAGTGCCCCTCTTTGAGCCATGGCCTCCATCCTCTGTTCATGGTGCGGGAATAAAGACCTCGGCTAACTCATCTTCCCTCCATCGTAACTGACCCCAAGGGATCCAGAAAATGAGAAGCAGGGAAACTGGTGGTGGAATTGCCAAGGCAAGGGTGTGTCTGGAAGGGCTTATCCAACTGTGCTCCTGGGAGATAGGTCCAATGAGCTGGGGCAGAGAGCCACAGACAGGGACAGACCTGGAAGGCAGTGCTCCTCCGTCCCAAGCCAGGAGACCATGCTGCTCAGGCCACTTCTCCTGCCAGCCTTCCAGAGCCTTACCACTAATGTTCTGTCCCAGTTTGTGGGAAGCTGTGCCTGACCTTCAGCACTTGCTAGGTTCTGTCCACTCTGTGCAGGACCAGGAGGAAGTCTGTAACTTCCAGGGAAGGTGATGGCTCCGTGGACTGCTCACCTTGGAGAGAACGCAGAAGCAAAATTGCAGAGGAGGATAGACCTGAGTTAATCAAATAATTTATTTTTTTTTAAGATTTATTTATTTATTATTTTATAGAAAGAGTTGAGGGGAGGGGAAGAGGGAGAGAGAGAAACTCGAGTAGACTTCCCACTGAGCATGGAGCCCAATGCGGGGCTCGATACCACAACCCTGAGATCTTGACCCGAGCCGAAACCAAGAGCCAGGCGCTCAACCTACTGAGTCACCCAGGTGTCCTCAAATAATTTAGGTAATACAGAGTTAGGAAATGTATGTAATAGTTAAATGTAGACAGTTAAATGTAGAATTTCCTTGTTGCAACAGATAAGGATTCCATTGTGTCTGATAATAGGACATAGTTTTTAGAATACCGTCCATTGTCATTCAAGGATTTTGCATTTGTGAATTTGCCTACTCGCTAAAATTTATTTGTAACCCCAAAATCAATATTTATCGTGCTTCTGTGGTCATTTGCAGATGTGTGCAGAGAAGCAAACTATTCGAGTTACCGAAGAGGCACGTTTGCAGCTGAGGTTGAGCAAGGGGACCCTTTGCCTTCTCATTTCAACTCTCAGACTGTAAAACGGTGTCCTGTTCATGGTCGTCTGGTGCTATATTTCTCACATTTTTGTGGTTTTTGCTGGCGATTTTGCTTTTGACAATGGCTTCCAAGAGTAGTGCTTAAGGGCTGTCTTGTGTTCTAAGGCACAGGAAGGCTGCAGTGTGTCTTACAGTGAAACATATAAGATAAGTTTCATTTAGCCATGAGTTATAGGTGTGTTGGCCATGAATTCAAAGTTAATGAATCAATAAAACATATTAAATAGGGTGTCTTTGAACAGGAACACACGTAAAACAAGGTTCAGTCTTGGCCAGTTGACAAAGATATTGTGACCGGAGGCTCACAGGACCCTAATCCTGAATGTCCCCTGGGAGCGATGTATTTGAGAATTTCGTGTTCACGCGACTTTTAGAATCTAACTCCCAGAGATCATGAGAATCGACTGTAGTTCATCATTTGTCGCATCCTAGATCTGAGCCACTTGCTCCTAAATGCTGTTCACAAATTCAGATCATACCTCCAACCACTTAGGGAAGTTTACAAGAGCACGAGGTCATGTCCACAAGGCTGAATGCACAACTCTGTCTCAACCACTGCGATTGCCAAGTGAAGAGACGGAAGCTGCTTTCTTGTCATGGACAGCACGGTGTCCCAGTGATAACCGTGATGGTGTTAGTTGAACAGTTGGTAGGAGAAACGTGACCATTTCCTCAGAGGCAGAGTCCAAGAAGGTATGAGTAATGGCCAACGAGGCCAACAGCTGCAAACTGTTTACACGTGACGATTTGCTGGATAAAATAGAGTTTATACAGTTGTGTGTTGTTTACTCCTTAATCTAGAAAGGATATGGTCAACTCTGAGTTTAAGAATTATGTGCTTACACCATGCAGTTTTCTACTGAAAAAGAAAATAATTAAACCTCCTCACCCAGTTTCCTCTCCAAAATTGCAATCTTACTAAGGAAAAGAAAAGAAAGGAGAAGGGAGAATGTCTACACGGAGTTGACATGGCTGGGAAGAGGAGTTAGGAAACTCTGGCTCTTCTGAATGACTCCGATAGACTTCTCCAGGCACCAGAAAAATGTCTTTACAGCTCTTCATTTCTACCGTCAGCATTTCGGATTTTTTTTTTTTTTAAGATTTATTTATTTATTTTAGAGAGAGAGTGAGAGAGCATGAGCGGGAGGGGCAGAGGGAGAGGGAGAGAGAATGTCAAGCAGACTCCATGCTTAGCTCGGAGTCTGACACAGGGCTCGATCTCACAACCCCAAGATCACAACCTGAACCGAAACCAGGAGTCAGACGCTCGACCAACTGTGCCATCCTGGAGGTAACCGCTAATATTGTTGCCCATGTGCCCTGAGTCTTTTTTTAATCTTTAGTTTAAAAACATTTGGACTTAAACACCTGAAAGCTTTATTTTATCCCACCCACATCTGTGCATAAGCACACATTAAGATTCATGAAAATCTTCGAAACCCCCAAAGATTACTCGTTGTTGGTCACCAGAGCTTTGGTGAGGGAGGCTCGGGGTTTGTCTGGGGGAGCGCTGGTGCTGGAGAAAGAGAGTCGTGTACTTGTACTGGGGTCCGGGCTTGGTCAGCCATATAACTGGTTACCGGGCCTCCAATTTCCTGTCTGTAAAATGGGGCCAGTAACCATACCCACCAAATAAGGGATGGTCATGCATTCCGAGTAGTGCTTGTCCCTAGAGAGGACCCTGATAAATGCCAGTTGCCTTTCTGCTTCCCTTTTTGTTCCAAGGAGCTCTGCAAACATGTGGAATTGATGTTTTTAACATTTCAAACATAAGTTCTATTTTTTTTTCCCTTTTGGTGAAGAATGGTAAATCATGAAGGCCAAAGGCATGGAAAACACCACTCTAGGGTCTTGCTGTCTGTGTAGGGAATATCAGTGCCATAGGAAGGTCCCTCTGGTGCCATAGCTTCCGCCTCCCCTCCCCTCTGTACCGCTCCTCCGTCCTTTCCAGAGAACAGGGAGTAGTGGTGGGGCTTTGTTTCTCGTTGAAGCTCGTGGCTCAATTGCCGTTTATTGGCTACAGCTCTCACTTTTACCACAACCTGGGATTTTCTCCAGACTTTGTTTTGTGAGTTCTAAGCTTGTCCACACCGTGGGTCCTAAAGCCCCAGGGCTCCTGCTGTCCGTATCCGGGGCCATCTTCCCTCATACGCTTTGCCTTTCTCGCTTTTCTGACCAGGCTGTGCATGATTGGAATACATCATACAAAGCACCAGACCTTAATCCACCTTCGTGTGAACATTTCTCATAAATAAACAGCTCCTTTGTTTTCTCGTTAAAAAAAAAATCATCTGTGCCTTGGAAAAAATTAAAGTGCAATTATTGGAAGGCTCTTCGCTTAGCTGTTTCCCCAGTGTTGCGTGTTACCTAATTACAGTGGAAAGTCGGGCCTGCCAGATCGGGGTGCTGAGTGCGGCCGAGGCCAGGGAACGTGTCCGTGTGGCATCGAAGTCTGTTGGTTCAGCAGCCGCTCTTGAGGTCACAAGCTCAGCACAGCTGGCTTCAGATGCCTCCTTTCCCAGTTCAGCAGATGGCTTCTCCGGGGGCGTGCACATCTGATTGTTCCGCCGGATTCACTGACCCAGGAGGCGGCGGCCCCAGGCCGGGAGAGCACGGCTGGGTGTGCATTTGAGTGTGTGCGTGTGTTGTTGCACGCACATACCATCGGTGCTATGTAGAAGCATTCCACCTACTCACTGCTGGGCTCGGTGCGGCAGCCCACAAAGCAGTTTTAAACAAAACCAGAATAATGACCTTGAAGGCACCGAGAAGTCCGATCATGTCCTTTCTGGTTGTCATTTTTCTCCTTCCCGTCGTCTGCATTGCTGGATTATGATGTCCACATGCAAAAAAAAAAATGCATCTTGAGGCCAACTAATATTTCATTTTTTCCCCCTTTTTTCTTTTCTTTTTTTTTTTTCTCCTTAATTCTTCAACCTTGGCCAAGCACGTTGCATGTTTCCAAATAAAAATAGACAGGCGCTGTGGTGCCAGCTCGGTGTGCCGACCGTGAGCTGAGCCCCAGAGCAGCATCTCCCTGCAGAGCAGAGCCGGGGGAGGGAGTGCTGCCTCTCGGGGCTCCTGGGGGGCCATCAGGAGGAAAGAGGGAGGGCCCTGTGTGTGGCCAAGGCCCACCTCTGTTTGAATTTGGTGTCAACAAAGAGGATAGGTTTCGCTTTTGGGGAGCAGGGAAAGAGGTTCATTTTAAATTAATTCCCCCTGTCCATTCTCCTCGGCCTTCTGCCAACTCCTTCCCTCCCCAGTTCCTGTGCCTGCAAGGCCGGTGTCCACTCCTGAGACACCTGGGCCTCTCAACAGGGGGCAGGGTGCAGCTTAGAGGGGGCCTGGAGTCGTGGGCGGAAAACGGGCGCCTCTCACGCCAATGGCCACAGTCCCTCCCAGGGCACAGCACTGGTGGGGAGAGTCTGGCTAGGAAAGCCTCCATCTACCTGGTCACCAGGTACCACTGGGCAGCACCTGCCTGGCCACGGGGCCAGTGGAGCCACAGCCCGCCCCACAGCCCTTGTGAACTCTCACAGCAAGAGGACCTTTGAGCTGCCTCCGGTTTGTGACCCGCCAGCCGCCCTGGGTCACCACGCACTCATGTGTCTCATGGTGTATGAAAGGGTCAGAAGCTGTGGTCAGCGGGAGTGCAGATGCTTCCAGTCCTCACCCAAGTTCCGTCCCAAGCCCTGGGAGGGGCTGGGGTCCGTGGACTCCCCTGTCGATGAGATAAGGCCCGGGGGCACCTGGGTAGTGACAGACGCCTGTCCTGGGTGCAGAGATACCAGGAGCTAACGGGAAACGTGGAGAGCTGCTGTGGGGAGTGGCAGGTGTGCACACGTGGCCAGTGCGTTCCTTGGGTGTGGCTGGCCAAGGCCCTCCTGTAGTTCATGCACACCTTTCTGCCAGGGATAACCTTTCTCCCCTAGAAAACTCCCCTTCATCCTCCAGAGGCTGGGAGCCTCCCATCCCTCGCTTGCACCCTTCCCCTACATCTTCCTCCCGCACGGGTTTGATTCTTGTCTCAGTGGCCAAGGGACCCCAGTCAGGTGTGTGTGTGGAGATGAGCAAGTTGGTCCGTGGAGCACATCCTCACTGATGACTCCCAGGCCCTCCCTCTTTCAGGGTTCTCTCTCTCTCTTCCCTGGGTCCCAGTCTCATTCCCTCCGGACGGTTCCTGACACATTTTTCTGAGTATCGCGCACAGCCTTCCCTGGCCTGCTTTCTGTGAGCCCTGCCTCCACTTTGAGGGCATTGGCCCTAGCAAGGCTAGGACTGGGAGGAGGGAAAGAAGGTGCCAGGGTGCGGAAGTTAAGGACGCGCCCCTTCCCTCTCTGGGTGTGCAAACGCAGGGTCAGCTCTGGAGAGGGGGACCCTCCTTCAGCTTTCCGTGCTGGGTGCCTTGCCTTGCTGGCCTCACCTTGTCCCAGCCCTGGATGTGGAAGTTGGAGAGCATCCCGCCACCACACGCCAGTCCAGCTTACCTTTTCCCTCTGAGCCTTGGTCTCCCTCTGTTACCGCCACTCTGGGTAATTAGGATTCAATTAGATAACGCGTGTAAATGCAGCACATTGCCTGACACCTATTAAATGCTTGGGAGATCTGCGTGGTCGTTATTACTATCATTAGTGATTTGTCAGTGAATCCAAAAGCAGCATTCACCAGCCCATCCCCCACAGGAGCTCTGGAATGACGGCTCCAGCCCCGTGGCCACATCATTGTTCCAGTCTGCCCCTCTTCTCTCCATCATGCGTGATGTTGACCATATGGACTTGCCCAGCGAGGTCAGGGCCTCCCACGTTCTGAAGAGGATGTGTTTTGTGTCTCTGCTGCAGGAATTGCTTACTTAGGAGGTGTGTGCAGTGCTAAGAGGAAATGTGTGCTTGCCGAAGACAATGGTCTCAATTTGGCCTTTACCATCGCTCATGAGCTGGGCCACAAGTAAGTACCAGACTCTGTATTGTTCTGCCTTTTCCAATTCCTTTCTGCGCATATATATATATATATATATATATATATATATAAAAAAAAAAAAAAAAAAATATATTTATATTATATAATATGTATAATATATAGTATATATAATTTTTTTTTTTCCGCTTGAATTCTGTAAGTTCTGAAATAGTGCTGCTCTTTGCCTTTGCTTCTTTAAGCCTGGGTCCCAGCCCTTCAGGGAGCCCAGAGAGATTACTGACCAGATGGTCTCTGAGAACTGAAATGTTAATTTCGTATTCATGTCTATTCTTAGTACACACTCTATAGAGGGAAGAGGTTTGTCTCAGACTGTCCTCTTTGGTTGCATTTCCTTTCCTGGACCAGCATGATCTTTGATTCCCTCTATCTTTCAAATAATGGGATTTATCTTCATACTGTTGGCTTTCTATTTCTTTGAAAGCCAGTTTCAAACAAAGTCCAACTGTCTGAAGGCAGAATGTCAGTGTCTGAGTTTTAAAGAATTATCAGCTGCTGCCTTTGTGCATGGAAATTCTTCCCCGGAGGAGGGGAGAGCCATAGACCCTCAGAGCCCAAAGATGTTGTGGAAAGGATCTGAGGCAACCTCCCAGTTTTTCAGAGCAGGAAGCAGAAGGTCAGAGGGGTTGAGTGGCTGGCCCAAGATTGAGATCACCTGCAGGAAGTCTCAGGCGGCAGAAAGCCAGCCGACTCTAAAACTGTGGCCTGAGGGTTTACTATTTCTCGGGCAGTAGGTGTCTGTTTTGTATTTCTCTGAAGGAAAAAATTGTGGTATGACTGCATGAGAACTTAAAAAATAAATATGTAAATCGAGGAGGTCAGAGCATGCAGAACAATAGGAAAATTTCTATTGGGTTGGAGAGAACAAAATTAAATGGAAATCTAGTTCTTGGCGAAAAACCATAGAGCGTTTCCTAACGACCTATGGAGTACGATGCCTGGGACCCTAAATGTGAACTCAGCCTTCTGCAAAAGTAAAGTCGGTCTATAAGGAAATGTACAAAAGCAGTTTCCTCTAGGGTTAGCCGTCTCTGTAGCTTTATATATATATTTTTGCCTTGTTTTGTTTATCTGGTCCCATTCTCATTTTTTTCGCTCCCGTAGATGGGTTTGGTAGTTAGTTTTTCTGTGCCTTCTGAGTATCATGGTGTGAGTACAGTGAGTGGTAATAATCCCATGTGTATTTCCTGGGATTAAGGCAGAAATAACATGTCATTGGCTAAAAGAAGCAAAATGAGCAGTTGTCTCTAAGTACACAGTTCTTTTATCTCGGCAGTGTTTTTTAAATACTGGCGACAGCCCTTTGCCCACACTTTTTGGTTTTTTTTTTTTTTTTTTGCCTATGCTGCTAGGAAATAATTTTTAAAAATTAATTGTAATCAAATATGTATTCATATTTCTGATTTGTTAAACACACACACACACACATACACACACAGCTGGAGCTGAGAGTGGTTGCTGAGAGAAAAGCATAAATCAGTATGGCTTTGGCAAACATCCTGTCTTCTCGTCCTTTGGTCAAATGACCCACCCAGCCCGTTCTAGTTCCTCAGAATCAAGGACCTCATGGTCTTGAGAATGCAGTTGTCAAAACATTTTCTGACACGTGGGTTGTCGTGGACTTTTGAATACATCTATTTATATGAACTGCAAGATTCCATGCAGCATTCAGTGCCAGGGCCCACGCTGGAGTGCTTTTTGCACCCGCGTGTGAGCACACACGTGCTGCACAGAGGCCTTTCTCCTCGGACGTGAAGAACACAGAGGCCATTTTCTCCCCGATGACCTGTGCGATTGTGTGGGGCCCCTGGCGTGTGAGCGCAGGAGGTCTGCAGAGATGAATGGTGAGATTCAGGCCAACTCCAGTAGCCTTTAACTACAGTCTGCTTCAGTTTCTTGGAGGGCCCTTTATAGCTTGCTGTTGCACTCTAATTACCCACAAAAACAAACACCTAATTGTTAATCAAAACCAATAAATTCTGCGAGCATTTGGCCTTGCCCCTAGTTGGGCGATTATAGTTTTCCCAGGGAAGTCTGTTGTCTCTGATTATTTGTGAGCAATGGGAAGCAGGTCCCCCAGGGATGGAGCCACAGTCTCTCCATCTGCAGACCCTTCTGGTCAGCCGGCTCAGAGCTTCAGACGAGGCAGTGTGGAGGCTTAAGAGGGATCAGCCTATACTCTGAGCAAAGCCCCTGGCTAGGATGCCTCACAGAGCTGAAGCCTGGAGGCTGTTGCAGACTTTGGAATAGAGTGGAGTCATTTAAGTCCTCGTTCCTTAAGTTTGTGCACTGAGAGAGGACGGGATGGCGTTCTCAGTGGACCTGAGCCCCTGGTCTATGCTTTTCAAGTAAATTTCTCAGTGAAAGCTTTAGAGAATGAAAAAGAGTACTCTTCTAGGTACCCCTAGAAAGTCTCCAGAGGGCTCACCCACTGGTCCCTAACTGTTTAATACTGATAAAGTGAAACTTACCTCTGAAGGTTGGGTGTGTGCCTTTGCCCAGGCCTGGGCACACGTAAGTATGGCCTTTCTGTTGCTTACCCAGTATATCTCCTGTAAGGATCAGTGCGAGCAGTTACCCCAGCTCTGAATTTTAGGAGAAAAATTCACTTTCCACATGAGGTGCATATTGCATTTATCAGACAATGAGAGTCGTATACGTTAACCTGATTTTCTCCCTGCTTTGGCTGTCAGAAAACACAAAACGAATGTCAGGCTCATTTTCAGCAACTAACTCATCCAGATCCTAGAATTGTTTTTCCTCCCTCTTTCTGTGTCTCTTTGTACGAACGACCATATTTTACATATTGTAGTTCAAAAATACTTTCTTTGGTACTGTAAACTGTCTCCAATTCAATCTGCAATCATGGGGGTTCTAAATTATGAATTAAATGAAAAATTCTTGCCAGGGCAATATCATTAATTCTGCTTAGGACAGGAATTAATAATGTACTAATGATGTTTAAGTCAAATCAGATCTCATTTACTGAACACCTGCTGTGTTAGACGCTGTGCAATCATTATGCTATTGAGCATTTCTGTGGGGTAGGTATTATTTAGCTCTTATTTAATAGATTAGGAAACTAGTATTACTTTGTAAGAATTTCTAGTCTCTACTTGAAGTGATTTGGGATCACTTCTATGATAATATAGCCATAGATCAGGACTATTAAAGACCCTTGTTCTAAGAGAGGGGTAATTAGGAGAAAACTTGTTCTATATCCAAAAAATACCTTCAGATTGCTGCAAGGCAGAAAGGACTGTCTGTGGTGTGCTAGCTGCAGAAGAAAGCCGATGTGTCAGCAAGAGGGACTTCCCTTGGGAACTCAAGTATCTCAGCTGTGATCGACAGCTTTCTGATTACCTGAGAAAGAAGGAGGGTGGAAAAGACCGCAGCTTTGGATGGGTCTGAAGGATTTGCCGTTCCTGGTGGGAGGCAAGGAGGAGAACCTGGACGGGGCTGTTCTCTGCTTCTGCTGGGAGGATGAGTTGGCTCCACACAGAAGCTGTGATGACAGTTACTTTGAGGTGGTTCTTTTTAAAGATTTATTTGAGAAAGAGAGGGGGAGGAGAGGCAGAGGGAGAGAAAGTCTTCAGCAGACTCCTCGCTGAGCCTGACGCGGGGCTCGATCTCACCACCCCGAGATCATGACTCAAGCCGAAACCAAGAGTCGGACGCTTCACTGACTGAGCCACCCAGGTGTCCCAACTTCGAGGTTTTCTGATGAGCCTTCATGACCTTAGTTGCCTGCTTGCTGGTGAAAGACGGCCTGGTGCATTTGGGAAGGCAGCTGTCTCCCTGTCTTGCCACGATGGCTTGAGAAACCCAACTGAAAAGCAGGGACTGCTTCATCCTGCAGTGACCAGGAGAGAGGAAGAGCTCCCGAGCGCAAGAAGATGGCCATGATGGACCTCTCTTCCTCCAGAGAGCTGTAGCTGACAGCTGTTAGTGGTTATAATTGAACTGATGAAGTTGGGGGGCCGTTCCTGGAGAGACACAGCCCAGCTGGACCAGCGCTGCCCAGGTGTCTTCCCTCAAGAAACCAGGACAGGGTGCCTGGTGGTAGACCTCAGTGTCCAAGATGTTTATCAATATTTGGTTTTAAAGAGAAAGAGGGACAGCGAGAAGCAAGCATTTGTTTCTGTTGGGCAAGCACACGCTTTTGCGGCTCAGCCCTGATTGGTCATGGGAAGGACTCTCCCCCAACGAGGGTTAGAAGCCCATGAGAAAAGCATAACCAAAATCAAATGACACCCTCATGCATCAAGGAGGGAGTTGGTAGTGACTTCAGTATAATATTAAAATAACCAGGGGCGCCTGGGTGGCACAGCGGTTAAGCGTCTGCCTTCAGCTCAGGGCGTGATTCCGGCGTTATGGGATCAAGCCCCACATCAGGCTCCTCCGCTGGGAGCCTGGTTCTTCCTCTCCCACTCCCCCTGCTTGTGTTCCCTCTCTCGCTGGCTGTCTCTATCTCTGTCAAATAAATAAACAAAAAAACCTTAAAAAAATATTAAAATAACCAGGTGTAATAGTTCTACTGGAATTTTAGAACATATTGTTTGCTGTCATCTGGAAGCTTTAGTGTAGAAGGGAGAAAGGAAGTGGTTCTAGGACAGCTGGTGAGAATGCCTTTTGTTTGGGGGTTGGGTGGGGAGAGTGGCGTGATTAGGCCCAGAGGAGGCAGTCGACAGGGGGAGGCCAGGAGGGTACAGAGCTGAGTCTCAACTGGGCATTCGGGGCCTGGGGAGACCCAGAACGCCATGCATGCAGTTTGCTTCTCAATCAGGTAAGACCGAGAGCTCTTGAGGACCATCTAAACACAGGCCCTTCTCGATGGGGTGCTGAGAGAGGGAGGGGAAGCCGCATAGTGCACCCTCGGCCACCCACACACAGGAAAACAAAACAAAAAAAGACCTATCTTTATAGGTAGAAACAAAGAGCTTTCTCTTGCAGAAAATAAATCTCTGCTTCTGTTGGATTTAGGAGGCTCTGCTAGATAAGCCCGAGCCAGAGCAATTCCCTGCCTTGAGTCATTCCAAACTATGCAACTTCTCTAACCCAAGTAAATCTGCAAAAAGCCCTCCAGACAGGCCCCAAAGCCACGCCCCCGTTTGGGCTCTTTCTACCTGTTCTCAGGGTGGGTGCTCTCCCCACCTGCTCTTCCTGGGGTTTTGTTTTTTTTTTCCTGACTTCCATATTCCCTTTCTCAGGTCTTTCTGCTCTGGAATATACCTCTCATCAGGTTGTGGCCTCTGAAAACTGCTTCCTTCAGGGAACCTTAGGAGCCTGGTGCAGGGGACATGTGGGCATTGCTGCACAAGGGGAGCCCCGCAAGCATGTAGAAGTGCCAGTGGCCCGAGCTTCACCCTAGAGCAATTAGGGCATCTCTCTGGTGGAGAGGGCACTAAGGAAGGCCCTCCAGGAGATTCCTGGTACATACGGGGTGGACAACCATGGCTCCCAGGACTTGGGTTTCATGGTCGCTTCCTGGCCTCATCTACCTTCTTGCTTCTGTCTCTGCCCCCTTCTCCTGTCATCTGGGCCACAGTCAGCTGAGCAGGTCCTGCTCCCCTGACTCTTGTTCACCTTGGTCACCCTGAATTCCATGCCCTTTGCCGCTTCCCTGACACCCGCACCCTGCCAGCCACGTGCGCTCACAGCGAGGCAGGTGGAGAAAAGCCCAGCCATCCTGACCGTGGCCATGTAGGCAGGGTTAGTCCTATTGCCTCTCATCTGACACCTCTCATCTGACACCTGCTGGGAGACTGCTGTGAGGGCTCAGAACAAAGTATCAAGTGCCTGGCCACGGGAAGAATGTGAGGGGCATGGGTAGAGGGACAGGCGAGGACCACAGGCCTTGCGCCCCATCAAGGGCCGAGGTACTAAGTAGCTAGGACTCAGAAGAGAAACGCGGGGCTGAGGTTTAGAGATACACGTGTCCTGATAAGGAGCTGTATTTGGTGATATAGCAGTCACGTGTGTGCCTGCAGACTTGCAAGCAGTTATAAATGGGCTCGGTTGCAACAATGTGTGGGGCACAACTGGGTTCTCAGACTTACACACACACACGCGCACACGCGCACACGCGCACACGCGCACATACGCATGGTCCCCTGGAGCCATGCCCCATATTTTGGAAGCACTGTCCTGGCTGGCAGAATTGGAAGGGGCGTTGAAGCCTGAACAGAGCGGGGACTTTGTTCCCCTGCTCAGCCCCTCGAGGACAGGGCAGGTGGGATGCCACCACATGCCCTGAAGTTACAAGGGGGATCCCCGGCCCCAGGCAGCAACCACGTGAAGCTTGGTATTCTTCCATAAAGACATTCCTTAAAAGCTAGATCCAGGGACTCTGGATGTTTCCAGCCGGAATGTGACAGTGTGCAAATGAGCTCAGGGCAGTGGATGTTGGAAGGATATCTCATTGACACGTGCCTGGGGACACGCTTGCCCAGTGCGCCGCACGGAATGTCATCTGAATCCCATCCCTGAGAATTGTGGCTTGTGGGCAGAGAGGGGACAAGTGTCTAGGGAGGGCTGGGGAGCAGAGGGAAAGGGGAGGAGAGAGCTGTTCTGGGGGAAATGTTCTTATAACTAGAGTCGACACAATTCAATCTGAAAAGAATTGTCTCGATCCCAGAGCAGGAAGTAAGGAAAGCCATTATCCAGATGTGTGAAGAGGGGAAATGTTTGTCTGTGATCTGTATTAAGAATGAGCTGCCCAGTGCAGCGTAGGGGAGACGTGGAGTGAATGCAGGCCAGATGCGATCAGGCAGGTTGCCCGCCAGCGGACGGCCCCAGCAGCCACCACCGTCACCTGGAACCCTTTGCTGGGGGGCTCAGTCTGGTAGGCACAGCGTAGACCTTAGACGGGCCAGCCTGATGTAAAGAAGGAACAGCAGAGAGAGAGAGGATTTCTGGAAATGTCATAACTGTTTAGAAATCCTGGGGGGAGGGGAAGTATGCTTTTGTTCGAGTTGGGATTAGGGTAGTTGTGTTCCCATTGGTTGGGGGGGCGGTCAGCCTTTCTCATAGAACAGAAAGGGGGGGTACGTTTCCCCCAGGGGGTCTGCGGGGAGCCCAGGTGCCGCTGGTCCCACACTGGGTCTAAAGACGGGTTCCTCCCTGGTTCTCTGGGTCTTCTCCTCTGCTCCCACTCAGCTCCCACGGCCTCCCGCAGCCTCCCCCTCCAGACCAAAGGCTAACTGGTGGTGCTCGCAGTGTCCGGAGCTCTCGGGTTTCACGCGGAGGAGCTTGGAGCGATTCCTGAGGACGATTTCCTCGGCGTTTGGCCCCCGGATCAAAGTCGGTGTGTGAGCACCGCAGGGCGCGGCTGTCTTATCCACATTCCAGAGTCATACAAAACATTCAGGCCGCGTCTCCTGGCATTTTATTATTGTTTTTTAAATTTGCTGCTGGAAACTGCAGGGTCTTGAACATTAATTGACGCCCCCCCCACCCGCTCCTCACATCCTCACATCCTCACTGAGCTAGAATGACCTGCGACGTCAGAGGCGGCGGGGCTGGCAGCTTTGCGAGGCAGGCCTGCACCCTGCATGGCTTCCGTGAGCCCACGCAGCATGGCCCTGAGCGGGGCTTTCATAAAAGCAGACTTTCCTTCTGGCGCCTTCCAGGCATGTGATTTTTGAATGGGAGGTGCAGTGACTGCGGCAGCAAGGAATGTTGCAACCCGTGGCTTCCGGGGCTTTTCTGCCCTAAGCTAGGATTTCTCACCGCCCTGCCTGAAGGAGCATTGTGCAGGAAGTTCCTGGGCTCTCTTCCGCAGTCTCACTCTGGATGCAGAGTCGAACGTGGGGACAGAACAGCTGTTCCAGTTGCTTGGAAAGCCCAGAGCCGCTGTCCTTAAGAGGACCTTGACCACAGCTTTCCCAGATCTGCCCCGGCCAGGCTTGGGAGGGGCCACAAACAAAGGGAAAAGTATTAAAAGCTTTTCAGCAAGCAGACAGATGTGGTCCCACCTGCATTCGGGGCAGCCAGGCCGCGCGGCTATTGGCTGGACGTTATCGCTGCGATGGAAACTCCAGCTGGCGTGGGGTGACCGTGGCCCCCAGGGCATCAGTACGGTAACAGGGAAGGCTGCGGAAGCCGTTGCGAGTGTCTGTCTCTACCCCCAGGAATTCTTTGCATTTAATTATTGGGTGGATTTCCTTACCTAAAAGGCTGTTGTCCGAGGTGGCGTTTGAGGAGATGGGAGGAACGGGGAGTTTGGCTGAAGAACCAAATTCCGAAACCCCCTCAGAACTTCCTTACGTTACAGACTATTCCAGGAATGAAACGAGATCCAGTTTTCTCGTTAGATTGCCAGAGCTCCTGGAGCTTTAGCAAAGTGGCTTTTCTCCTGGTTCTCAGAGCTGGAAGGGACATCTGCAGTCCACTTAGCCTCATTTTGCAGATGGCCAGTTGTCTCCCTTCCTGTGGCTCTAAGTGGCCAGTAGGAAACTCCTAGCCTCTAGCCAGGGTGTGGTGCCTTTTACACAAGAAAACAAACCCGTGCTGAGGCCCAGCCCTCCCTGTGTGGGTCTCCCGTTAACTGGATTTACTTACCTTTACCCAGAAAAATGCCTTCTGCTTGCATGGCTAGGGTTTTGCAAGGACCGTGGGAGGTGGCAAGGGTGTACCATGCAAATTTCTTTACAGACCTAGTGTTCTGGTATGGACTGAATCCTTGTGACCCCTCCAAATTCGTATGTTGAAATCTAATCCCCCTTCTGATGGTATTAGCAGGTGCTTAGGTCATGAGGGCGGGGTCCCCTTGAATGAGATTAATGCTCTTATAAGAAGGGGCCAGAGGGCTAGCTAGCTAGCTCTATTTCTGCCACATGAGGGTACAAAAAGAACGCAGCCCTTTGCAGTCTAGAAAAGGCCCCTCACCAGAGCCCAACCATGCTGGCACTCTAATCTTGGACTTCCAACCTCTAAAACGGGGAGAAATAAATTTCCATTATTGATAAACAGCCCAGCTTATGGTATTTTCTTATAGCAGCCCACGCTCACAACGAGATGCCCCCATTCTCCCAAGGTGTTTGGTGTCATGCCTGAAATCCTTGTTTATCCACTGCCTGCTGCTGATGGAAAATTCCAACTAAGCCCTGAGGGCAGCCGCACATTCTCAGAGACCCTGGGAACTTTGCCACCAGCACTGTCAACAGCATGTTCTGGGAAAGAGCCCTCCTCATCCTTATCCATTTGCAGGCACAGAGGGTGTGGAAGTGGTGGTTTTGCCAGGTGTTGGTGTCAGAAAGGATCCGCAGGAGGGGTCTAGGGGAGCCATGAAACCATGCACCTTGTTGCTGAAGTCTGAGCGGAGGGCCGTAGTTGCCAGGGGCCCATGTGAGGATCTGGGAATGGCCTCTCTTGGAAAACACAAAATAAGTAGATGGATATAGAAGGCAGGATATTATAATTTTCTTAGCAAGTCACTGGAAGCATTACAAAGTCATGGTCTTGTGAATCATAGCCACACTTCTGTGGTGTTGAGAGAGGGAAGGTGTTAAGTAAGCCCAGTGATTCGCTGATACTCACTTATGATTATTATCAGGAGAGAGAATGGAAAGGAGGGAGCCTGGGCAGTTTTGAACTGAGCCAGGAATGATCTCAGGATTGTCAGGGCCCCTGAGACGCTGATGCTGTGGGGCAGGTTGGGTGCGTAGCCACTGGAGGAGGGGGTGCTGGACCCTGGGACACCAGCTCGCGTTACTTGACCTGGGGGGAGGGGGACAAACCCGCCCATGCACTGTGGCCACGGCTCCCTTAGCTTACAACGGGGCAGACCATGAAAGTGAAGGAGGGGCAAGAAGCAGTCATGGTCTTGGCAAGCCAAACTTGATAATGGTGCCCCCACGACAAGGACGTGGCAGGTCCAGTAGGATGCTGACCCTGGGGCAGCTTCAGACACACTGAGGACCAGATGACAGGAGCCTTGCCCATTTCCGAGAGGCAGGTGCAGGTTGGTTTCAGTGAGAGGAGCCTTCTAGCAGGAGCACATGTGCTCATGGGGTGAGTGACTCCTCACAAGCCTACAGTTGGCTGTGTCGGTGCCCTGTGGATGGGGGGAGACCGGGGTTCCTTAAGAACCTATTCATCTTTGCGGCACGTGTTCTGTGATCACCAAGCAGAGGCAGGGACTGTGTTCCCACAGCAGGGGGACAAAGGAGGCCAGCTTACTGTTGGCTGTTTGGTCCACGTAGAGCTTGGCTTCGTCAGCAGAGCAAGCTCCCAGAAACCCCACTCCTTTCCTACCCCCCCCAACTGGAACTGCCCTTACTGACTTGACAGTTGTCAACTAAAACTCCCCTATCCTGTGCTCCGTTCAGAATCTGGCAGAGAAGCATGAGGCAACCCCACTGTGGCGCTGCACCAGGAACAGGCTGGAGAAATGCCTAAAACTGCATCTAGCTAGTGCCTTGCTCTCCGGAGTGTGCTCTGAGCACCAACGGCATCCCACCACCTGGGAGCCGGTTAGAAATGGCGGGATCAGGTGCATCCAGGTATTCCCGTGCACGAGACAGTTGAGCAGGTCAGTTAAAGCACATCAGAGTGGCGGCCCGTTCTGCCGACCCCATCTCCGCCAGGGCTGCTCCTAGCTGGAAGGTACGCCGCACCTGCCTGCTGCCCTTGAAGGGAAAATCTGTTTGTTCATTTCATTTGTAAGTTTTCTCCATGGGGCAGTTTTTCCAATAGCTTTCTTGCCCTGATTTTGGAATTTCTCCCATGATCCTTCCTTTTCACCCATGCTTTGTTTACCACCTGGGTGGTGCCGGCAGGAGCCGAGGGCTCTTCTGCTGGCTTCCAGAGCTGGATTCCAGGTTCCCGCTCAACTTCCTCTGTAGGTTAGACACCAGCTTTCTTTGAAGACATGGTTGGAACAGCCACCACCCATCCTGTCTTTTGAAAGAGACCCCACTCCAGTCTAAACATTAACTTGATGCATCATAAAATCTAGTAAATTTTTGGCCAACCTCCAGAATGTCCAACTCTTGGGTAGCGACAGACCTCTTGGAGAACACACTGGTCTACCAGAATTTGGTGTGCCCGTGGAATGGGGGTTTAGCATCTATTAAGATGGAAGGAAGAGTCAGGACTGAGACACAGAGCAGAAATGTCACACTTTCCCTAAAAGCCCCAAAGCAGTGGTTTTTGACATGCTCAAAGTGCAGACGAAGGTCCTTGGCCTGAGGCTTAGAAATGCTGGCATTCCTGTGTTACCCCCTCCCATTCAGATTTTCGTTGGGTGTTGAAGGCAGAAGCAGCTGCACGAGTGACTGTGCTAGTCCTAAGGCTAGCTTCTTTGCATCCTTGCCACCAGTGACGCACGTGTGAAGAGTGCATCCCGCAGCTGCCCTGTCGGTGGACTTACAGAGTTGACAGGTCAGCTGCTTTTGGATCTGACATTAAAGCCATCATTTTCTCTTTCCACATTTTCCATAATATTAACTAAGGTCTAGAAGACCAGTAAGTACTACATGGAATGCTGGCATCTGAAGGTTTAGAGTGAGTTCTAAAGCCCAGGACCCCGGTCACTTCTTGCTGCAACAGGCATTGAATCATGCATCCTGAGAAGCCAGCCCGCTCTGGGGCTTGAGCCTCGTGACCGCCTGGCAACGGTGTTCAGTACTTACTGTTTTCTGGTCCTTGCTGTGCGTACAGCAACTCCTACAAGGGATTATAAAATCCATTTCCTCATGAAAATGATGCACTAGGACAGTTGGTTACCAAAGTGGGAAGAAAATTAAGAGCTCCCCCCACCACGCACACAAAAGCAATCATAATTCCAAACTAATGGTTTTGCAAAGGGTTGTAAAGACACCCCTTTTGAAGACGAAGGGCACATTGTGTTTTGAAGAGCCAGACCCTGCAGCACGCTGCCTTTTATAACATAATTGCCTTTATTGCTAGACATCCTCATCATGAGAAAACTACCTAGTGGGTCCCACCTGGTTGTCATACACGTTGTTCTGTAAGGAGCTGAAGACCCATATAATGGAGGAGGTGATAAAAGATCAACCAGCTGCCTCACATGGTTTGGGCTCCCTTGGCCCAGATTGATAGAACTTGTTTGCAAATGAGAGTGCCAGCCTGCTTTGATCATTGTGCAGAAGCAATGAAGGAGAAGTAAGGTATGCCAAAGGCTGAAATAGGCAAATGTCATCTTCTTGAAAAAGGGAAAGGAGACAAACGGTATACAATTTAGACTTACGATGTTAATATTGTTTGCCGGAAAGATTCCCGAAGGGCTCGTCAAACTTAATTTGTGAGCATTCACAGTTGAAAAAGGCCATCCTAAACGTCCGCCAGGAATCTACGGATAATAAGTCATAGCCAAAGCAGATTGTGCAGAGGCAGGGAATGTAAATTTCACCAAGGTTTCTGCCAAACTCTTAACATTCCTAATGAGAAGCATGGGAAATTGTAGACTGGATACTGCTGCAATTAAATGAACTTCTAACTGTTGGACGGCCTTACTCGAGGCATGATCAGTAGAGCGGTGTCTGTCTGGGAGAGAAGCTTCCTCCTGCCATGGGGCTCCCCGATGTAACATTTCGGTCATGACCTGTGTGCAGAGAGGGTCGCATGCTCATCAGTCATTGAGGCGGCACAAAGACGGGAGGGAGAACAGTATGGAAAAACTCAGAGTACATGAAGTCCTTGACCACCTCAGAAGAGGGGCCAATGCAGCGTTTCACAGAGAGGAAAATGAGGGGTCCTTCCACCGGTGAGTGGCAGAGTCCGACTGCAAGCCCTTTGTCAGTGTTGAATTCTGGGCACTACTCCTATGCCTTACAGCTTTCCTGATGGTATTTAATTTGAGTTAAGTCCCAAACGAACCAGATGTAATGCACAGGATGGTGGAAACACGGCTTCCTGGTAGCATGTTTGAAAAGGTTCTAGTCACTGCCAACAAACATGTCTGTCTCTACTTTCTTGTTGTGCTTCACTGACAGACATTACTAAGTGATCCCAGGACCCTTTTCCATGGAGTCCCAGCTCATAATACTTCCTAATTCTGTAGGCAGCCACTGCCAGTAGGTTAAGGTTGGCACACGAAATGAAACAGATCTCCTGGATGTAAGGGGTTATGCTTATCTGCGTGTTTACAGACCCTGGGCATTCTTAGACCCTAGCAACATGAACCTCATCTCCAGAAATGAGGGAGGCAGTGGAAGCTCCGCCCTGCCCTTCAGAGGTTAAGCGCAGTAGGAGTCTTGCTTTCGGTATTGGGAGGTCTGTTTTAAGAAGGACGTCGGGAGCTAGGACCGTGTCTGTATGCAAGGGAAGGGGATGATGAAGGGAGAACTGCATGTCCTGGTGATGAAGGGGTGTGAGGGGGACACACTGAGGGGGCTACAGTAGAGGCTGCCAGGGCACAAGAGCTCTCTGCATGGCCCCCAGTGGCAGAGCCGAACCAGGGTGCTCAAGACACAGGGAAAGAGGTCTCAACTCAATGGAAGGAAGAATGTTCTGAAAATTAGGGCTCTCCAGAAATTTGATAGGCAGCCCTGATTTCCTCATGCTGTATTTGCCCCGAGCTGGCCCCCCAGCCTGGGGGTTGAAGTAGCCATTCATGGACTATGAGGAGGGTTGAACTGACTTGTGATCTCACATCAGACTCTCCTGTGGTTGATCATATGACCCTTGGACGACATAGGGGACAAAAGGAACCAGGATCTGGGGGGGGGCGGGGGGAGGATGCACAGACTCCAGGGCCAAGCTGACAGCACATATATACCCCTGGTAAACAGTGGCGAATCTCATGGGTTGTTTATTAAACAAACTTATTTTCAGTGTTTTATATCTATTCAATTCATTCAGTCCTTCCAGCCACCCCTGGGATAAGTACTGTCATTCTTCCCATTGTACAGGTAAGGAAATGGAGGCACAGAGAGGTTAAGCAGCTCACCATGTCCTGGAGCTTATAGGTGGTAGAATCTGAATTTGAACCAGGAGGCCAGACCTTGGAGGCCACACTGCCAAGGCCGGGGTCCAGGGCCTCTGACACAGAGCTTAGCTCCTCTAGAATGCCATCCCGTGCACTGGTTTCTCTCAGGAAATGATCATAACGTTTGGATGCATTTGGAAGTAGGATAGTTTGTAATAGGCTGTTTGTTGGGGTCTATGGAATATTAGGGGCAGAGAGGTCCACGGGCAATATTGAAAGTCTCCAGAGAGAAAGCACGCAGGCTCAGCCCAGAAGGGCGGGAATGAACCTCAAGGAGGGTGTCTGTGTTTGGAGGGGCAGGCATCAGCTTGAGACAGGAAGGAGGGAACAGTAAGGACAGCAGTGGAGCAAGGAGGAGGAGAGAGGTGAGTCGGGGCACGGTGGGACAGGGGCCCCCGCGCACCTGCTGGGTGCAAGCCATGGGGCCCCGGGCAGGGCTTCAGCAGGAAGGGGCTTACGAGGTTGAATCTAGGGGTAGCAGCGGCATGATGGACAGAGAGGAGGTGGTGACAGGCCAGAGGTCGGAGCTCTGCCAGAGAATGTGCACTCTGCGATCTGTGTAGCCAGTGACTGGCAGGGCTATGGGGGAGAGGCAGGGCCTCTGCTGTCCCCTAGAGCGTGGGCCTCAGAACTTCTGCCCAGATGTTGCAGTCCAAGCCTGCTGCTTTAATTCAGGCTTTCAAGGCATAAACCCTGAAGGCAGCTTTGTCACAGGTGAGGCAAGTCACCAACCTCCACGTGCCCCTGTCTCCCCATCTGTAAAATGGGCATACTGATTTTTCCTCCATCACATCATGGTCAGGAGGATTAAAACAGGCAGTGGTGACCTCTGGTACTGGAATAAGATGGGTCCAGACTCTCTTTTCCATGCTCCTGTTCTGGAAATAAAACCAAATACCTTGGAAATTATTCAGCAGACGAACAACAAAAAGACTATGAGAGCCAAAGGTTAGCACTTGAGGAACGTACATAGAGTGAGTTCCTGGGTCTTTCTTTTACATCCCATGTACCCTGGACTGAATACCTGGAACCAGCAACAGACGTAGACACAGAACCCTAGAGCCGCCTTCTCTCTCTGGCCAGCGGGCTGGGAGAGGCAAAGCCCTCACGGGGAGCCCTCGCAGCCACTCCGTAAACAGGATGCAGGGGGCTGGCTCATGTACCTGCAGCTGCAGCGGTGACCCCTCGGTCAACCCAAGCGGGACACAGGTGGGCAGCCAAATGTGCTGGCAGCAGCAAAGCCCTGTGTCTCCCTCCCTGCCCCCCTCCTAGTGGCATAAGGAGACCCAGGCCAGGCAGCTTCTCCTTCCCGCACCCCTCTCCCCCAGAAGGTGGCCTGGCGATAGCAGGCAACATCAGGTGAGGGCCTTCTGATGTGGAAGTCACCATCTGATGTGGACGGAACAGGAGCTGAACCGGAGTCCCAGCAGCACGAGGGAAACAAGGCAGACCAGGAGAACATTGCAGGGGCCTGGACGCTAAAGTGTCATTGGCATCGAAGCTCACGGAAGTGGGCCAGGACCTGCGCAGTAAACCCAGGCAGGGTGACTGTCTGTGAAAGTCCACTCAGGAAGATAGGTTGGCAGTTCCTTTTTAAACTGAAATTTACTATCAGACCCAGTGATTGCACTCTGGGGCATTCCTGCCAGAGAAATAAAAATTTACTTTTACGCAGAAACTTACACATGAGTGTTTATAGCAGCTTTTCATCATAGTAGCCCCAGACTTGAAACTACCCAGATGTCTTTCAGTGGGCGAATGGTTACACCAGGGGGTACAGCCACGTGAGGAACTACTACTCAGCAGTGAGAAATGAATGGGTTATGGATACACACCACCATTTGGATGAGCATCATAGAAATTATACTGAGTGAAAAAAGGCAGTCTTAAGAGGGTGAACATTGCATGATTCTATTTACCTAACATTTGTGAAATACCATAGAGATGGGGATCAGGCTAGTGATTGTTAGGGTTTAAGGGATGGGGGAAAAGGTGAGTATGGCCATGAAAGGGTAGTCTTACAGTAATGCTCTGATTCTTTTTTAAAGATTATATTTATTTGTGGGCACCTGGATGACTCAGTCGGTTAAGCCTCTGCCTTTGGCTCAGGTCACGATCCCAGGGTCCTGGGATCGAGTCCCACATCGGGCTCCATGCTAAGTGGGGAGCCTGCTTCTCCCTCTGCCTGCTACTCCCCCTGCTTGTGTGCTCTCTCTCTCTCTAGCATATTTTTTTTTAAAGATTTTATTTATTTGAGAGAGCGAGCATGAGTGGGGGAGGGGCAGAGGGCAAGGGGTAAGCAGACTCCCCGCTGAGCACAGAGCCCAATGTAGGACTCGATCCCAGGACCCCAAGATCATGACCTGAGCTGAAGTCAGACTCCACCAACTGAGCCACCCAGGTGCCCCGTTGTGGTAATGCTCTGATTTCTTGATTGAGGTTGTGGTTATAGGAAGCTGAATGTGTGATAAAATTGCTCGGAAGTACACATTGAGAGAGTGCATATATAACTGATGAGATCTGAAGAAGCACTGTGGATTGCACCAATGTTCATTTTCTGGTTTTGACACTGCATTGTAGTTACGATGCAAGATGGTACCATAGTGGGAGGCTGGGTGACGGGTGTACAGAACCTCCCTGCATTTTTCTTTTCAGCTGCCTGTGTACCTTTAATTATTTCAAAATTTATAAGTTCAGAGTAAGATCATGCCTTAAGGACCTTTTAAAAATGCAGATGTCCTGGCCTGCCTGGGTGGCTCAGTCGGTGAGGCGTCTGACTCTTGATTTCGGCCCAGGTCATGATCTCAAGGTTGTGAGATCGAGCCCCTGCATCAGGCTTCACGCTGGGCATGGAGCCTGCTTAAGATTCTCTCTTCCTCTGCCCCTGCCCCTCTCTAAAAAATTAAAATGCAGTTGTCCAGGCTGTACCTCACGCCCATTAAATCAGCATTTCTACAGGTGGGATTTTTCTGAACTTCCTTAAGTGTTTCCAACAAATAGCCAAGTTGGGGGGGCCTGTCCTCATTCATGTGAGCAGTTTCATTATCCTTGTCTTCCTCCTGGCCATCGGCACGGCGGCTGCAGTCTCGTGCTGTGCCGCACACTGTTGGAAGCTGGCCACGTTCATTCATCAGCTCGGTTCACCATCAGTAATCACCATTCTCCTTCATTCACGCCCATTGGTAGATTGCCTTTCGCATGTGGCCAGGTGACTGTCTGATGACCCTGGAAGAGTCCAAAACATGGGACTCCCTCATTCTTAGGCAGCGACACTCATTTGGAAAAAGAGCCTCAGTTGTCCTGGGTTCTAGTGTGGTGCTGTCCCTTTGACTTCCCTCTGTAATGACAGAAAAGGCACCTGGAGATCGTTAACCAGCTGTGTTCCCTGCTTCTGAGGATCTCTGTACATGTTCAGAAGGGGGTCGGGGTGAGTTGGCTTTGGAAAGCCTTCCCTCATCCTGGTCTTTGGGGTTTCGTACGTGTCTTCCTCCCACCCAGAGACGGTCCTTTATGGTGTGGACACCCATCTGTGCTGCTGGGTTATGTCGCCTTCTGGAGTCAGGGCAAATGGAGCAGGGAAGATGGGGAGCAAGAAGGTGGGCCCTGGGCCCCTGGACTTGACCAGGCGCGGATACAGCTTGTAGGCAATTCCTCTGGACACTGAGTTTAACTCAGAAAGAAATTAAGATGTGGCAGCAGAGAGAGTCCATACCTGTGTGGGTCAGTGTGACTTTGTTTGGTCTCATGGCCCTGGCGGGCGGCAGAGGCTGTTATCTTGTTTGGAGGATGGTGAGGCCTTATTCCAGGGAGTGCTGACGTGAGCAGGTCAGTCTGTCACCATTCCCACCACCTTCGGCGCTCTGTCTCTCTCTCTGTGTCTCTCTGCCCCCCACTCCCCCTGCCTCCAGCTGTCTTCCTTCCAGTGCCCTAAAAAGAAAAGCCTTGGCCACAGAAAAAAAGTATTTATATGCCTATGACACTGACATCTGTGTCTGTGTTGAAGCTGGAGGAGAGTGAGGAAGGGAGAGAAAATGTATGAAATCTTGCAAAGCAGCGAGCAGGGCCACCGCATTGCACTCCTGGGGGGTAAGGGGGCATCGGCGTAGACGGCGGTGTGGCCCCCAGAGCCGGAATCTGCGCTGATGTGATATGACGCGGACTGAGTGTGAGATGGCGATTTCATGAGAGTGAGAACTGAGTGACAGAAGGTGACCCCTGAGGTCTGGTGTTTGCACCCTGCCCTGGCGCACCTTCCCTCACCATCCTCGGCACTCAGCGGCTGCTCTGTGCCTCAGCCTCCTTTTATGCAGGAAGGATCAGTGTGTTGGTTCCTTTTCCTAAAGAATTAGGATTGCCTTGAAAACCTCAAAATGGCGGGCGGCGGTGGGGGGAACCCATGGTGTTTGTGATGGATGAGCCGTCTCCTTCCTTCAATGAGGTGACACCTTCCAGCATCTTACCTGGAGGATAGGACTTGGGTGGTGGAGGTGGCCAAAGACAGGACAGCCGGCGGGCCCTTGACAATGCCTATTTCAGACCAGTGAGTTTCTGCTCTGTCAGGCTTGTCAGGGTTCGACACTGATCCCTTCTGTAAACATAAGTTGAAAGCAAACGTTTAAATAAAAGCCAATATCAAAAATATTTTTAAAAAAGGAACAGGGATGGCAGGACACTTGGTACCCTTGCTTTTTCTGTCTCTCCCCCCGCACCCCACACCCTTCACTCCAGAAGTGTGACAGAGCCCCGCCAAGAGCTGGGTCGCATGTGGCTGAAGGGGAGGGAGGGCGAAGGGGCAGCCGCTGCCCAGGCTTTAGCCCCGGAGACCCTGAAACAAGGGAGTTTCTCTTCTCTGCTGCTTTCTGCCTGGGCCGCACATTCTGGAAGCTATGGAACCTGCCAGAACTACCCTTTATTGACACCGAGGGGCTTTGTGTCTGGAACACCTTTCCTTTTACATCTCAGATGGGATTCTGTGGGGAGGGCCTCTTTTCCTGTTTTAATAACCCATTATCAACTACAAAGTTGCCGCTAGTAAAAATATCAATTATCGCTTATGCAATTCTCCTGGCATTGCTTGAAAACGCATTCCATCCTCTTAACATGATAGTTGCTCTGAGCCAAAATTCAGAGAGGGTTTGAGGACAAGCTGTGTACACAGTCGTTAAGACGGCCAGAGGAATATATTTTTATCCTGTAAATTGAATGCCAGTTAAGCAGTAGTGATTACTGTAAGAAGCTATAATTTATACTAGGGGAAGTGAAGATTTCTTTTTTAAGATAAAAAGTATTGCTTAAGAAGAGCTTCAAAAAAAAAAAAAAAAACACACGCACGCACACAAAGGGAAAAAGAAATAGCAGTAATGAAGCCCCCAAGGTCTCAATTGCGTCGAAATTTCTCAAACCCTTGGTGTTAGAGAAACAAAGAGTCTCTATGTGCAGTGTACCCAGAGTGCTTCCGAGTCCCGCAAACTAACATTTAGTAATTTGGCAACAGAGTGACCACCATTCCCAAAAGTTGTCTGTTTCTTAGAATCTTCGCCATCAGGGGAGAATTTGCAGATGAAACATTTGGGCCTTGGACTTCATGTGTGTCCCGAATCTCCCATCAGAAATGCCCTCCCTTGGTCTTGCCCCCCAAACTGGGAATCCGGGCAGAAATACAGTCAGGATTTTTGACGTTGACTAACCAAGAGGCGATGGTCCTAAATCTCTGTCATTTGGCTGAAGGCTTGGGGAGAAGTCCTGCCATTTGTTATCAGTGGGGACTTCTCCCTGGAATTTGTGGGCAGGAGGAGAGAAAAGCAAGGGAGGACAAGAGTGTGATCTCAAATATTTGTCACATCACAAAGAGCGGGGGTTTCGATCAGTGCTCACTGAGAAGGCAGGCATGGGGTCTGGCCACGGAAGCTGCCCGCAGGCCCACTCTGCTCAGAATAGAAGAAGCTGTGGCGGGGGCCCCTGCGGCCACATTAGCGGACAGCCTGTGTCGTGGAGGCAGTGTTCTTAGCGCTGAAGGTACACCAGACTCAAAACTTGGGAGCCCCTGGAAAATACAGGTGCCTACCACACCCTCAGAAATCCTGATTTACTTGGTCTGAGGTGGGCCCCAGGTATTGCTAATGGCCAGATTTCCCAGGTGATTCTCACCAGCAGCCACTGTGGGACATGACACGTAGTAAACACCATCAGCACATGGCTGTCAGGTGTGTTCCTTGGACCAGCAGCTTGAGCATCCCTGGGGAACTTACTAGATATGCAGATTCTTACCCTCTCCCTGTCCCCGCCCCGCCTCCCCCGCGGACTTGTTGAATAGGAAACTCTGGGCTGGGGCCAGCCATCTGAGCTTTCGCAGGTCCGCTGGGGGATTCTGGTGTGCACTGATGTCTGAGAACCACTGGTCAGCACTGTCGCAGCGGTTCTAATGGACTTGAGAGTCACCTGGGAGCGTTTAAAAATCCGCTGCTCACGTTGTACCTCCTGCCAGTCAGATCAGAGCCTCTGCTGGTGGGAGCCAGGCCCCAGCATTTTCCAGAGGTCGCCGGAGGGTCCACTGTGCAGCTGGGTGTGAGAACCAGTGCTTACAGAAATGCAACTGGGTCCCTTTTGGTCCTAAGACTGTACGATTTGTCTCTGAAATTCTCCTAGGTCTCTAGTATTAAATTTCATCAGGCAGTACATAACCTGCCTGAAAAGCGGGGAAAGGGGTGATAGAGACCCTATTGTTCCTGACGGAAGGTGTGGCTGCTTGCTTCTGATGTTTTAGGACACTTGCAGGAGAAAGGGCTCACAGAAATTCTGTGCGGAGGTGATGCTCTCAGACTCACCCTGCCACCTAAATATAACAAAGAGACCACAGATCCATGAGGGTAAAATCTTTCAGGAGAAACTCTTAGATACTCTCAAATTGGTTTTGTTCAATCTACTTTATCAGTTAACTAACACTTACCAGCACCTTCTGTGTGGTTAGCACTGTGTGGCCAGGCTGTGTGGGGAGGGGTAAAGAAGAATGACAAGTCCCGCCTTCACGGAGGCCTTGAGAGTTTGGGCTGGAGGGATCCGTCTTAGCTGGGCAGGGTCAAGGGCTACTACAGAGAGGCAGTGACCGGCAATCTGGGCCTTACAGAAAGCAGAAGATTTCAGCCTATAAGGAGAGCAGGAAGGGGTGTCCATAAGGAGAGGTGAAGGGCATGGGCAAAGGCCCTGGGGTCTTGTCGGAGTAGTGCAAGTGCCTGCTGTGAGGCTGGGGTCATTTTGGGCTACACCCCTCCATGGCTAGGAGGTAAGGTGAAGGAGTGCCCATGCCTCCCCCACACCCCCAATCCGGCCTCCTGGGCAAGGTGGAAAAGTCAGATCCAACTAATTGGGCCCTAAAGCCCCTCCTGATGTGTGGTTTTTAAGGAAAGGAAGAGGGTGATGGTCATTAGGAGCAGGAAGCAGCCTGTCCTTGGGGTTTCTGCTGCCTGGAGCATCTTGTGCCCTTTGATGTCCCCGAGGGGTCTTTGAACTTCGAGAAGCTGCAGGCTTTCCCCTGGGGAAGCAGGTCCCTCCCGCAGGTCAGCTAATCCCCTCGCCTGTCTGCCTTTGAAGGGGATAGGAAGTGCTGGGGGCTGGTTTCCAGTGCCCATTAAAACAGCAGCCCCTAGAAGAATGAGTGACAGAGATTGCCACCGGGTTGGGGGTGGGCAGCAGGGGGCTAGGAAACTACTGTGGGGGAGGGGAGACTCAGTTTTCATCTCCTACCCCTTTGTATCTTTTTAATTTCTACCGGACATTTATTTTAGCTACTCCAAGCCAGGCCTTCTCCTATCAGCTGAGAAACCGCTCTGCGCCCCGCCCCCGGACCCCTTGAGGAATCAGGCAATTGTTACTGTTTGTGATTGGAAGGCTTATTAAATCCAAGCGTTCCAAGAAATCAGCTGCTAAGTCCGGGCAGAATTGGAAATAATCATGTCTAGTTAAGGGATGTCAGTGGTTAAAAAGGAAAAAAATACCATCCTTTTGTTCCTTTGTGGGGGCTTAGGAGTGGGCGGTGCCAGGGGAGGCCAATAGAAAACAGTGAATGTAGAGCATTTCTTCTAGGTAGATCGAAAAGACAGTCATTTGAGGGCTGACTCTGAAGTTTTCCAACACCAAACCAAGTTTCATCCTCAAGTCCATAGAGGACCTTTGAAGGATTCCTAGTGTGATGTCTTCTCAAGCTCCTAGACACTGTTCCCATCCCCATTTACAAGCTTGGTTGGATGAAGGCACGGCCTGGAGGTAGACCAGAAATCTGATTTCAAACTGGAACAAGACCCTTGGTTCCTAGAAGCACTTTCTGCTGCCAGCAGAGATATAGGGTGGGCTTCTCTCTTTAGGCTATGGTTTCCACACTGGCTCAGAGGAGCTTCACGAGCTCTTAATATCTCAAGTCCTGTGGTTTTTAGAGCCCAGGTCACAGCTAGAAAAGGAGTCAATGGCCTAAGTGGCAATCTCCTAACGATATGTTTTTAATGTGCAAAATTTTCAAGTACCAAAAAGGAGAGGATGGGTAGAAATCACAAAAACTTCAAGGTTCCCCACCCTGACCCCGTGCTCTCTGAGCCATTCTCAAACCTTACTGTGCCCACCGAGCATCTCTGGCCCTGGATCTGTCTGTCTTCTTCTCCTGCCCTTGCCTTCTGAGCTTTGGGAAGGCTGTTGGGTAGGGTGGATGCTAGCAATGTCTCAGATGTGTGCTTCGAATAAGAGAACTGGGAGGTGTCCAAGAAGAAGGGGACCAAGTCTGAACCCCCTCCTGAATGTCTCAGTCCCCAGAGAACAGAAGTGTGATTCCTTCAAGCTGGGCCCAGGAAAGCTCTTGGCTGCTTCCCAGCCCCTGTTCTCCCCAAGGCCATGTCTGTACTCTGTAGGCCCCTCTCCTACCTCCATACTATCTTCCTGGCAAGTCCCTTTGCCCGGAGAGGGAACCTTGAGCTCCTCTGGTGCCTCTTGGCTTTCCATTGCTATTGCCAAAAGGGATTTTTCTATGCCGTCCATGGTATTCTGAGGGCTCCCCATCAGCCCCCCCAACCTTCAAGACTGCCACTTCTGCACAGGTTAGCAGGTCCCATCCTTTGCTCTCCTTTGAGTGTGGGGGCAGATTTCACCCTCAAAGGGCTGGGCCATACATTCAGATTCAGAGTATAGACTGCCCAGGCTGAAATTATACTTGACCATTTACTAGCTCTTTGACCTTGGGTGGGCTTCTCAATTTCTCAGTTCCCTTTCAGTTGCTCTCATGTCCCTCACCTGTGAAGTGGGGACAACAATAGTTAGTTAACACACGTAACATGTACTGGCACGATGAAAACACTGTTCCTCTGCTTTTCCAGGCACCCCCTTCTGCTTGGGAAGGAGGCCCCATTGTATTGCCTCTCCTGTTCCCAGTGTTGGTGTCCCGTTCAGCACCCATGTCCAGGGAGACACCCACCTTTGTCTGCACTTTTGATGTGTGTCCCATAGGCACATGGGTGCTTAGAGCCGTGCCTGGTATGTGACAGGCTTGGAGTCGGTGTTGGTAGTTGAATGAGGGCACGATAAGGGCGTCAACTTACGCCCTTCCAGTCCTCTGGCCTTCGCCGGCTCACACCAGAATGGATGGCAGCCTTCACCTGATGCAGGAGTGGACGAATCTCCACCTCTGCGGAGTGTGGTGAACAGAGCCTGCACTTTGGTGTCGTGAGTTTCGCCCCCCCCATGCCCCATCTGCCACCACAGTGCCCAACACACCGCCATTGCTGTCACTCCCCTGGATGGATGTGCTGACTGTTAAAACGCAAAGGGCTTTGGTGGGGGGAGGGAAGATTCCCCTGAATCAGGGACACAAGGGGGACAGAAGGGGACAGGTAACCTTGGGTGCTGGATACCAGGGGTGGGAAGGGAAAGAATCACATTCTTCTCCCTTCTCTACCTCACTGCAGAGCTGGGCCGTGGAGATTTGACCCACTGCAGAGGGACCAGGAGATTCAGTGCTGGGTCCCCGAAGTGCTTGTCTCTGTACCACTCCACAGAGGACAGAGACACAGGATGGGGGTGGCTATATATTTCCCTAAAAGTGAGATATTGCTCTCCATTTACACATCTTTTTTGCCATCCATTGTTAACTGCACTTTCCTTCTTGACTTGCAGATAGGAAGGTTAGGATGTATTAGCCCGGGATTTGTGTCTTTGGAGGGTTTCAGCTGTCCTTCCATTTCCTGCCCTATTCCAGCCCGGTGTCTGCAGCCCCGCTAGACTACTCTTTAGACCAAGAAGCAGAAAGCATATGCTTCTCATTCGCACCCAGTCTCCCAGTTTCCTTTCACAGAGTCAGTGCCGTGCTAGGGACAGTGTTCTGTTCCGGCAGTCTTTCCTTGGCAGGACCTTGGGAGCACATTGCTCAAGAGAGAAACACTTCGTACTCTGCCGGGTTTCGGTTATGTTCTTGCTTGCCAAGCTGCACATGGTCTTCTTGTTGAGCTCCCCTCACCGAAGTTCAGGTTTGGTTTCCCCATCATTGCAGAGCCCCTTCGGCAGACTAGGAAAAGTGCGTGGAGCTGAGACCCACTTATGCTGCATCAGCCTGCATTCTCGGAACCCTTCCTGAGGCTGGCAGTCCGGAGACCCAGAGGGGGTCCCGCAGGACCAGCCAAGAGGGTCCTTGGCTTCGCACAGGATGGGAATCAAACACGAGACAGCAGGAAGTGAGAGCAGAGTTTATTGAGAATGTAGAGAGAGCAGATACAGAGTGGGAGACTCAGAAAGGAGCCCGAGTCTCATCTTTGTTTGGAGTCTGGGGGTTTTTACTGAGGACAGTGGTCTGTTACAAAGTCTCCTTAGGCATCCGGGAACCAGTTAGAACAGAGTCAAGGGCCGAGGCGTTATTCCTTAGAGCCAGGGGTCTTGGTGTCGAGATGTTTAGTGCCAATGGTCTGGAATGCACATATGGCAGCTTTCTTTGTCTAGTCATCCTCACCTGGTCCTTCCTTAGATGTTTTCTGTTCTAGAGAAGTCATGAACTCCCTGTCCCTTACAAGGAGGACACACAGTATTTGCACCAGGAGGCACATATGCAGTGGGGTGGATGTGCAGGTCCCAGCAAGAATAGAAGCAGGAAAAGGAGCAAAACACAGGTTTTTATGGGGTCCTTCAGTTTCCTTGCCTCATTCCCACGCCTCACGCACACCTCCATCAAATACAGCCAAGCCAAAGGAAGGCCCGCCACAGACTTGAAGAAGAACAGCCGTCCCAGTGGACCATCGTGCAACTTGGGAGGGTAGGGGAGCTCAGGGGGCTCAGCCTTGTCGATGCTGCTGGCACCTGGAGCTGACGGTGTCTTCGTGGGCCTCCCAGGATTCTGGATTTCAGCAGGTCACACCAGGCGCTTGGCCGGGAGCACTTCTGCATTGTAGGCCCAGAGTAGGGAGGGATGACGGCTCTGGGGCCAGGATGATGTTCGCTGTGTCTGTGGCTATTTTGAGAAGAGCTCACTGCTTTTGTAGTCTTCTTTTGAAATAAAAATCATGTTTTTTCAATACATTTTCTTCTTCTAAAAAGCTAAAGAGGGCCTCACAGAACTTTCCAGCATTAGAAGTATCTCCTTTGTTCTGCCTTATTATATCTCACCCTTCACTTTCTCAGTTAACAAAGGCACATTATCTTATGTTATTCTTTGACTGAATTGATTTGACACTGAGAATGCCCCAGATCTAATTGCACAGAGGAGGCATCCCTCTTTCTGTTGGAGATTATGTTTGCTCTTGGAGGCACCTCATTGTCTGAATCAATTTAGGCCGATGTTCTTTCATTTACTTGGATGCTGTGTAAAGCCTTCAGAGAGGTTCTTCTCTGGTTTTTTTAATGCAGTTTCTTCTAATAGATTATACTCCAGCCCTGGGATTTGGAGGGCTTTTCATAGATGGTGCCATCAGCACAGCCATCAGCAGGCAGAAAAAACAAGGCATAAATTAAGGTCATACAGAAAGTCTCTGTGAGATAACCTGTGGAAGTTTCCCTTCTCTAAATGTCCATGGCTTTTAGTTCCTGATATCTACACCTGGCCACTAATTCTTCTCCAGGTGTGTCATCGAGTGGTCTTATTTCTCCCAGAATCTGTAAGTCTATAAGTAATTTGTGGGCATGGATGTTCTCTTACACCAGTGTGATGACATCCACGGCTCCTGGCACAATGGTGGTATTCAAATCTGTTCAATCACATTATTGCCTACACCTGTATGGTCCAGCACGGCAGCCCTCAGCCACAGGTGGATCTTTAAATTTATCTTGATTGAAATTTAATAAGATAGGAACTTTAGTTCCTCAGTCACACTAGCACATTTTAAACACTCAATAGCCACCTGTGGTCAGTGGCCGCCATACTGGAAAGCACACAAAGATTTTCACTGGACAGCATGGGTCAGCTCTCGTTGATTTATCTGTGATCCCCGCCAGACTGTAGGCTTTCTGCAGGTGGGACTGTATGTGCCATTCATTGCTATATAATTGGTGCCCTGAAAATGCTTGGTACAAGGTCATGTTCAATCAGCTCTTACTGAAAGAGTGAATAGCAACTCTACCCTAAACTGTGTTCAGTCTTCTAGATTAAGAATCATGAAATGATTACATCCTGGACTGGAAAACCTTTCATATTCATCTGGTTCAAGCCCCTCACTTCCCAGCTAAGAAAACAGGCCTGGGATGGTTGGAGCCTTGTGTCAGTTCCCCCAACTAATTGGGGGCAAATCTTTAATACCAACCATAACCTCTTTCTTTTTGGACAATCACTCCGTCCACTATCTCAGACTGTCTTAGTGTTTACTTTGAAATGGCAGTGAGGAAGTCCTCTTCAAATGATTATTTAGAAGATGCCCTTGAGTTGATCAAGTTTACCTACCTACGGCAATCTAGAGTAGATGTCAGTGTGCGTGTATGAAGAGCATTTCCATTAAATTTGGGACCAGCGTAAAGATGTCCATGCAGTAACTACTATTTTCCGTTGTTTTGGAAGTCTGCCAAATTCCATAAGGCAAGAAATGAGTTATAAACATTGAAAGGGAAGAGTCAAAGTGATTGTTCTCCGCATGAGGTAAGAGAATCACCTGACAAACTATTGCAGCCACTGGGTTCACATTGGTGTCAATCACAAGACCTGTATGCAATAATCAATCCATGGCTTTCCTGTACACAGGCAGATCAGTTACAGAAGAATGAAAATCAGACCTCATTCACCACATCTACCAAAGATGTGGAATACCTAGGAATGAGGTGAATAAGAAATGGAAAACATTTTATATAAAATAAAATTTTGCTGGAGGTCATTCAGGAAATCCTGGAAAGAGAAACAGATGCTTGTGTCCCAGGAAGGCAAGACTCAAAACTTCAATGATTGTAGTTCTCCCCCAATTAATCAGGTTATTCAGTGCAGTCCCAAACTAAAAGGACTTTTCTGTGGAACTTGATGAGCCAAAAATCATATGGGAGTAAAGTTCTTAAAACACGTGAGATAATTTTGGGGGTGGAAAAAAAGACTAAGGAGAAGAAGGAAGGAAAGTTGACTCATTCTGCTTACCTTATCAGAGGTAGAGTTTTTTTCCTTTTCTTTTTTTTTGTTCCTTCAAAGATTTTATTTATTTGGCAGAGATAGCGTGCACAAGTATGGAAGCAGCAGAGGAAGAGGGAGACGTAGGGTCCCCGCCAAGCAGGGAGCCCCATGCGGGGCTCAGCCCCAGGACCCCAAGATCATGACCTGAGCTGAAGGTAGACGCTTAACCGACTGAGCCACCCAGGCGCCCCTAGAGGTTTTTTCTGAACACGCGACAGCCTTTCCGTCTGAATCAGTCCTGTCACCTCTAAAGCTGTCCCCTTGAGAGGTTAGATCCTTATTCCATTCATGTAGCTCCCATTCTAAACTTATCTGGAATGTTTGCTTGGAGTCCGCCTCACACGCTCCCCTCCCCTTTCACAGAATGTCTTCCCAGGTCAGAGGTCAACATCACTTTGTAGATTTTTTTTTTTTTTTGGTAAAATTTTCAAGCATCATTTGATTCCAAGCCTGTGGAAGGAATGACACGCATGTTTGCACACATCGGCTCTGGATGCGCTCACAGAAGGCTTGAAGCAGCAAGGGCACTGTGCAGAGAAGGTTATGAGCCTCACAGAGATGCCACTCATTTCTTCATGTTGGGGACCATGCCATCATGGACTCGCTCGCCTTATGTTCGTGAGGCGGAGGAAGGACACCCCAGGGAGCCTCTGTTCTGTGGGTTAGCAGGCTGCCATATGGACCTAGATGTCCATGGGCTGCTTTTATTTTCCAGCCACTTCTTGAGCCCTTCCCTGTGCCCTGCCCTGCCCTGAGAGCTGGTGGAGCAGGGAAGGCTGGCCCATCTCACTGTGTGAGGACCGTCTTTGTCAGAGGCAGGCAGGACCAGAGGCGCCTGGGCTGGTGAGCCAGGAGGAGATATCAGAGCCAGGAAACAGCCTTTCACGAAGATGGCAATAGCTTCAGCCTTCCAGGCCCCGAGCCTTTACCAACCCCTGGCTGCTGGACGTGCAGGGAAACAAGCAAAAGTGGGACCTTGTTCAAAACTAGACGTGCTGCTGGGAGATGAAAAGAAATGGGACGTGGTGCCGTGGACCCCCCACCTTCGCCCTCTTCTTCGAAGGGCAACACATGGCATAGACCAGAGGTCCTCAGTGGTTATCCTTCACAGGCATCCTGGGGTGTCTGTGGTCTTGGACGGGATGACTGCCTGCCGAGAGCAGTTGGGCATCTGAGGCTCCCAAGTGTCTCACAGGGGTCTCCCTGCCCCACAGCTGCCAGAACAGGCCTGTTCTCTTCAGTTAGCTCACTGCCAAAGAGAACTGGAATGTAAAGGTGTTTCACAGGGTAGCAACTTTTCCATTCGCCACGAGCCCACCTTCCCTTGGGCATGGCATCTCTCCACTTCCCTCATGAGCTTGGCAGCTCTCTGAGGGCACCTGGGCTTGCAGCTGGGGGGCTGCAGCTTTCCCTCACCCAGGCATGTGTGTGTGTCTTCCCACGGACGCCTCACTTCTGTTCCTTGAGAATATGGACTCCATGACAGCAGAGGGGCAGCCAGTGCCAGCGCCTAGACCAGTGCCTGGTCGTGGAAGGCATTTGACAAACATTTGTCGAATGGAGGAGCAAAGAGATGAATGGCATTAAGTATGTCATCCCTGTGTGGTCCTGGATGAGGAGAGGGAGGTGCAGGGGCGTGCTGCGCTCTCAAGAGGCAGGGCTGGAATTCTCGTCCCCGTCAGTGTGACCCCAAAGCCAGGATCTCAGATGTAGAAGAAGGGGTTTCCTATCATCTCTCTGTTTTCCCTTTTTTCTTAGGGTGTGTTATCATCAGAAACTTCACCTTACTGGCAGATTCTTTCGGAATTCATTTTATCTCAAGAATCTTTTAAGAAGAATTACGAGGGGCACCAGGGTGGCATCATGGGTTGGTTTCGGCTCAGGCTGTGGTCTCAGGGTCGTGGGATCCAGCTCCACATTGGGCTCCGCACTCAGTGGGGAGTCTGCTTGAGTTTCTCTCTCTCCCTCTGCCCGCCCCCTATCCCGTGCTCGAATGCATGTGCGCTCTCTCTCAAATAAATTTTTTAAAGAATAACTACAAAACAAAAAAGAATTGCAAGATGGCAAATACCCTTAAACATACATATACACTCACACACACAGTCAGAATTTCATTTTGACAACTCTTGAGAGAAATCCATATCTTGATACTGTTTACTGAATATGTACAGTTTTTGGCATGTCCCCACTTCCGTTATCTACTAGGATGGCGTCTACTCACAAACTGTCCGCTTTCAGCAGAAATTGTTTTTTCTGCATAGCATTTTTTAAAATTTTGATTCTAATATAGTTAGCATACAGTATAATATCAGTTTCCGGTGTGCAATATAGTGATTCAGCACCTCCATATGCCACCTGGTGCTCAGCACAACAGTGCCCTCCTTTGTCCCCGTCACCTGTTCCACCCATCCCCCCACCCACCTCCCCTCTGGTGACTATCAGCTTGTTCTCTCTAGTTAAGAGTCTGTTTCTTGGTTTATTTCTCTCTCTCTCTTTTTCCCTTTTTTGGTTTGTTTTGTTTCTTAAATTCCACATATGAGTGAAATCATATGGTACTTGTCTTTCTCTGACTGACTTGTTTCGCTTAGCATTGTACTCTCTAGCTCCACCCGTGTTGCTGCAAATGGCAAGATTTCATTCTTTTTGTGGCTAAATACTACTCCATTCTATACATACACCACATCTTCTTTATCCACCCGTTAGCGGACACTTGGGCTGCTTTCACATCTTCACTCTTGTAAATGATGCTGTTATAAACATAAGGGTCCATCTACCCCTTTGAATTTTATCATCTCTTTGTTTACATATTTTCATTAAAACTATCAAAAAATTGGAAGCCAGCTGGGGCTTAAAGCCAGCTGCTGTGCGTGTTCATGTCCAAAAGGAGGGCAATCTTGGGGGGAAGGTGCTGGAAGGGGTGCAGCCTCATCACTGAGCGGCACAGCGCCTGCTCTGGTCTACCTGGCCCGGAAAGATGGTCTCACAGAAAAGAGGCTGGCCGGCAGCGAGGAGTCTAAGCTAGTGTATGACCTGAAGCAAATCGCCTTAGTTTTACAGCCCCCAAAGGGGCTTATCAAGAATGGAGGAAGTGTTTGCTTCCTCCGGAGGCTATGGATACAAGGGGAGATAAAGTGAAAATATTCAGGCCAAATGATACCCCAGTGATGCCACAACTCGTTATACAGCGAGATCCTGAAACAAGAATAAAAGGTGAAAATAGATCAACATCACCTCTAAAAATCACTTTTCACAGGTGCCACATCAGGCACTGGACCCCAGGTCCCTCACACCCGATCTTCCTCCCACTCTGGGAGCCGGCAGCATATTTCTTCAAGCATCACATAAAATTTAAATGTCACCTGTCAAGACTCCGTACCTCGTGGCCGTGTTGTGTGAAAAATGGGTGTCGTGAAACAGCAGGATCCCCTCAGCGTGACGCTGTGCTCACGGAGGGGTCTCTGAGACTCCCGAGGGAAGGCAGCTACACGGCTCTGTCACACTCTCTCAGGGCGTGCATGCTCAGGGACCAGAGCGAGGGGCACCATCACCTGGGCCACACTCTTTCTCTCTTTTCTTTTTCTCTCTTTACCTCTCTCTTACCACAGCTAATTGAATTTTTGTTAAATGAAAAATCAACGGCCCATTGGATGTGAGTCTTCCGCATGAATAAAGGCATACGCACCCACATGCACACGTATGCAGTCCCAGACAAGAGTGAGGAGAGGGCACACCAGACCCAAAGCCAGACCTCAAAATCCCTTATGTACCAATTCGGGAACAAGAGTGTTACCGGAGCGCTCTGGCTAGGGCAGACAGACGCTTTCTACTGTGCGCGTCTCACCCGTCCTCACCTGCTGTGATGTAATCTGCGACAGTGAAGCCCGGTTCACACCAGCGCTGCGTTGAGCAGGATTTGCCCGTTGGTGATTCAGAATTTCATGGTGTTTTAGGATGATTCTTACCACGATGATCCTGCCTGTGTAGGAGGAAAAGCTGACCCGGTCGAGCCCCCAGATCTACTCTGGTGGTTCCATTGCTGCTGGAATCCTGAAGGCTGACGGGCTCATTTCCCTGTGCAAAACCAAAAACAGACAAAGACTTCTCTGGGATGAGAGGATTTCGATGTGATCCTGGCCTACTTGTTTTGTTCCCCTTCAGTGGGTGATCAGGACCGTTTAACCTGTATAAGCAAGTACAGCCTGTTACCCCTGGTGACTTTCAACACGCGTAGGTGGCGTTTCTGAGTGACTGAAGATGGAGGACACAGTGTGGTTCTTGGCAAAGAAGTACTGACAGTCAAGAATTTTCCTCCTAGTGCAAAGCTGGGGTGTTGGTTATCATCATGGTAAGTAATATTAACTAATACAAATCTGCCTCTCATTTTCTAGAAAGAGCCACGAGCCATCCCTGTGACTGTGGTGTCAGTGAGTGTTTCCTGAAAAGGGACGGTCCGTCTGCCCGCAGGGCTACTGGGATGGGGCCCGGTCTGGCCGAGGACCCCTTCAGTGGAGAGGTTACATCGCAGGAGCTGTTTCCCTAGGTTCCTAGGCAAGAGTGCTTTGAGGGGAGGTGGGAGCTGATTGCATCCCTGATATCAAAATCCCAAAGCTTCTGAGAAACAGACAGGTAGGCTCAGAGCCAGGTGAAACCAAAGCTTTCAACATGGCAGATCTACCCAGCCTAGAACACCCAGCCAGGATTTGGGGGTGAAGCGAGAAGGGGTCGAGCAATGTAGGGATTCTCTTAGAACTCCCTGCATGGTATATATTGGATTTCCTAAAGCAAATACAGAAGCACTGTGTTATTTGTTTTAAGATAAAATCAACTCAAGGCCATTAAGTTGTTATTGTGTCTCATAAATCTGGGTCACGTGTGACATGAGGCCTTGTCTGCATCCTTAACCCCACTGTTTCTTGAAGTTAGAGTTAGCATGTGTGCTTAACGTGACCCATTTTTGTTAAATATAATGTGGCCAGAAGTAATAGATGCCCTGGGACATAAACCTAAAACAACATACATTTCTCAGTCAAGTAATCCTGAGTTTAATCTAAAAATAGCCTAAACAGTAGTTTATGTAAACCTCAAATATCGAGGCTCCCAGCCCAATGCTGGTTCATCAAACTGTGAATTTATGAGGCGCTTAGTTAGCATTTGAACATTTTAAACCAGATCAAACATGATCTGTGTTAGACACAGCCTCCAGAAATCCAAGAATCCCACTCTTGGCTGGTCTTGCTGACTGGAACATTCCTTGGGGAAGTCCTTCTCCGGGGCCGGCGTCCTGAAACACTCACCTAACGTACTGCACAGGCATGCAGTTGTGGATGGCATAGTCAGCTTTTCTGAACGCTGTTGTAAACATCGCTTTGTCTCCTGAGAGACCAGGCCCTCTGGCCGGCGGAGTCTGGCAGAGCGAGCAAAGGAGCCTCTTTCATTTTACGACCAACTTGACCACCAGAAAAAACTCAGAAGTGGTCACAAAGGAAACATTCCTCCATATGTGGCGAGGCCATTCTGCCAGGGCTTGGCTCTCCCCCAGTTGTGGTTTCCCAAACAGCATCCTTGTTGTTTGAAGAAACCCATCTGGTGGCCGCGCTGGAGATCCCAGCCCGGGATGACAGGAACTGGCTTATAGAAGTGCAAAGCCAGAAAAACAACGGACTCACGGGCTGCTTCTCCCGGGATCGGATTCCCCGAGGGCGGCAGCAAAGCGGTTTCACCTGGTCCGTGTGCTGTGCAGACACCTTGTCACCGAAGATGGGAGAGAGCCACATTTTTCACGAGACATTTTATTTCTGTCACCTCTACACACTGAGCGGAGTTCACTGAAATCCAACAACATTTTCAGAAGATCTATTTGAAAACGCTACCGCTAGTTTTATTTAAAAATCTCAAATCAAACCCTAAATCAAATGTAAGATGACTTTTAACACCCTGTGCTGTACATGCACTTGAAAAACCGGCTAGTTCCTTTAAAAGTTACACGGAACAAAGAGATGATAGGTAGATAGAGAGTCCTATCATCTCTTTGTTCCATGTAACTTTTAAAGGAGCTAGCCGGTTCCTGTCTATCTGTAGATAGACAGACAGATGGCTATAGATAGCTGTAGGCATAGACAGCAAGCAGGGAAAAAACGAAAAAGCTGAGTAATGGCACTGAAAAGTAGGGCTCATTCTGCGAAGTAACTACTGGAAAAATATCTACATTATTCCTGTTGGTCAGACTTAACCTGGCAATTCTTGGCGCTTCATTTCACTTGCATCGGATGGCTACCTGGTCTCTTGGCGGGAGGGCAAGACTGAGTCTAAGCAGAGAAGGCTTGCGTCGTTCTGTTGAACAAGCCGCCACGGCACTAGACTTAGCACCCCTGTAACGGATACGGATTCTCCAATTTGGTGGTGCTTTGCCCCGGATTAAATAGATAATTCATTCAAGAACTACAGAGTGCCCGCTCCGTGCCAGTCCCTGGTGGAGAAGCTGGGATAGAAAGCTGCCCTGAGGGAGTCTGGGGAGTTGGAAAAGCCTTTGGGAGACGCAGAGGGAGGCCCTGGTTCAGGGCAAGGTCTGGAAGAGCGGTCCCACCACGGCACAACGTGGCCATCAGCACAAAGGGGGCACCACAGGTGTGCTTTCTTCTGACAGGATAGTAGTCACTTGACCAACTGACCAAAAATATTGGTCCGAGTGGGGAAATGTAAAGAAATTATACTTAGGTGCCTTCAACATTTTGTTTTCGCTGAAGCCATGAAAATATTAATTTTTTCACCAATTTCACGGTGGGGGTGAAAGCTTTGCCTTGAGGGTGTGTGTCTGCCGATTGGACTTACATATCACCTTCCTCACACAAGCCACAACTATAACGAAATGAGTTCAAATCCCAGGGTTGTTTTTTTGTTTTTTTTTTTTTCCTTTCTTAGATGGAGTAGAACATAAAAGACCCTTGTGAAGCAGTCTGGGGCAGATTTTTATGTTTTTTACCCCCCTCATCTTTTACACTCGTCCTGCCCACCCCCAGTTTGGCAGTGGTCTGTTTTTAGCTACTAGCTAAGTTCGTTTTCCTGAAAACGACTTTTGTTCTCCTGTTTCCTTGGCTAGCACAACGTATAACCACACGAGTTAATTGACAGAGCAAGTGTTACCAACATAAATAGGTTTGAGGATTAAGGCCTGGTTAAGTGCACCCTCGACTCACAGGAGCAGAGGGTGCCCGGCCAGCCTGGAGACCCAGGAGCACGAGGGCCAGCCGGTGTATTCCACAAGGGACACGGGTAGTTTTGGCTAATCCATCTCCACGTGGTGACGGCGGTGAAGGCCGTGTCTCGCAGGCAAGAGTACGGAGGGGCCTGGAGGGCGTGCAGAGTAAGAACACGGGCCTCTGTCGAGAGACACCAGGATTAAGCATCCCTCAGGGGGAATTGACAGACGATGGTCAGAGGCGAATGATGGAAACTGGGAAAAGCGGCTCCAGAGAAGCCTTTAGAACCTCTTTTTAGAATTATCTCTGTCTGTGACTTCTCCTTGCCCAGGCTGGCAGTGATCTGAGGTCAGGGCTGGCATGTCGTGCACCATTCTTTGTTCTCTTCCTAGTCCATGAGCTGGCACTCAGGAAACCTCTCATAAATATTTTTGAATGAAGGAAAGCGCATATTGTCTCCATTGGGCTTGTTGACAAAGGATGGGCATCCTTTGGCACAGTGAGCCTCTGCCCTGGAAATCACAGGTCAGCAAAGCGTGGGCCCTCTGATCTCATATGTTCCGTGTCCCAGGTTATCCCAGTGACGTCAGATGTGCAAACTAAGATCGTCATTCAGCCTATGGTGCGTGGTCAGTGACACACATCTCGACAGGCATCCTAATGTCTGTCAGGTACACCTGGGCAGGGAAGGCGACAGGTATGATCTCGGTGGACCCAGGTATACTGATGTGAAAGATAGAAAAGCCAAATTTTTCACTGATTTGAAGATTTGTACCCGTGATATCATGTAAGTCCAAGTCTTGGATGGTCCCCACTAGACCTTCACGTGGTGACTTCCCCATAGGGCAACAAAACATTTAGATCCTTAATGTTGGCATATTTTAGTGTCAAAAAGCAAGTATAATCATCCGAAACTTACAGTTTAAGAACTGTGCTATCACAGTGAGTTTAATTTCTTCATTTATTCATGCGTTTAGCAAATGCAGTGGTGTTCTGTGTGCTCTATCAGTCTTCATTCATGAAGTAAGGAAATCTTCGCTCTGTTTCTCTATAAGCTCACGGCTGTCGGTTTGCTCTGTTGAGAATAGCCAAGTACCAGGTATCAGCCTGTGCCCCTCTTTGTCTTTCAGGCTTGATCTAAGTTAGCATAGTATGTGAAAGCCTGTAGCCTAAGTGTCCCTCTCTCCTTTTCCTTTCCCTCGGGCAGCTTGGGGATGAACCATGACGACGACCACTCGTCCTGCGCCGGCAGATCCCACATCATGTCAGGAGAGTGGGTAAAAGGCCGGAACCCCAGTGACCTCTCTTGGTCCTCCTGCAGTCGCGATGACCTTGAAAACTTCCTCAAGTAAGTCCTTGAATCATTCTGTACAATCGCTACCATAGAAAGTACTTCCAGAAGACACAACAATTGGAGTCTTAGCAAGTGTGAGAAAGAGAAACGAATCTCTTAGAACTCTGAGCTGTCCTAAAGAGGCGGTCAGTATGGAACCCCCCCACTCTGACCTAGACTTCCTCCCAAGTGTGTGTCTGATATGATGGGGGCACCCAGCTGCTATTCATACATGCTTTGTTGCTTGATTGAATATCAATGTGGTGACCGTGACTTGAAAAGAACCCCATTTCGTTTCTCTGCAGTATTTTGACCCTGAATGGACAGCACCCTAGCAGCATCCCGTGGCTGCTACGGGAAAGGGCATTTCCTTAATGCTCACGCTGTTTCCCTTGATAAGGAGCACATTTGCTGGAGAGCCGGGTCTGCTCACCTCCTTCCCACGTGGGGATGGGCTCTGTTTATCTCACTGCCACTTTCTTTCCAGAATACATCTGCACCATTCCACTCGCAGATTTCTATGGAATTGCTGGCCATCTGATTTCAGACCTTTGTCAAACAAAGTCTTAGCTCCTGTACTATGAGGGTCCCTTAGTGTCAAGACCGCAGGGACAAACTTACAGATTTGATGGGCAGACCCTGATCACTTCCTTACTTAGCGGGATTCATCTGTCCGCTCTGTGGAGACGAAAGGGACTCAGTGAGTCTTACCTGCCTGTGGAGCTTTGCAGTTCAGTAACACGTGAAAGCACCCAGTGAATTCGGGAGGGAGCAGCCACAGGCATCACTCTGCCTTCTGTCCTCATCCTGAGTCTTCTTTTGTGACATTTCCTGCGGGTGGGGAAATTAAGTGGTACACAAGTCTTAAAAATGAACTTGTTAGTTTTGATATAATCTATTTCCTCTTGAATACTTGTTATCACAGAACCTCACTGAACTGTTGTAAGCCACTCAACATTGTTTCATATTTCCCAGAAGGGTCAGTGAAACAGGGCAGGGTGTTTTCATTTGCTCATAGACACATTGCCGGTCAAAGTGTTGTGTGTACACGTCTGAGCCCGGGAGAGGTGGCCCAACGTGTGTATTTGTGTGCGAGCCTGTTCCTCAAGAATCTTGGCGAGAGGCTGGGTTTCCTTTCCACGGCCATCTGCCTCGTTTTGGGAATTGAGAAATCAAATCATTCAAGTATTTAACCTCCTAATGGAGCCACAGGCTCACAGCCCCCCAGTGCAGTTTCTCAGAGTTGTTCTCAACATCTGTGAACATTTCCAGCCTGGTTGCAGTCCTGATGTTTTTTACAGACTGTGCCACCAGCCAGCTTTCAGGGAAGAGACACCTAGACCCGTCAGCCGCCACAGACCCTCCAAGAGCATCTGCAGAATTGGAAATAAGCACTTGGTTTTTATTTGAAATAAAGCAAAACAACCCTACCTTCTATTTTTTCTTTAAGCATAGTGATTTTGCTCAAGGTCGTATTCTGAGTAAATACCTTGGAATCTATTTCAAAAGCATTCCCATCCAAGAGTGCTCAAACTTGTGAAAGGTACATTAGCCTCACGGGTGTGATTCTCAGGCTCTTTCCTGATTCTAACCTCCCATTGCCTTTGCGGTAAAGATCTGCATTGGGCCAGGGAGAAAAAGAGCGAAAAGAGCAAAAACGCGCAAGCCATGTGCCCAGGGCCTGCGTCACCCTCCCATAATTTGGGAGATGCAGCTTTCTCACCTGATTCTGGCTGACAAATCAAGACAAAAACCTGGGCAGGACACTTGCAAGTCAGCTCGCCTCTCGGCTGTTTCAGGTCGAAAGTCAGCACCTGTCTGCTGGTCACAGACCCCAGGAGCCAGCACGCGGTCCGCCTTCCTCACAAGCTTCCGGGCATGCACTACAGCGCCGACGAGCAGTGCCAGATCCTGTTCGGCACCAACGCCACCTTCTGCAGAAACATGGAGGTAAGCAGCCACAGGATGGCTGGCTCAGGGAGGAGCATCTGGCTTCTGTCGGAGGGCACCGCTCGCCACACGCCACACACACACAAGCACACACACACACAAGCACACACACACGTATGCATGCACACCTTCACTTACCCACGCGCGCATGCACATACACCCTCACGGGCATTTGCCCAGGTGCACGTCATCCTTCTTGGAAGTGATGTAAAGTCACCTGGTATCAAACCCCCGGATAGCTATGGAATGCAGCTAAAGCCCGGGAAGCGCTGGAAAGTGTCAGGTCGGGAACATCTACTAAATCGTCAATTGGTTATTTGGTAGTAGCGTCAATAACCCCATTAAGACGTTACCATTTACTTGAGCAATGCCCGCGTGTTTTGTCCTTCGCTAGAGCTTCTAACGTGGGAGCCCTCGCCACAGGCTCCCCACGTTGCTCTCCCCAGCTGGGAGATGGGAACACCAAGCCTCAGAGGTTTAAGCAGTCATTAAAAATGGCTTGGTTTGTAGGTAGGAGAGCAAGGATTTGTCTCAGGTCTGTTCCCCCGCAGAGCACACACATTCTCACCATGCCGTAGACAGCAAGCCGCGGCGTGGCCCCTTCCCGGGGGTGGGGGGAGGTGCCAAGATGGACACACCAGGACCTGGGGCAGGGCCCGTCTCCATACTGTGGCCCAGGGGGAGGCCAGAGCAGCCGGCATTCTAGCTGGCAATTGGCTTGTAGGGGAGCAGAGCCCATGTCGTCTGGATGAGAAGGCCAGAAGCTGGAGGACTAGCTGGGGTGGGGATATGTGGGACTCCGGAGCCACCCAGTGGCAGGTGTCCTCGTGCTGGGGCTCGGGATGACATCAAGTCCCAGGGAGGGAGCCTGGAAGGCTGCACAGGTTCCCGGATCAAGAACCTAGGGTGAGACCAACTCCAAGACGGACACGCAAGAGGCTGTGCCTCCAGAATGAGACCCCAGGATCACAGCCCGCAGAACAGGTCCGCGTGGACTCCGGGAGGCGGGATGCTGCCTCTCGAGTGCTTCCTGGCTCTGCGGGAGTTGGTCCAGGAAATCAGGGCGGGGCCCTCAGGTGGAGCACTACTTGTCATTGTTTGGGGTGCAGAAGAGAGCAGCGCCTCAAAAGCAGGCCAGCACCTTCTGCTAGCTGTTTCCCTGAAGTTCTTTTGTTCACAGCACTGTATGAGTCCTCCTGTCCCAACCCCCCACGGAGGGGCTAGCGAGGTCCCTTCCGGAGCCGTCTCCCACTGAACACCCCAGTGCCTTGTACCTTACACCTCTATGGGGAGATGCAGTGAGCCCCAGGATTCCATCACCCTCAGCTGTCTCCTACTGGTGTGTCTGGTGCTCACCTTCGGCCTTGACCGTGAAGACTCCTTCATTTATCACGTGCTAGCCAGGAGGCACCCTGTTTGCCTATCCCTGCCTCAGTCCTTGAAAGTACCTGGTGACACAGAATCAGCAGCAAGGGCAGCTTTCAGAGGGTCCTTTGGTGGTGTGGTGTCTGCACAAAAATCCACGTGGATAGAACCCCCGGGGAGGACCCTGAGCACTCAGGAAGGATAGAGACGCCCTGGGTTGCCGGGGTAGAGAAGAGGGAAGTGCCCCGCTGAGTCACGGGACACAGAGCAGCCACTTGGCGCAACCTCAGGGCTGGTGGGATGTTGCAGGCCAGGCTGTGCTGGCCTGACTAGGGGCCCATGAGGGAGGCGGTGGGGTGATGGGGGTGGGAAGCCTGGCAGAGACCGCTTCCTCCCTGAGAGCTGCAGCCATTTTTGCCTTTTAGGAGACTGGCAATTGCACACCAGTTGGGCCAGGAGGGATAGGAGGAGGGAGGTACCTCCACTGGGGGCTCATGATTTCCCGGGCAGAGAGAACTTTCCATGCACTGTCACATGAAACCCTGACTGCGACCATCGAGGCAGAGGCTTTGTACCCCATTTAACAGATGAGAAGACAGAGGCTAATAGAGGTTAGTAACAGGCCGAGCTCACACAGCCAGGAGTGGGGGGTGAGCTGCAGACTGAGGCTGGGTGTGTCTGTTACCGAGGGAGAAAAGAAAGACTATGTATAGTCATTTAAAGACAGACCCAAAGGGGAGGAAGGAGACCTAGTATTTCATTTTCCTTTGCCAGCTTCATTTTGTTTGAAGAAGACAGCAAAATGTCAAGTAATGATCAGCTCAGCTATGTTACTTTTTTTTCCCCTCCCTACAGGCTCCAGACACAAATCAAGTGAGATCCTCTCATTTTGTAAGTTACAGGCAAGCTGAGCATTTATTCCCACAGCTCACCGGGAACCACAAAATATGTTTTCCCACTTGCCTTTGAGAGTTCACCAGTACTAAAATAAAATGGCCGTTTGTCTCCCCAGTACCTAGCAGGCGTGAAGGTACTACCTGTTAGCACCGCTGACTAGATGGCCAGCAGCCTCAGGGAGCTGGCAGGAATTTTCCTGCTGGCAAGGCGAGGGTGCTCCCTTCAGGGTGAATCTCACAGTCAGATGGCGGGAACTCACAGTCAGATGGCAGTAATGTCATGCTGAGGCACACGAGGCGTTGATGGAGAAGAAAGGCAGAGGCCAGCTGGGAGCCAAGAACTTGGGGAGTGCTGCCCTAGTCCTGGGGTGCACCATATGACTCAAAGCCAAACTAAGGCAGCACCCCACTATGGGATTCCTTTTTTTTTTTTAATATTTATTTATTTGAGAGAGAGAGAGAGAGAGCGCCCAAATTGGGGGAGGGGCAGAGAGAGAGGGAGAGAGAGTCTTCAGCAGACTCCGTGCTGAGTGCAGAGCCCAACGGCGGTGGGGGTTCAATCCCAAGATCATGAGCTGAGCTGAAGACAAGAGTCAGATGCTTAATTGACTAAGCCACCCAGGTGCCCCCCAGCTAAGGGATTCTAAGGCTGGCTGTATGTATCATCAATTTACTCATGTGGTACCTTTATGGATCTGTGTTTCAGCTGGTGTTCAGTGTAACAGAAGGGCGTACATATGTTGTGTTGCTCCTTTCTTGTTCCCTGTAACACCCATTTTGTGGTGTTGGTGTGAGCCCCTTTCCCTCTTCTTCCTTGTCCTCACCTCTTTCTGCATCCCCCTTTCACCTACTCTGTTCCAGTTAAATTGCCTTCCTGCTCTTTCTTGAACCTGCAAGGCATGCTCCTGGTGGGGACACACTCTGCTTCATGCTGGCTGTTTCCTCCGCTAGGGTACTCTTCTCCCACTTGTCCCCGTGACTAAGTGCCTCATCTTTTTTGAGTTTGGAGGGGTTTTGCTTTTTCAGAGGCAACCTTCTCAAGGAGGCCTATCCTGACCATGCGATTTAAAATTTTAATCTGGTAAGGGGCGCCTGGGTGGCTCAGCTGGTAAAGCATGTGACTCTTGATTTTGGCTCAGGCCATGATATCAGGGTCATGAGTTCAAGCCCTGTGTCAGGCTTGAACTCAGCAGGTAGTCTGCTTGAGATTTTCTCTCTCTCCTTCTCCTTCTGCTTCTCCCCCCAACTCACTTATGCGCAATCAATCAATAAGTAAATAAAATCTTTAAAATGTTATTCTGGTAACCCTCTCCCAACCACTCAGAGCACCCAGGTCTCCTGGTTCCCTAAGGGAAAGCCCTACTTTCATAGACTTATCATTTTTTAACATGCTATATAATTCACTCGTTTGTTATGACTATTGATAATCCCTCTCTAGATGATAAACCCTTCAAGGGCAGGAGTCTTTCTTTTGCTCACCAGTGTTTTCCAAGTACTTTGGTCAGTGCCTGACACACAGTAGGTACTCAATAAGTATGTGCTGATCTGGGAGCCATCCATAACCGTAACAGCAAATTTAAGTTCCCATTGTGACTTTACCCAACCACCAATGGCCCTGTGGACAAGCTGTGTTGAGGAAGAAACTCTTAGAGACCTCTGTGTCATTATAATGTATTGACTCTCTAAACCTGAGTTCACGATCTGTTTCACCAACGTACATGGAAGACTCTGTCAAATGTCTTGCAGGGATACATACAGATCTTTCCTGTGGCTTCCTCCCAGGGCAAGAAAACGTTCAAAGCAGCACAGTAGATCTGGTAGTGAGTGACTGCAGGCTTACTCCTAGTGACCAAGTCTGTATGTCTCTTCTTTGTGCATTAGTACCCTCCTTGGTAAAATCCAAGGCTCCTGGTGAGTTAATACACATAAGGTGCTGAGAACTGAGTCTGTCACAGTCTCAGTACCCAAGTACTTGAGCTGATATGTGTGCTATTATCACCTTTCTGGGTAACAGTGCTTCCCATCCTCTGGAGCACGGAACTAATCTGGGCACATCTGCAGGATCAGTGTTTCTCTGTATTGAACTTCTCAGGGCCATGTATGTAACTCCTGTATTCTTCTGGCAGCCAGAGACACCCAGAACCAATCAGAACGGTCTTTTAATCCAATGCCAAATTGAACTCTATAACCATTATTATTCTTTAATGCCCTTGAGGATTGACTTGGATCTCATGTAATAAAATGATCATGGTCCCAATGTTGCCTTTTATTTCTTATTCTGACTTCTGTCTTTGGCCAAGACAAAGTAACAGGTACCAGATTTACCTTCCCACCTGAAGCAACTAAGAAATCGGATGAACTATATGAAATAGTGATTTTTCCTAACGTTGGACATCCAGCAAGAGTGAATTGTGATCCTTGAGATATGCAGAGCACATAAGGTGAGCCCTGTGATTATCCTGGCTCACTTCCTGGCCAGTCTGTAGGCTGTGGCACAAGGAGGGAGAACTGAGAAGAAGCAAGTCTTCTTGAGTTGAAGAAACGGAGCTGGGAGCACAGAGAGGCCAAGGAAGTTAGAGTTCACGAGAGAGGTCCCACAGAAAAGCTTTATAAAGAAAGAACCTCAGAAATGTGCACAGATCTCCATGAAACTTCAGCTTAGTACTCAGAAATGTATGTGTGAGAAGACTGCCTAAGGCCATCTGAAAATATAAGAGGGAACCACCTCTGGAACTCACATAAAATGCACAGAAGGGTGTTGCATCGGTAACGTGGCAAAATTAGCCCTGTCCTAAATGCTGATCTAGTTAGTGCCATCTAATAAAGTGTAGAAGCAAAATCTGAAAGGATCACACTGTTTCCAGGTGACTTAACCAGGTCCTGGAACAAAGCTCAAAAATATTTGAGAAATACAAAATCATCCACCACTCCATAAAATAAAATTCATAATGTCTAGCATCAAATTAAAAATTACCAGGTCTTCAGAGGAGCAGAACAGTACATCCATAATGAGGAAAAAAATCAATTAGTCAAAACTGACCAAGAAAGGCACAGAAAATAGAATTCACAGACAAGGGCGTTAAAATAGTAATTGTAACCATAGTCCAGGTTCAAGAAGGTAGCAGAAAGATTGAACATGTTAAGTAGAGATATGAAAGCTATAAAACAGATCCCAAGGAAACTTCTAGAAATGAAAACTACACTGTCTGAAATGAAGGAGACCCTGTTGCTGGGAAATGAGTGATTGCAGAAGAAATCGTCAGTGAACTTGAAGACAAAGTGATTGAAACTATCCAAAATGAAACTCAAGGAGAAAAAAGATGGATGAGAAATAGAAGACAGCAGCAGTGAGCTGCGGGTCTTCAGGTGGCCTAATATATATATGCAGATGATACCTCACAAGGAAATGAGAGACAGCAAAGACAGAAATAATGGCAAAAAAAAATTCTAAGCTTGATGAAAACGATAAGCTCACAGACCCAAGAAGCTCAGTGACCCGCAAGCACAAGAAACATGAAGAAATTAGACCAATGCTCATCATGATCCAGTTGCTTTAAAAGTAAAGGTAAAGAGAAAATCTTAAAGGGGCCAGAGGAGAAAAGTTATGAACACATAAAGGAAAAAAAGATGGCATGTTTCTCATTCAAAACAATGCAAGTGGGAAGATAGTAGAGCAGCATCTTTCAAGTACTGGGCGGGGGGGAAGCCCATCACCTTCTAAATCAACACCCAGCAAAAATATCTTTGAAAAATTAAGGTGAAATGGAGTTTTTCTGTTATGCAAAAGCTGGAAATATTCATTGCTGGCCAACCCACACTTGAATGAATATATTAAAGCTTTCAGGCAGAAAGAAAATGATAGTAGATGGAAATATGGATCTACACAAAGAAATGAAGAATCCTGGAAGTAGGAACTACATGGGCAAACATATGATATACTTAAATATGCTCAAATGTCTTTAAAAGATCATTGACTATTTAAACAACTGTCTTACAGAAAAAAAAGAAGAATACAGTCATGGTCGATGTCCATGTCCTAATCCCCAGAACCTGTGAGCTTCACCTTATATGGCAAAAGAGACTTCTCAGGTTTTATTCAGTTAAGGATCTTGAGATGGGGAGATTTCCTGGATTTTCTGGTTGGGCCTGATGTAATCAGAAAGGTCCTTACTGAGAAGGAGGCAGGAGATCAGAATAGGTAACAGAAGAAAGCAGAATGATAGCAGAAGGAAGAGGTGGAAGTCATGCAAGGAGGCAGCCGTCAGCCAAGGAGAGCAAGGCAGCCTCTAGGAGCCGGGAAGTTCAGGGAAATAGATTTTACCCTCGGAGCCTCCAGAGGGAACCAGCCCTGTGGAAACCTTGATTTAAGCCCACTGCAACTGATTTTGAACTTCCAACTTCTAGAACTGTATGATGAGAAATTGATGCTCTCTTAAGCCATGAAGTATATGGCAATGTTTTTTTAGAGAAGCAGGAGGAAACACTAGTAGCTTTGCCATGGGAAACCAGTACAGTATTGCAGAGTCTATGACATTCGTAGAAGTAAAATGCATGATATTCACACAAAGGCCAGAGCAAGAGACACGGTCATATACTATTGTAAGGTTTTTATACTGCATATGAGATGGAATAATCACACAGAAAGACAGACTGTGGTAAGTTAAAGATGTACAGTATCAGCTGTAAATCAACCAACAAATAACACAAGAAAGTTATAGCTAATAAGCCAACAAAGGAGACAAAATGTGAGCATATATTTCTTATCCCTGTGGCCCTTTAAGCATATTAGAAATAGGTTATGTAGAGTGGATTGTAAGTGCGTGTTTCATGTTAGTCATTTATACTCTGTTCTACTAAGAAAATGGTGCAGGTGACATTAGGACCCATGACATACTCTGTTTAGATGTGAGTCTCCTTGTGGCCCCCGTGCTCATCCCATTTCTCCAGCTGTCTGGTTCGTCACAATAATCACACCCATGACGTCATGACGTGTCAGGGGTCTCCATTTATTTCAGAGGGAACTGTGAGCAGAATTCTCAGCAAAATCCTCCAAATCACGTGAGGGCCCCTTTAATAGAAAAAAAAAGTTACTCCTTTCTAGATACCATGAGAAAGAAAGACACTCATAGCCGGGAATTGTAGGGGAATGAATATCATGAAGCCATTCCAACTCCAAGAATCTGGAGGAACCTCTTCTTTTACAAACCACATTCATGCATAACAGTTGGGAACGCCATCCATGTTCTCAGGTCTGGACTCCCCCAAAGCTTGTTGATAGTGAGAACGTCACTGGCAAGCCCCTCAGCTGGCATTCCTGAGGGGGGGTAGGTTGGAAAAATACCTGAACATCAGTGAGCCAAGTGTGTGTATGTTTCAGAAATTTCTAGAATTTTAAGCCTATCACTGACACAAAAATAATGAAACGTAACCAAGGTTGGACACCACGTGTCCACGGGACACGCCAAGGGAAGAAAACCACAAAACACACGAGTGCTGAGGAGCTGAACATTTTCTTTTTCATTTTCTGGAATATAGACCCATAAAAATAAGAAGAAAAGAAACTGGAGAGATTATATTTTGAGAAAAATACTGACCACCATGACTACCGGCGGGAAAGGTTTTCATTTTGCTTCTGCCTTTTATGAGGAACAAAAGCTTATCCCTGGCAGAAGGGAGAGGCCTATCGTCTCAAAGGATTGTGTTTCTTGTGGACACATCTTTATTATTGTACAGAAGCAGGGGTTCTAAACCAGGGTCTGTGGATAGATTTCAGAGGTTTTGTGAACAAGGATAATGAAAGTTTACATCTTTATTTTTCTCCGACCTGTAACTGAAATGAATACAGTTGACCCTTGAACAGCACAGGTTTGCACTGTATGAATCCACTTATACGTGGGTTTTTTTTATATATAAATACGGTATAGTACTATGAATGTATTTTCTCTTTTTTAAAAGATTTTATTTGTTTGAGAGCAAGCGAGCATGAGCTGGGTGGGAAGAGGCAGATGGAGAGGGAGAATCAGGCTCCCCACTGAGCAGGGAGCCTGACATGGGGCTTGATCCCCAGACCCTGAGGTCATGACCTGAACCCAAGGCAGATGCTTATCTGACTGAGCCACCCAGGCACCCCTGAATGTATTTTCTCTTATGATTTTCTTAACCTTTTCTTTTACTTAAACTAAATTTATTGTAAGAATACAGTGTATACTATAGGTAACCTAAAAATATGGGGTAATCAACTGTTTACGTTATTGGTAAGGCCTCTAACCAGCAGTAGGCTATTAGGAGTCAGGTGTTTGGGGAGTCAAAAGTTACGTGTGGACTTTCAGTGGTGTCAGGGGTCGGCATCCCTACGCCCGTATTGTTCAAGGGTCAACTGTATTTCCTTCAACCATGGGTGTTGGCAGTAAGCCAGCAGTCTTCACATCACCCATGACTGTCTCAGGACTAGGACTCCCAGATAGTTTCATCCTGCATAATGGTTATAGCTGCTATCTCAGGTTATCATTTACACTCACCACTACTTTAAAATTACAGTGGTTAGGGGCGCCTGGGGGGCTTAGTCCATTAAGCATCTGACTCTTGATTTCTGCTCAAGTCATGATCTCAACATCGTGAGATGGAGCCCTGCATCAGGCTCCCCGTTGAGCGAAGAGTCTGCTTGTCCCTCTCCCTCTGCTCCTCCTCCCGCTTGCTCTCGTGTCTCTCTCTTTCTCTCTCTCAAATAAATAATCTTGAAAATTACGGTGGTTATTAGACCCAGGGCCAGATCTTAGGCAATGTGTTGACAAAGAAACATACTCTACTAAACGCTATACTACAAATTGGTATTTATTTTTGTATTTTGGATTATACTTTAATTTTTCCTTGGCAATCTTATGCATGTTATAACTATGCATTGACAAAGATTATTCTGCAAAGGTGCTTATAGGCTCCCCAGGTGCCTCATAGCACAAGGCCAGGTGCTCAGTGCTAGGCAGTGGCAGGCCACCATCTGTCCCCAGCAGGAAGTGTCGGCTTGCCATGAGCTATGACTCTTCTTTAGTTGGAATTTTATTTTATTTTTTTTTAAAGATTTTATTTATTTATTCGACAGAGATAGAGACAGCCAGCGAGAGAGGGAGCACAAGCAGGGGGAGTGGGAAGAGGAAGAAGCAGGCTCATAGCGGAAGAGCCTGATGTGGGGCTCCATCCCATAACGCCGGGATCACGCCCTGAGCCGAAGGCAGATGCTTCACCGCTGTGCCACCCAGGCGCCCCTAGTTGGAGTTTTAAATACGGAACCTCCACCTGCCTGGGGCTTTGTGTATGTTCTTTTAAGATCACTCAAAATTACAAGCCACTTCCGCATTTAAAGGCATGGGGTGAATAACTTGGGAAAAACAGTTGCTTTGGGAGCAGCCTAACTTCAAGTACTAACCTGATTTGCTGCCTTCTTAAAGATTTGCATACTAGAGAACCCCAAAAAATTAAAATACAGTCCATTTTCATGTCTAGGGCTCTGGAGATCCCCACACCATTACCATTACATCCATGTCTGTCTGCAAAATGCTGGTATTGTAAGGCTCAAAGCTGTCTATGGAAATATGAACTACCAAAAAAAAAAAATTGGCATCAATAGCTGGCATTTCTTGCAGCAATTATTGGCAAATATAGCCGTCTCCTCTTTTAGCCAATGGTAATGTGATGTTTTTAATTCAATAAAGCATTTCAAGAAAGTCCAAACATAAAAGTTATAAACATTGGATGGTAAATATTTATTACAAAGGGGAAATGAACTTTACACAATTAGCCCCATCCATCTTCTTTATGATTACGAGTTCCTCCTGTCTCTGTCAGGAAAGTCACTGGAAAGCAAAGGCACTATTTAACAAGACTGTAAAACTATCGGGGCTCAGATATCCTGCTGGGTGAAGCAGAGAGTGAGAGAGCCCAAGGTAGGTACCCTCAACCAAAAGGAAGAGTGTCACATGGCTCCTGGAGACAGAAGGAAGAAATGCAGAGTTAGGGGGCGCCTGGGTGGCACAGCGGTTAAGCGTCTGCCTTCGGCTCAGGGCATGATCCCAGTGTTATGGGATCGAGCCCCACATCAGGCTCCTCTGCTGAGAGCCTGCTTCTTCCTCTCCCACTCCCTCTGCTTGTGTTCCCTCTCTCACTGGCTGTCTCTATCTCTGTCGAATAAATAAATAAAATCTTAAAAAAAAAAAAAAAGGCAGAGTTAGGACAACATTGTGACTTGTAAAGCCCCCAGCCCTTTCCTGCATGGAAGATATTTCTCTGTCCCCCCTCATCACCCTGGAGATTCTGAGTTGAAAGGTGCTTTATAATGGCCACTCACCCTTAACCCTACAACCTTCTTGGCAACACATTCCACCATCATTGCCCTGAAGCCTGTGTATGACCACCCCACCTGGAGAAGAAAGTAGTCCTGGGAAGTGTTGAACACCAGCCTTGTAACTGACTTGAGCAAGGGTGTGCTTACACGTCATGGCATTTGCAATGGGTGGACCTGTGCCTGTCATGCCAGTTGTTTCAGGAAGGCAAGAGTGTCTAGAAAGGTAATAGGCATTTGAGGGTCTTGTGTCTTCTTTCTACCTATTGTTTGCTCTTCCCGTTTATTTCTCTTGGCCTTTCAGCATGGTGTGGAGGTGCTGTTCCCATCCCACAGTACTTACAAAGGTAGCTTCCAAGTCAGGCAGCCGGGATCATGTCCTGCCTCTGCCTCTTGTGCAAGCTACATAGTCTCTTCTGCCTCAGTTTTCGAATCTGCAAAATGGGAAAAACAGCTCCACTTACACATCGTAGGGTTATTGTGAGGGCTAAGTAACAAATGCGTTAGAGTACTTAGCATGTAGTATGCACTCAGTAAAGGTTAGTTAGTACCATTGTTGTCTATCCTGGAGCCAGTGGTAGAGGGGACACTGTTTAGCTGACAGTCTTGTTGGCTGGTCCTTCTTTTCTGTATTATTCCTCGTGCTGTCCTTGACGTTCCTCCTGCTCCTGGGAGCACCAGGCATTGCTCTCCGGTCCCTCTCTCTTGGCATACACACCCTCAGTCCCCGGGGTGGAAAAGTGCTTTGCAAACTTTCCCAAATCCCATGGAGATTCTCACAGGCATCCTGATGGCTAGAGATCCCTGTGGGGTCCGGGAAGTTCCAGGTGTCAGAATTCCACCTGGCACTATGGGTTTTTTCTCTGATGTGGGTCACTTCTATACCTGGTGGGTCATTAGAAGCTCCTCCAGAGAACATCAGAAGTTTCAGTGCCCTCCTCCAGATCTTTGGTCTCTGAGTCTGTAGAGAAGACAGCTTTCCTTGGGGATCTCACACTCAGCCGGGCTTGGGAACTGCAGATCTAAATGAAACCTGCCCCTTTAATGCTGAGTACCTGGCCAGAGTGGGCGGCTGGCCCAAACCAGAGCCTCGCCCTGCCCCTCTCAGACAGACAGGGCCATGCGGTAGGACGTTGGGTTGGGTGCCAGGTTGAAAGCTGTCCTGCCTGCCTCAGTCTAAGCCTCTTGCCCAGCATCTGCAGCCTCTTTCAAAACCGTTGGGCTTTGGCAGCAGATGGCCCCAATTTTCCAGAAGTGTTTGGAAGTTTACAGTAGACTGCCTCCTCAGAGAGCTCTCCAGACTTTGCAAGTTGTGTATTATCTGCCATTTCTTGTCCCCCATCCCCCCCCTTGCCAGCAGGGTGCCCGGGTCCCCTAGCCCTGCCTTCACCCAGCAGCATCCCCTCTCTCCCCCAAGGTGGCCCCCGCCAGGTAACCGTCTCTGCGACCTACAGGACATGGAAGGAGTGACCAACCTCAGGGCTCAGGGAGCCTTCCAGAAGTGGGGCTGGCATGCCAGCCTGGGGGAAGGCTTCAAACTGCAGTAGTACTTGTGGAAAATTTGGATTAGTAACTTTTTCATCCAGCTTTTATTTTATCTCCCTTTTGGCTTGTGTTATCAGCAACACATGTCTGAGGGTTTTTACATAACCATGGCCTTCAGTATGGCTTCGAGACAGAGCTGTTCTCCCAACACTCAGTGGGTGCCCGGTGAGGAAGACAAACAAAACAACCTCCCCAGCACTTAAAACGGACACCGGACACCCCCAGTTGAAGAAAAATGGTAAAGCTTTGAATGCATGAACAGTGCTGTCTCCTGAGGAACTCAGACCTTGCCTGTGTTTTCACAGTACGCCCGGGAGGGAAGCTTGGCACGGGCGTATTTGTCCCCCAGCCGCTGGAGGCACTCTGCTGCGAAATGTAGTTGATACGACTTTTGCCAAACCTTAAATGTAGCCAGTGAGGCAACAGATGCTAGAACCAGACAGCTGTTTCATTTTCCTTATTCTTTGTCCCAGACCAGTAGCTTTCCACTGCTATTTGGTTTGGTTTGGTTTTGGAATTTTTGTTTTGTTTGGTTTTTTGGTTTTTTGGGTTTTGGTAGTTGTTTTTGTTTTTGATTTTTGCTTTCCCATCTGACCTTATTACACTTTTTTTTTCTATAAAACTTGACACTTTCACCATTTAATAGAAAGTTAAAATCCAGGACGGGATAAAATTTTCCTTGTCCATGACAAACACAATCCTCCTTCATTCCTCTTACCAGGAGCTGGTCTCGAGCTGAGTGCCCTAGTTCCTTCTGCTGTTGGGACAGGAGCTGGGGACAGCCTGTGCACCCCCACCCCTGATGTGGCTTGAATGGCTGTACATTTCATTTGAGCCAAGATTATGTTGCCCAGTGATACTTGCAAACAGAATATTACGGGCGCAGGGCCCAAAGCATTCCATTCTTCTGCAAATATGAGACAGTGATGAGCCCACGCGCCTGGTTGATGCGGGGAATGCGAGATCGTAGGGGAAGGAAGCAAAAGAGGAAATTGGGACCCATCAACAGGCAATATTATAACCAGTGGATAAGAGTATGTGTTCTAGGGTCAGGAAAGGTCCCAGCTCCACAGCTTGGGTAGGTCACTGCAAAGTGTGACCAGTGATTGTTTCTGTCTCCTAAGATTGGCCTGAGGGGTAATGAGATAATTCTGATAAAGTACTTAGCCTGAGCTCAGGAAAGCTTAGAGTATGTTAGCTTTTTCCTCATGCTATCAAAGCAGTGCACGGCCTCAGGCATGAATGTATTCATTCATTCATTGGTTCATTCATTTGCTCATTCAGCAAGGCTTGTCTGGGTGTGTACCAATACATGCTTCCACATGTATTGTCCTGGGATTAATGGTTTTGATAATGGTTCTCGGATTCTGTAAAACGCAGACACAGAGGGGAAGCTGGGGGAAAAGTTACATACTCCCTGTACTATTTTTGTAACTCTTCCTTAAAGCTACCTCACAATAACAAGTTAAAAAATAGGGGCGCCTGGGTGGCACAGCGGTTATGCATCTGCCTTCGGCTCAGGGCGTGATCCCGGTGTTATGGGATCGAGCCCCACGTCAGGCTCCTCTGCCATGAGCCTGCTTCTTCCTCTCCCACTCCGCCTGCTTGTGTTCCCTCTATCGCTGGCTGTCTCTATCTCTGTCAAATAAATAAATAAAATCTTTAAAAAAAAAATAACACAATGCTAATATTTGTATTAGCTTCCAGCTAATGAGAGGAAGGGGCAATGAAACACAGCCAGTTCCTCCTACCCACGAATTCAGGATGGAGGGGGCCAAGGGGGTAGCAGGTGAGACACATGGGACTGTCACTTAGCAGGACCAGTTGGAGGTGGAGTGTTCTTAGACCCCTGATGGGTTCTTCCTGGTGGGAATGGAGAAAAGAAGGAAAGACTTTCCAAAGATGGGGCTCCTGGATTTGGCCTTGAAGAACACAGAGGATGATTTCATGGCTGTCTATTCAGATTATTTATTTCACTTCTGGTTCTTTCCCTGGACTGAGCTCTCTGAGGGCAGGCAGCAGGTCACGCTCACTGTCCACCTTACTTCTCCAGTGGGGCGTGGGACAGCCTGCAGCAAGGTAGCCTTTCCCGGCAGAGGCAACAGCCCGTGCAGGGGCGCAGGGGCACAGAGGAGCTGTGGGACGTGGGTAGTCAGGTGCACGGAGTATGGGGGTGCGTGGAGGCAGCAGGGAGAGGAGTGGGGCTATGTCATAGGGGTTTTAAGTGAATCCCAAAGGGAGTGGTGGGTGGGTTAAGTTGAGATCTGTGTTTCCAAAGAGATTTTGCAAATATGTTGAACATGAGGAAGACTGCAGTCAAGAAGACCTGCAGGAAGTGATTGCATTTGTCCAGATGAGAGAGGAAGAGGACTTGAATGAGGCAGTGGCATTGAGGCTGAAAAGAAAGAATTCACTCAGGAAAAGCCACATTGCCATTTTTACGTATTTCTCTGATCGATACTTTGTAAATATTCATTGTGGGCAGAAGTCATGGTAGCAAAGACTGTCTCCACCACAGATGCTTGGTTATCAGTGTAACTTTTCAGAATCCGTTTGTTTTCTGAATAAGCAATGTATCGCATAAGGTGTGAAATTCAAAACATAACCATTTGTAGATTTCCTGTGTCATACAAATATTAGCATCCTGCCATGCTGTTGTGTATCTCGGTTTTTTTCTCTTAACTATGTTTTAGAGTTGTTCAATACCTTTGTAAATAGAGTTGCCCCATCTTTTTTTTTTTTTAAACTACAGATTGTGTTATTTTTTTAAGTTTTGATTGTGAGGTAGCTTTAGACTTACAGAAGAGTTACAAAAATAGTACAGAAAGCGTATACCTTTCCCCCCAGCTTCCCCTCTGTGTCAGCATCTTACAGAAAGAGTCCTAGAACTCTTATCAAAACCAGGATATTAATCCCGGTACAATACTATTCACTGAAATATATGCAGATATCACCAGTTTTCCCAGTGTCCTTTTTCTCTACCGGGATCCTGTTTGCATTAGCCCTGTCTCCTTGGTCTCCTCCCATCTGTGGGGGTTCCTTGGTCTTTGTCTTTAGTGAGCTCGTCACTTGAGCAGTACCAGTCAATTATTTTGCAATCTGGGTTTACCTGCTGTTTTCTCATGGTTAGATTGAGGTTATGCATGATTGGGAGTCTTGGAACACATCCCCTGTGGATAAAGGGGGACTACTGTACTGGTGATATTAACCTTGGTCACCTGGCTAAAGTGTCTTGGAGGATTCTCCACTGTAGGTTTTTAAAAATTTAAATCCAATTTAATTAGCATATACTGTATTATTAGTTTCAGGGGTAGAATTTAGTGATTCATCAGTTGCATATAACACCCAGTGCTCATTCCGTCAAGTGCCCTCCTAAAGCCCATCACCCAGTTACCCCATCCCCCCACCCACCTCCCGTCCAGCAACCCTCAGTTTCCTATAGTTAAGAGTCTCTTATCTCCACTGTAACTTATTATTTTTCTTTTTGTCATTACTGTTGAGTTTATCTATAGGAGAGTTTCCTGACCTCGGCACTATTGAAATCATTCTTTGCTGCAGGGCTATCTTATACACTAAAGGATATTTAATAACAACATTAGCCTCTCCCCACTATAAGTCAAGGGCATCCCCTAGATGTGACAACCAAAAATGTCTTCACACATCGTCAAATATATTGCAGGGGGGCAAAATCATCCCAAATTGAGAACCATTAGTTTACAAGATAAATACCCAGAAGTGGATAAAAGGTCATTTTCTCATGTATGTAATTTTTGGAGTTTTTTTCACTTGTATGTAACACAACAGGAAACACAAAAGTTCAAATCCTAAACATACAGTTATATTCATTTTTCCTACAAACTGAACACATCAGTTTAACCTGCACATCTGGAAATATAATATCTATGCAATTTCAGAAGCTTCCCTAAAACCCCCTTCTATTCACTGACCCCCAGCAATAATCACTATCTTCCTTTCTGACCCCACAGATTAATTTTGCCTGTCATTGAACTTGAGATGAAATTAGGGACATGCCTCTCAGTTCTTGCTAGATATTGTCAGATTGATTTCCAAAGAGGCTTATCTATTTACACTTCCATAAGCAACATATGGAAGTTCCTGTTTCCCCATATCTTCACCCAGCCTCTCTGGTCCTTGCCAATCTCAGCAGTTAGGAAATGAGTCTGTTGCAGATTGAATGGCATTTCTTTTATTAATGACTTTGAGCATTTTTTCATATATTAAGAATCCAGTTGTGTTCTTTTTTCTGTGGACTGTCTTTTTAAATCTTTTGGATTATAGATTTTTTTTTTTAGTGATTTGTTGGAAATTTTATATATTAAGGAAATTGGCCCTTTAGCTGAAATATGAGTTGCAAATTTTTTTTTGCAGTTTTTTTAATCTTTATGTCAAGCAGAAGTGTGGGTGTGTGCACATGTATATGTGTGTAAAATCAGATATATCAGTATCTTTATCTTCTGAGTTTTATGTCATGCTTAGAAAGATCTTTCCTACTCCTAAACTGTAAACAAATTTAATGTGATATCTTCTAGCACTTCTGTCTTCTATCTAGCAGTCATTTATTTTAGTGTAAGGTGTGAGAAGGGATCTCACAACCTCACTTTGTTTCCAGATGGCCCCTCAGGTTGCTCCATACCACTTATTGATTAATTCATTTCTCCCCATAAATTTGAAATGCTATCTTTATAATATATTACACTTCTTTATGTCTTATTTTTAAAATACATTTCTGGATTTTTCCAGTCTATTCCACTGATATGATCATGTACCTCTTAATATTTACATGACTGTAGCTTTATAAAATAATTTTAATACACTACCATATGCTTTTTCACAGTTTTACTGGCTATTCTTTCTTGTTTATTTTTCCATATGGTCTTCAGAATGTGCTTGTTTAGGTCCAAATTGTGTTGGTGTTTTAAGATCAATTATATTATTTTAGAGACTAATTTAGTGAGAAAATATATGCCTTTATACGTTTGAGTCTTCCTACATAGTGTTTCTTTACATCCATTCAAGACATCTTCCATCCCTCACTCAGGGAAATTTTAAAATTTTCTTTACATATGTTTTATAAGTTTCTTACTATATTTATCCCTATAGAATATTTTTTCCTGTTTGAATGTGTTCTTTTATCCCATTATATCTTTATAATTGGTTGTAGTGGCTATTTATAAAGAGCCTTGATTACTGTATTTTACTTTTATACCCAACCATCTGACTGAATTCTTTTAGAAATTATAATAGTTCTTTGTTGAGTCATTTGGGTTTTTTAGTTATACAATTCTATGTTAGCCCCTAGTTCTTTCTCTCATCTAAAATAATAGCGGTGTGACAATATACATTCATCTCAACTTTAATGAAAATGCTTCTGATGTTTCGCCATGAGATAGATATATATCAAATGAAGTAAGTATCCATATATGTATATTGTGAAGAATTTTAATAAGAGGTTGTGATTAAATTTTATTAAATGTCTTCTCAGCATCCATGGAGAGGACTGGATGAATTCTTTCTTTGAATTATTAATATGGCAAATTATATTAGCAGGTTTTCTAATATTAAAACATCTTCAGATTCTTGGAGTAAACCTTACTTGGTCATGGTGTATGCTTCACTATATTAGTAAATTTTATTTAGGATTTTCGCCAGTATTCATAAATGAGTTTGGAATGCACCTTTTTTATTTTCCTGTACTTATCTTATTCAGTTTGGTTTCAATGTGATATTAATTAATATAAAGAATAAGGAAAACATCCCCCCCCGCCCTTAAATGCTCTTAAACAGTTTGAATGTATTGGTGTTATCTGTTTCTGAAAGATTAAATAGAATCTGTCTGTGAAAAATACCACTAAGAAAGCATGTGGGCCAGAGGTTTTCAGGAAGGGTAGCTCATTGACCAGCTTCCATGGGTCTTTATATGCATTTTTACTCTATTCTGGGTTTTTGTTTTGTTTTTTTAAAAATTTTGTTTATTTATTTGAGAGACAGAGAGCATGAGCTGAGAGAGTAGCAGAGGGAGAGGGAGAAGCAGACTCCCTGCGGAGCAGGGAGCCTGATGCAGGACTGGATCCCAGGACCCTGAGATCATGACCTGAGCCAAAGGCAGATGCTTAAATGACTGAGCCACCTAGGCGCCCCGCATTTTACTCTAATCTGAAAAATAGGTCCATTAATTTATACATAAGGAATATAATATATTATATCCTTATAAGGAAATAATTTCATCTCAAGTTTATATACATAGAATTGAGCTCAGTGATCAGTGATTATTATTTAAAATTTACATGCATACATATATACGTACAAAAAATTTCCTTTACATTTTGGTTATCTTCTTTCTGTTTGTCTTTTTCTTTTTTCTTTCTCCTCTCTTTCTGTCTTATTATTCATGCTTTCTCCCTTTTCTTGACTAGGTTAGCAAGTGGTTTATCTAGTTCATTATTCCCCCCAAAGAGCCACCTCATATTTGTCTATAGTTTTTCTGTTTCCTTAACGATATATTTCTCCTTTCATCTTCATTAATTTATTCTGTTTTCTTAGAAATGTATATTGTTCCCCTATCATACTTTTTGAAGTGGACACTTAATTTATTTTCTTCCTTGTTTAAGAGTATTTGAGACTCTTCATATGTCAGGATATCTAGCATTTTCATCTTCATTATTTTCTTCATAATTCGCAGTTATGGTTAGGACTTTCCCTCTGGCCCAGGAGTTGCTTAAAATGCATCCTATGATTTTTGCTGTATTCAGTGGGTGCAAAGCAAGCCAGTAGTTTTATCAGATGTACAAGGGGAGGACATTACACCAGAGCGTGGGTAGGAGGAGACGGGTTGTTGGGTCCGTATCAGAAGACTGCCCCCCTGCTAAGTGGGGGACTCATATTCTACACAGCACGTATTCTGTGTTAGCTGCTGTCTTCTCAGACACTGCCTCTCTCCCATTCTTTCTATTCTCCTTCTGGGACTGTTAGACATACATCAATATTTTCCTCTTTGTTATCACTTAACTCAATTTTTTTCATATTTTCCTATTTCTTTTGCCTTCGTGCTACAATCTATATAATTTCTTCAAATCTGTTTTCCAGTCACGAATTCTGTCAGTGATGTCAGAATGCGTTGCTTTTCTTCAACAGTTACACAGTCAATGTCTCATAACAAAAGTTCTTCCTAGTTTCTTTCTCAGATTTGCCTGATCACATTGCATAGTATCTCAGCGCTGGCTTGTGTACGTGATGTCACGTTCTATTTCTTAAACATTTTATAAATAGTTATTTTATGATTTTTTTTTCCTAGAGAGGGAGAGGGTGGGCAGGGGCAGAGGGAGAAGGAGAGAGAGAATCTTTTTTTTTTTTTAAAGATTTTATTTTATTTATGTCAGAGAGACAGCCAGCAACAGAGGGAACACAAGCAGGGGGAGTGGGAGAGGAAGAAGCAGGCCCCTAGCGGAGGAGCCTGATGTGGGGCTCGATCCCAGAACGCCGGGATCATGCCCTGAGCCGAAGGCAGACGCTTAACGACTGTGCTACCCAGGCGCCCCGGAGAGAGAGAATTTTAAGCAGACTCCACGTCCAGCACAGAGCCCAATGCAGGGCTCGATCTCACAACCCTGAGACAGTGACCTGAGCCGAAATCAGGAGTAGGGCACTTAACCAATGGAGCCAGCCAAGCACTCCTAGCAGTTATTATATATTCTGTATCTGATCATTCTATCATCTGAACACCTTGAAAGTTTAAATCTTTTGTTGGTTGCTTCTGCCAGCTGTCATTTATGTTTCCATGTTTCATCGTGAGTTTACTTTTATTGAATATCACCATGGAATTCTGAGAGCCTGAATGGTGTTTGCTTTCCTTCCGAGAGACTTTATATTTGTCTCAAAAAGCCAGGGGTGCCACCAGTCCTTCTAGAACTCGTAAACACCCTTCCAGATTCCTGACTTATTCTGCTAGCTGGAGTGTCAGGATCATTGCCGGCCCTCAAGGGAATGCACCCCTTGTATGTGCTGACTACAGATTGGACTGTGTTTTAAGTATGTACAAGCATAGCTATGTGTGTGTGTTGTATTGGTTTTCTTGAATAGTTCCTTCATGTCTGGTGAGCTCAGCAATAAGAATGACATTTTAGGGGCGTCTGGTTGGCTCAGTTGGTAAGAGCATGAATCTCTTGATCAGGGTTGTAAGTTTGAGCCCCACATTGGGTGTAATAAAATCTGTAATAAAATGTTATTCTTTTTTTTTTCTTATAATACTTAGGTGTTTTTGGAATAGAAGAATAGCCTTGCCTCCCCACAGACTATCTATTCTGACATTTGCTGGGAGCAAAAGGTGCCATAGGCAAACTTCTCTTTAGAGTTTCTACTGTACCCTAATTCCATGGGCATGATGAAATAAATGCATTTCTACCTTCAAATCCCTTCTCTCCATTCCCTCTACCCCCTAATTTAATTATTTTTCTTAGTTGTTAATATTTTCCCTTTAAAAACTCTGATATCTCAGTTATTACATTTGTCTGTTTTGTTCCTCCCCCAGCTGGACACAATAAAGAACTTGATATATATGGACAATCTCTTATGCCCCCCCACCCCACCGCACCTTCTTTGCTAAACTGTTCTTATATCTGTATCACTTGTGCCTCATCCAAGTTTATATCTTATGCATTCTGTTCCCTAACTTCAGTCCCCACATTTCAGTCGATGTTTCGATAGATGCTCACTTCTAGTCACTTCTAGGTTTTCCATTTATTTCTCTGCTGGTTGAACATTATCCTCTAGTGTTTTCTCCCAAAAAGGATTCAGCTCTTTATAGGTTCAAAAATAATTTTCTGGAGGCGCCTGGGTGGCTCAATCAAGCGTCTGCCTTTGGCTCAGGTCCTTAGGTCATGATCTTGGGGTCCTGGGAGCCCCTCATCATCAGGCTCTCTGCTCAGCAGGGAGACTGCTTCTCCCTTTCCCTCTGCCCCTCCCCCCAACTCGTGCTCTCTCCCCCTCTCTCTCTCAAATAAATAGGTAAAATCTTTTTAAAAAATATTTTTCTGTTACCTAAATACTTGAGCAACACTTTAGTTGCTAGAAATTGCTCGGGTTACACTTTCTTTCCTCGTGTGTTTGTAAGCATTGCTCCACAGCCGTCTGGCAGTGAGTGCTACTGTGGAGAAATCTGCAGGGAACCCGCTGTCTTTTCACATTGTCGGTGACTTGATCTTTTTGCCTGGCTGCCTAAAATATTTTTGGCTCTATCTCTGAAATCCGGTAACTTTTATCAGGACATGCCTCCGGGTTCATTATTCTTTGCCATTTTTTCCTGGAATAGGGCTTTGCTTTTCAGTCTGAAACTGAGAGCTGCTTTCATTTCAGGATAGGATCTTGAATTTGTCTTCAGGTACCTTTTCTATCCCATTACTTTCATTTGCTTCTTTAGGAGTCCCGTCCTTCTGCCCCAGCTCAGGGCCCTTGACCTCCACAAACATCTGTCCCCTCATTGGAGAAAATAGAGCTCATCCTCCTTGCCTCCCACTTTTGCTTATGTCACATCTCCTTTATGTGTCTTTCATGTCTGTCATTTCTGCCTAATCTGTTTCACTTGTTTATTCATTTTATTACATTCACTTTTGCTCAGTCATTAACTCCACGTACCCTTCTGTGTACAGTGGTATCTCTCTTCTTCTGGGGCTCTCAGTGTTGTCCTCATTGGTCATCTGATTTTATTCTTTTTTACCTTCCTTGGCCCAGTTCTGATGGTTGATACTTTAATCTCCTTTGACCTGACCACCTTTTCCCTGAATTCTTATGTATTTGCTTTTTGCAAGTGAAAAAAAAAAAAAAGGACACAATTACTATGGTTTTAAAAAAAATAATGCACATAGGTTCGCACATTCTTTTTAGCCGTATGATGATCATATTATCTGGTGAGTATTCTTCACATCCTTTCTCCCTCCTGTATCTTCTCCCTTTTTATTCGTACTAATTTGTATAAATCCCGTACTAAGTTTTTGACTGTTGTTCACCTCTGAGTTATTCTTGGATCAGCAATAGATAGGATGTTCATTCTGGAGAGTGTCAGGGCTATTTCCAAGTTAGCAGGAATTCTCCTTAGGAGAGGAGTGTGGGTTCCAACCCAAAGAGACCAGCAGTTTTAAGACTACCCACCATGCTGTCTGTCTCCTGCTCTGAGGAATGGCTTCCTACACATATGGTCTCTCCTTGTCATTTCCTTGTGAAGCCCTGATTTTCCGGCTTCTACCTGGTGATAGGCTGGGTCCAGAGAATCTTCCCTCGCCAGTTTGAGCATACAATTCTCTCGTCTTATCTTCTCTCTCTCTAGTTTTACTATAAATGGTATACTACGCATGCATAAAAATGCACAGATCTTACATTTAGAGCTTGATTAGTTTTTAGAGAGTGAACACATCTGTTGAGCCACTGCATGGGTCAAGAACCAGGATATGAACCTCAATCACTGTACTCCCAGTCTGCTACTTCTGACCCAGCTCAGGCCCTTGACCTTTACAAACATACAAACATGCACCTCTTCTTTGGAAAAATGGAAAAAAATAGAGAAAGCCCTGTCCTGCTTGCCTCCCACAACTGTCATGAGCCTCAGGGTGACAGATGTCAGAGCACCTTGTCATTTGGAAAGCACGACATGAATGCCAGCTATCTACAAGGCATCACAGTGGAAGCATTAATGCTGTCCATGCTGTTTTTCCAGTACTGAAAACGAATCACAGAAGGGCAGCTGTTTGCTTGGTCACACAGGGCAATGCTGATGGCCGCACTGGGGTCAGAGGCTGCAGCTCTAACGTCGCCTTCTCCGCTCAACCCCCTTGTCTTTGTTTTGAAACTGAACAGAAAGGTAACCACTGTCCTGACTCCCAGCACGACAGTTTTTTTCTACTTGTTTTTGAAGTTCATATAAATGGGATCATGCAGTATTCCATCGTTCTCATAGACTATAATTCCTCTGTTGATGGCCATTTGGACAGTTTCCAACTTTGGGACTAATACAAAGATTGTTGCTAGGAACCTTCTTGACAAAATATTTTTGGTGAACATAGACACCCATTTCTGCCCGATGCATACCTAGGAGCGGAATTGTTGAGTAGTAGAACGTGCATGTCCTCAGCTTTAGTATGTACTGTCAAAGAGTTTCTCAGAGTTGGTGAACCAAGTTAGAAGCTCATCATTAAGAGTGTTCTTACCACACCACATCCTTGCCAACACTTTGTATTCTCTGTCTCTGTCGTTTAGTCATTCTGGTGGGTGTGTAGAGGTATGGCATAGTGGTTTTAATTTGCCTTTCCCAGATGGCTGATGAAACTGAGTGCCTGTTCATATGTTTACTGGCCGTCCTTATGTTTAAATGTCCTCCTTTGTGAAGTGTCCCAAGCTTTTTGCCCATTTTTCTACTGCGCCATTTTAACTGTCCATGTGGGCTTTTGTTTTGTGTTCTTTACATATATTCTGGATACAAATCCTACGTTGCTTCCATGCGTAACAGACATTTCTCCCATGTATTACAAATATCCGCTCTCACTTCCTTTCGGTTGTCTTTTGATAAGCAGAAGTTCTTCATTTTAATGTAGTGGAATCCATTAATTTTTCCCTTTATGGCTAGTACTCTTTGTGTTCTGCTTAAGAAGTCTTTTCCTGACCTCATCTCCTTTTCTCTGATGATTAGAAAAGTTTTATGGGAATGTGCTGTCTATAAAGTGCATAACAGTTCACACCGCCTTCTTCCTCCACCTCCCGATGGGGCAGGTGTGCCTCCTAATCCCAAGCACTCCTACCCCATAAATTACCTCCCAGGTCAGCCTTGTCTCACGAACACGTGTCCACACACTGACACCACACTCTCAAAGAGCTCCGGGGTTAAAGTTCATGGAATCAAACATTTAATGAGGTGCAGTCTGTCTTTATGGGACCAGCTGGTGGTGTGCTCAGAGTTCTCATCTTTTTACCATTCCATGGAGAGGTGAACAGTAATGGGAACATAGGGGCTTTCCTGACCCCGAATGTGCACTGTTCCACTTGAATCATCAACTTCTTTAAGGGCACAGAGCAGCTTTGACATACTTAAAAAATGAGCAAGCGCTGTGGGCTTTTGAGCTCTTTGTCAAAGCCCCTCCAGCTCTGCTTTCCTTCCCTTTTTCGCCTTTTGTCTCTTAAACTTTGAAATCGTTTTTGACTTGAGATAGCACAGTGCACGTCTACTCTGCAGATGTTTGAGGGGACTTGGAATGGCAGCCCTCTACACAAGCAAGGCCCTCCCTCTGCAATCTCCACTTTGACTGTCCTGACCAAGGACCCTTGACCCTCACCCGGCCCAAAATGCACCTGCAGGTGCCCTGGCCACGCCCTGGTGGGCGATGTCGTCTTTGCTCCAGCCCAGGCCTCTTCCCCATGATTGGGCTTGGCATCCTGGAAGTACTGCGTCTTTAAAAGAGCCTTCAAGTACATCTGTTCTCAATTTTCAGACCACGAGGAGAGGATTTGGGTGCAAGTAGTTTATCTGGGAAGTGATCCCAGGAAGCACTGTGAGGGGGTAGGGAGGTGGGAGAGGAGGGTGGAGAGTCCAAAGTGCGTGGAAGGGCTGGCGACTGCAGGGACAACGGGGCCATCCCACAGGGACCCTCTGAGAGAAGTGAGGAGCTTGCCTCGGAGCCATCCCACCCTGGAAGATGGGGTGTCTAGCTCCCATCCCCGTGGTCAGCGGGTGCTTCGTTGTCAGGGGATGGCCTCCGGCCGAGAGACTGGGAAAGCAGCAGCCGGCGTGTGCAGACACTGAGTGTGCTCTGAGTCCTGCAGGGAGATTGAGGCAGCCAGGGAAGACGCTGGCCATGTCTGCCCCAGTTCTTTTCATAAATGGCCCCATCCTGAGCACTTTGTCTACGTGCAGGTTTCCTATTCATACAAACGGGAGTCTGTTTTTAAATGCCAGTCCTTGTTGAAGGGGAATTATTTTAATGGTGTATTTGTTCATGTTAAGATATTCCTTAGGTGAAATACTGTAAGAAATTATGCATAACCCAGCTGAGCTAGAAAACAGGCGGCCACGGGGAGAGTGGAAAACCTTCTTTAACCCCTTGGGGTTTCTGAGCCCTTTATCTGCCTTCGGGCTCTGGATTCTAGGCCTGCATAACGACCCCTCCAGCCTCAGCACCAAAGCTGCCTCGCTGGCAGGCCCTCTCTGAGGAGGCTAGGCCGGGGAGGTTCTTTTCCTGTGCGCTCTGACGCATGGGCACCTGCCTCACACCTTCCTACATGAAGGTATGTGTTTGTTACTGGCGCCCAGCCTGCGCCCTGCATTGGACACCCCCTCAGTAGCTAATGTAGGAATTGCCGAACCAAATCCCCCCGACAAGCACCCTCCTCGGAGTCAATGCACAGAATTTTGTGGAGTTAAAATGAGGTTGAATGATGCATTTTTCCATCCAGATTCATGACCCTCCTTCTTCCCTTCATATTTCGAATTCCAAATCCAAACCAGTCACTGGGCCCCACCTTCCGACCCCAGTAGTGACCTTTGTGTGGCATTCTAGGCAGTTGTGTTCCTTCCCTTGTCAGCAGCATCTGATGTGCGCTGGACTGTGGTGCCTGGTGGAAGGAGATTCGTCCTGCAAGACCAAGCTGGACCCTCCCCTGGACGGCACCGAGTGTGGGGCAGACAAGGTAACCCCCACCTTCCACGGCCCTCCCCCGCCCCCATCTCCTGGGCATCCGGCAGGTCTCCTGAAGGGCAGTGGTCTGCACCATACTCAGGAGTGCCTGAAGCTCGCCATGCCCGCCCCCACCCTGGGCTGCCCCAAGAAAGGCCCATGGAGCCCATTCTGGGCCAAGAGGGACACTTGTATCATCTCTCTCCTTTTTTTCTGATAAGATACCAGAATCGCTTAATATTTTTGTTAAATTGACTTCTTGTCACACAAGTGAATTTCCTTAAATTTTTTTTTTACATCAATAAACCATACTTGTGAAAACAGGATCGCTGGCCATATGCAAAAGGCTATCCTAAAACGTGTTCGACGAGAACAGTGTTAGCTGATCTAGCTAGAGGTTAAGAGAGAGAGCCCGAGGCCCGATGTTTATTAACAGGAGACACTTGTGTTGGAAAGGAGGGCTGTTCAGGGCCAGCAGATTGCTCCTCAGTCTTACTGCAAGGAGTGAACGAGATGCCATATCACCTCTCGTGCTCCGGAAGTGCCACGCACATTGGGAAAGTCCGTGGTTTTCTCTTATTCTCAGAGCCAGGGGAGCCCATCCCACATGGACTGTTAGGGCAAAGTGCAAAGCCCACAGGTGTATAGGTGTCAGGGCGGTCTCTAGAGTTCACAAGCATGCCTACCCCCTCCTCGAAAGGGTCTACTTTTGTGTGAATTACCAGAAGCCACTGGGGGCTGGCGTGGTGTTTGCTCACGTGGCGGGAGTCGCAGTGATGTGGTGCGCGTGCGCCAGCGGGTTGGCGTCAACGGCGCTGAGTGCCCTGGGGCCCGGGGCCCGCCCTGCTGTGTTTCAGTGGTGCCGCGCGGGGGAGTGCGTGAGCAAGACGCCCATCCCGGAGCACGTGGACGGAGACTGGAGCCCGTGGGGCGTGTGGAGCATGTGCAGCCGGACGTGTGGGACAGGAGCCCGCTTCCGGCAGAGGAAGTGTGACAACCCCCCGTAAGTCCGCCTTGAGCAGGCATTCTCCAGGGTGCCCTGATCGGGGTTTCCAGACCGCAGCTCTTAAACGCCTGATGCCCAGGAGGGTCTGTCTCCTGAGGAGAATTTGAGCTTAAGGAACAACAACAACAACAAAACCCCCCCCAAGAATGACGTCACTCCCAGGGCCCGGCGTGCAGGGGTGTGGTGTGCGTCATATGGCAGCTGGGCTTCAACAGAGCTCTTGCTGTGAACGCGGATGCAGGGAGTCTTGGTGAGCTGGCTCCTTAGTCCTTGTGTGGGCCTGGGTGGAAAGCTCTCGTCAGACAGCTGGGTGACAATCCCCCTTTGCAGGCTTCCTCAGTTCAGGGTCATTCCAGGGAAGCCTGTGGACCTTCGGAAAGAATGGCCGACCTTCACATTGGCCGTTAGCTGATGTGGGAGCCGCCTGGCTGTGGATGAGTCACAAAGCATCCGGGGTTCAGCGGTCTTGTTCATACAGATATTTTTCACCTGTGCTCTTAGAACTATTTGACAGAGAATTGTTTTGGGTTTTTTGTTTTGTTTTGTTTCCCCTCATTGGCTTCCTTTTATTGACCTTGATGATCACCCCTCTTGTTCTTGGAACATTTGTTCCAGAAAGCTCAGGGCTCGATTCTGTGCTTCATTACAATAATTCCTTTCCCACAGGTTTTTCTCTTCTCCTCTGAGATTTCCAATTTTTAATATTTCATAAAATAATCTGTTTTGTGGCTTGTGTGCCATCAGCTGTATCACATTAATTTTGAAAATGAGTTACACATTATGAGTACAAAGAAATGCTTTATATTCACGGTTAAGTCATGTTGAATAATTAGCAAACCCTGCTGGTGTTTAAAAATTCCGATGCCCAGGCTGTATCCCAGACCAATTAAATCGCAAGTTCTGGGGCTGGGACCCCGGAACTCGATGTTTTAAATCTCTACAGGTGAACCCAGTGGCCAGACAAGGTTGAGAACCTCCTGATTAAAGGAAAACTGACCTCACAGTTTAGTCAAGGTCAAGAGCACTATTTCCGCCCCACCCCCAGTGCTATAAGAGTTGGCATCACATACTATGCCTTGTTAAAACTTTTCCTTCCAGTATTTAGCAGAGTGCCTGAAAAATAATAGGTGGATTTTTAATCTTTTAGGAATGACTTCTTAATTCAAAGCATTGAGGGTATACTAGGATTTAGAGAAACAGAATCAAGGAATATTTATATGATTTGCGATGAGACATCAGCTCATATAATTACGGAGGCTGGGGGGGGGGTCCCACAATCTGCCGTCTGCAAGCTGGAGACCCAGGGGGGCTGGTGGCGTGATCCCGTCCNAACAGAATCAAGGAATATTTATATGATTTGCGATGAGACATCAGCTCATATAATTACGGAGGCTGGGGGGGGTCCCACAATCTGCCGTCTGCAAGCTGGAGACCCAGGGGGGCTGGTGGCGTGATCCCGTCCGGGTCTGAAGGCCTGAGAACCAGGGGAGCTGATGGTGTAAATCCCAGTGGGATGGCAAGAGAAGGTGCGAAGAGAGGTCCTAGCAGGGGTAGAGGGTGCAGGCGGTGTGCATGAATTCCTCCTCCTTCTCCCTTTTGTTCTACTGAGGCCTTCAGGGGATTGGTTGATGCCCCTTGGGGAGGGCCAGCAACAATACTGCCTCCAAGATTCGGATGACAATCTCATCCGGAAACCCCCTTGCAGGCACACCCAGAAATAACCTTTCGGTCAGTCAAGTTGACACGTAAAAGTAACCATCACAGATGGGTAGATGGTTAGCAAGCCTGTTTAGCTAAATGGTGAGAAATTAATAGAGAGAGGTTTCAGTTTTTTCATACGTCTATGAGGAAGTTAAAATAGTTCCGCCTCTGGCCCTGAGAAGAGAGCTATGTGGGGCCCCTGGGTGACTCAGTCAGTTAAACGTCTGCCTTCGGCTCAGGTCATGATCTCAGGGTCCTGGGATTGAGCCCTGAGTCAGGCTTCTTGCACAGTGGGGAGCCTGCTTCTAACTCTTCCCCCCAACCCTGCCCTGTGTGTGCTCTCTCTCTCTCTCAAATAAATAAATAAATAAATAAAATCTTTTTTTTTTTTTAAATGAAGAAAAAGAAGAGAGCTCTGGTTTTGGAATCAGGATGCTGAGATTTGGGCCTGGCTTGTTTGTTGGTCATGTGACCTCAAGAAAGCCCCTTCTCTTCTCTGGGCCTCACCTCTGCCCTTGAGGGAGCTGGCAAGGGTATAGAGGGAAGAGCTGGCCCTTGAAGCAGAAACAGACAAGGCTTCAAGTCCCAGCGCCGTTGCCACTGGGAGCTCACGGCCAGTACGTGTGTCTCTATCTGAAGTTGGAGTAATTCATGGAAATGCATATAAAGTCATGGTCTGTATTGAGTACATGGGTCTCTCCATATTAGCACTAACAGAGAATGAAGATGAGACCATGCGCTCTGTCCCCTAACTCACAGCACCGCGTGAGGCTCAGAGGAGGGTGATTTGCGTGGAAAGGCTTTGTTCAGAGCTGGGCACAATGTGCAAGAGTTGCAGCTGTCCTGGTGCTTCATGTTTGCGTCTGGAGCTCTTATACCCTGGGAAAGGATCAGTCTCCTTCGGCACATCATTCCATATCAGGTGTCACCCAGGAATGTCATAGTAAGGGCGTATCAGAACCTTTAAATGCCCGGAAGGACTCTGTGGCCGAGACAGCTGACAGTTAGATTGTATCAAGGTGAGGACAACCTTTAGAAGAGTAAGACATCATCAATGCTGAGCAGACACATTAGGCACAACTTTTAAGGGCCCTGACTCTGTTTTCTTGGCATGACATTGGCTAAGGCATCCCCCATGCCTTGGCTGTACCCATTGTTCCCATTCCAGCTGCTTTCTGCTCTGCCCACTGCTAAAGAACCCCTAGTCCAGAAAACTGAGTTCGTGTTCCCCCTGGCCTGGCCTGCTGCTGTGGGATTTCATGGGGTGGGTCCTCACCCCATCCCTCCAGGCCAGTGGACTCAAGAGAGAGACTGTTCCAGAAACCCCAAAGTTGTTGTAAAAATCTCCCATTCCTCTTCTTTATCAGGTGCCCCCCACCCCACCCAGTAGTGGTCATGAGCTTTATCTCTCTTTGCCCTTCTTCCTCTGTCTTATCATTGAGGAATGGGGGACTTTGCCAGGCCTCTGCAAACAGGCTACCGAGGGGTATGTGGGTCTCAGCATGTCAGATGGTTATGGGCCCTGACACATCCCTGAGAGAGAAGTCTTTATGTCTCATCTCTGTCGTCCAACCACACCCCATGGGGCAGGCAATGGTAGGAGGACCAGAAAGAGAATGCTGGTGTTCTCATGCCTCCTGACTCCTGTGCCTTTTCTCAGTCATGCCTTTCCAACATGATACCTTCAGTACACCTTGACGGGGCTCAGACTCTGGGCCAAGATCTCTGCTAGGTCTAGGCTTATAGTGACAAGCAAAAACAGATCAGAAGTCCTTGCCCACTCTCAACAGGCACAGTCCCACCAACTTCCTTTGGTCTTCTTCTGGACACCTCAAACCTGACTCTTCCCAGACTGTAATCTCTCCCTCCAGTGCACATCTCCACTCTGTTAAGAGCACCACCCTCCATCACATCGCTCCAGTGCAAAGCCCCTGAGTCCGCAGATGGTCTCCTTGTCCCCTTTCTTCCTCCTCCACATGCTCTCGTGGTAAGAATGGCAAGGGCAGCAAGCCTGCACCACGTGCCATGTTCCTTTTTTTGCATTTACATGCAGGAAATCATCGAATGCTGCCCTCCAGGAGAGGTACTCTTTTTCGCCCTGCTGGTTAGGAGCTGAGTCGCGGACAGGTTAGGTAACTTGCCCATGGCCACACAGCTGGTGTAGAGCCCAGCCGCGAGGCTCCATTGTTCTCTCAGACCTTGTGTACTGGCCTCCCTGCCCCCCAGATTCATTCTCCACACAGAGCCAGGGAGATCTACTTGAGCATAAATCCAGTTCTCTCTCTTCCTGCTACGGCACTTTCCATCATTTCCCGCTGCACTTAGAATAAAGTCCATACTCTTGACCATGGCCTCTGTATTCATTTCCTGGGGCTGCCTCATAAATGACCACAACTTGGTGTCTTAAAACAACCAGAAGTCTGCAATCAAGGTGTTGGCATTCACCCCACCCGTGCCTCTCCCCAACCTTCTGGTGGCTGCTGGCATCCTCTGGCATGCACTGCCTTTGCAGACTTGCCTCTGTCTTCACGTGGTCTTCTCTCCTCCTCTGAGGACACCTGTCACTGGATTTAGGGCCCATCCCAAGTCAGGATGATCTCCTCTCCTACTTAAGAGATACTTAAGTTATGTTCACCAAGACCCTTTTTCCAATTAAGGTCACATTCATAGGTTCTGGGTGAACTTATCTTGGAGGGGAAGGGGCCACCATTCAACCCACTGCAGCCTTCTGTCTGTCCTCAGATACAGCACTCCAAGCTCCGACCTCTGTCAGTATCCTTTCCCTCCCCCCAGCTTGGCTGTGCCCCTAGGTAAATGTCTTCTCAGGCCTCCTTCCTGACCACCTTGCACAAGGCAGGGTGCCTGCTATACACTCTCTCTCAGCACCCTTTTCCTACATTTACAGGTATCACAACTTTCTTACTTGTTTTCATTTTGTCCTCCCCACCCCCCGGCCTTTGAGCTCCATGAAGGTCACCGCTGGCTGGGCACCATTCTCCTTTCCATGCTTCTAGCAGAATAGCTCCCTACCTCACTACTTGGAGGCATGCTTGCTGAGAAAAAGCAGTCTCTGCTTTGCCAGTGCCCCAGAACACACACTTAACATTGTTTTTCCCCCTGAAACACATAGGTTATTGTAAATTATGCCAAGAAGGCAGATCACCAGGTGGCTACCCTTTCTTGTACCGTCTCACCTCACTGAGGCCCAGGTGCTGTCGACAGCCCTCACCTGGGGCACAGGTTCCCCTGCATATGAGAGTCCCCTTCCCCCATGCCTGCCCTGCCCCAGGGAGGTTGTAGCCCACAGCTCGGGGTGCTCAGGGTCCCCCCCAGAACACTCCAAAATGTCACCCGAGTGAGAGAAACAACATGTCTTTGCTTCTATGATATTTATACCTGGGTAGCCTGTCAGTCTTGTGCAATAACAGTGTAGCTCTGTTTCTCATTCTGGAGAGCACCAGCAGGCTCTTCCTCCCTGGCATGTTCTCCAAGGTTCATCACCTTCAGGGAAGCACCCCAGGTGAATGGAAAGAGAAGGGCCCGGTCTTGGGTAGATGGTTAAGCAGCAGCTCCAGGTGTTTCTGGGGGACATGCAGGATACAGACAGTGTTTTATGAACTCCAGGCAACAGTTGTTAGCCCACTTTTGCAGAGAGGCCTGACGTGGTGATTGTTACAAAGCACAGCTGATCGAGGCCCCGGAGCCAATCTCTGACCCAAACAACGTCCTCTCCCTGGCTCACTCCTCAACTCACCAGGCTCGCTGCCTTGAGATTTCCCAAGGATGTCCAAATCTCACTGCTGTGTACATCTTGGACTTGGAACGCTCCCACCACCCTCTCCCTACCCCCTTCACTTTATATTCCTGGCTCCTTCCCCGTCTTCTGCAGCTGGTTTATTCACTGTCCAAAAACACTGGCAAGAGAGTCCGCTCTCCCACCCCACCTTTTTCTTTCTCTAGTCCTGGTCTGTACAGCTTTTGGAATTTGTATTTCGTGCCGGCTGACATCCGGGCCTTGGGGGACCATCCGTGTTTTTAACCCAGCTTCCTAGGCTCGTCCTTTCCTGCCACAATTTGTGTGGATGTCGGTGGGAGTTTCTGCCCAAAGATGGCAAGGCAGAAAGTTCATCGCTCATTTGAATTCTGGTACCCCATGAGAAGGCCTGTGTTTTGGGGGGAGGGCTAGAGAGTAGGGTCGGGAGAAAAGACTCAGATGGTCTTGTTTGAAGAGCCTGCTGTCAGCACAAGAGGGATGAGAAGGTGAGTGGAGCATAGAAATGGAATGCCACTGGGGTCACTGAGCAGCATTTCTCCAAAAGCAGCCACCTCCTAAGACCCGTGGGAGACCTGGGGCTGGGGAGTGACCTTATATGCCTGTAATTGCTTTTCACTTTCAAAGTGAAACCCCCGTATGTGCACTTTCAACATGCCAGTGACCTCGTGTTCCCACGGATGGATCTTTAAAATCTCAGCATTTTACCCTTGAGTCTAAGTCACATGTGTGACTTGGATACCTTGCGATGGGCACCTTAAAACTAGGATGTCCGCTGCCCTGAAGGGGCATTAGCAGCCCTGCATTACTCCTGGCATCTGGAGCTGCCGGCTATCCACTAAGCCATTGGTGTCTCTGGATGGTGAGCGGATCTGAACCGCTGCTGTGACTTTTATCTTCAAATCTATCTTCATTGACTAAAACAGAGCAANAAAAAAAAAAAAAAAAAAAAGTGTCCCTCAGCCACAGCATTTCTCTTCCTCCTATCCCAATTCTGTGTGTTCATCTGCTCCCAAGGAAAAGTGCCACGTGATCGTGTTCATCTCGGTGAACCTTTGCTGCCCCCCTGTTCCGCTCTGGGATCTGCCCAAAGCACTCCAGGCCCCACCCTAGCAAGTAATGGTCAGTCCTGCCCAGCAGGAGCTCCCTTTTCTCTCCTCTCTTTCAGTCTTTCATCAGAGCCTCTCTACCTTATTTTTTCCCTTATTTTTAAACATCTTTATTAAGGTACAATATACAGAAAAGCCCACCTATTCTAGAGTGTGGCTCGCGCTGCAGTACTGCTCATCGTAGGCAGGGGTGTGCAGGTGCATGCTGACGCAGTGGGAAGGAGTCACTGGCTCCCAGGGTGCCTGCGTGTGACGGAATGGGGGTGTGGTTTTGCCGAGCAGCCCTGCCAAATCCACTGCTGTGAGCCACGGAGAGCTTCCATGTGCTCTCAGCCTCACCAGTGCTCCATCTTGTCTGCGTTTTCCATGATGGCCTTCCTGGTGGGTGTGTAGTGGTATCTTCTGGAGGTTCTCATTTGCATTTCCTTCCCAAGTAAGGACCACTAGGGAGCATTGTTTGTGTCTGTGTTTGCCATTTGGATATCTTTTCTTGTGATATGCCCATTCAAGTCATTTGGTTTTATATCTGAACTTCTATTTTATCCGTGTGTTTAGGAAGTCCCAACGGAGTCCAAGTAGAACTTGAGAATTGGTGTCGGAGAAGCATCTGGAAAAATCCATCACATCCCAGATAACCTTCCTAGTAGGTCAGGCCAGCTTCTCAGCCTCCCCCCAGCCTGCTCCTGCTGCAGCCAGGAGCTCTTGGGAATCGCACTTCTTATGTCCACCTCATACTTACCACTGAGATTTTGTTTCACATATTAGAGCCTTGATTTCCTCATCTGAAGGATGCAGTCAGAAACCCCCTCACATTCTTTACATAGATTTGACAAGGTAATGGTTATAAAGAGCAGGTAAGGCGTAAGCCGTCTGGCTGTGTGAGTCTGTTGTCATGGTGTAGGTGGAAGTACTTCTGTCCTATCGTTTCTCACCCATGTCCTGAGCTGACCAACCCTCACTTCAAGATGAGATTTCAAATTACTGTGTCACCTTCTCATCTATTTCCATGAGTTCTCGTGAGGCCTTGGGGAGCCTGAGCCATGCAGCCTCTCAGGCTTGTCTGTGCCTTGCAGCCCTCATAGGAAAGGCTGAGGGAAGGACACAGACCTACTTCTAGCTCTAAAAAATGAACAACTTTATTGTACTATGAATTCTTTTATTTCAACTGTCCCTCATTTTAGCCATGTCAAGCTTGGCTTCTGTTGTTTTAGTCTTCCTAGACATCTTTTTACTTTATCCACACTACATAGCCCAGAGAAACTTACCAGAGTGAATGAGAACCTTGGCTCTCTGCTCTTCAGACTTTCAGAGGGTGATCTCTCCTGTCTGTGTTTGCCAGCCCTAACACAGCATTTCCTTGTGTCCATATGACTCAGGCTTGGCACACTCATCCAGTGTGGGTTCCTTGGTAAAGCTAGTCCCCTCCTTCCAAGTCCTCCCACAGAACTTCTTTTTGTAAGCCATTTATGGACGGCCCCAATAGACACACCCTCCCCACATAAAGATTCTCCCCTGTCTTCCTTATGGCATGTAGGGAGGGCCTCTTTCTGTTGTCTCACACCAGTATATGCCTGGGAGGCCATCACTGATGTCATGGTAACTCTCAGATGACGTATTATAAACGCGGTCATGAAGAGTGAGTGGGCTGAGGTCAGGGTCCTGCCACAGATTGACATACTGGGATGATTTGGGTAGCAAATCACACGGTTCATGGATTGTTTCTCTCTTTTTCCCATGTGGTTCAAATAGTGACCCAAGGGAAAATTGAAGAAAAAAAATCAACTCTTACGGTCACTTTTCTTTGAACAGGGGAAGTTTAATGTAAAAAACATTAGCTGTAACAGGTGGTTGGAGTAACGGGAATTCGCTGCTGAGAGATAAAGAGAACACAGGGAGGGCACTAGAAGAGCAGATATAGGAAGCAGCCACTCTCTTCAGTTCTGAGGCAGAGCACCCAAGGAAGGAACAAATATGGATGAAGGTAGGATGAAGTTCCTAGACTTTGTTGGAGAGGATGAAACCAAGGCCCATTGGATGATGAAGAAGTTTGTGGAGGTGCTGCACTGGTGGAACCCTCTGGAAAGTCACACTAAGGGGTGTTAGGGAAAGCTGCCCAAGGGGAGAGAAACAGCATCTGAAACCAGGCTGGGAATTTTCCCAAGGCTTTGGTGTGCTTAGAAGCTGCCCACTGGGATGAATGTTGCCCACTGGGATGAATGTTGTCCAGAGGTGGCATGCATCACAGGCCACCACAGGAGTCTGCTGAGAAAAATTAAATACCAGGACCAGAGACAAAAGTCTGTTCTTTATCTAGTGTCTCTCTAGTACCTTGTACTGACAAAGCTTAGCATCATACCTACTTGACTGGAGATCTTTAATTCCTCACACGACTTCAAGTCACTGTCTAGCATCCTTTCATTTGAACCCTGAAAGACTCTCTTTAGTGTTTCTTGTAGAGCATGTCTGGTAGTAACAAAACATAAAACAAAACATAAAAACTTCCTCAATTTATCTGGAAATGTCTGAATTTCTCCCTCATTTTTTGAATGACAGTTTTGCTGGATATAGAATTCTTAGTTGATAGTTTTTTGTTTTTTGGTTTTTTTTTTTTTGAGAACTTTGAATGTATCGACCTACTATCTTCTGGCCTCCAAAGTTTCTGATGAGAAATAGGCTCATAATTTATTAAGATTCTCTTATATGTGTTGTGTTGCCTCTCTCTTGCTGCTTTCAAGATTCTCTGTTTTTTGACAGCTTAATTGAAAAGTGTATCAGTGAATTTATCCTGCTGGGACTTTGTTGAGCTTCATGGATTTGTAGATTCATGTCTTTCTTCAAATCTGGGAAGTTTTTAGCCATTATTTCTTCGAATAATCTCTGTTCCTCTCTCTTCGCCTTCTGAAAGTCCCATAATGCATATGTTGGTCCTCTAAGTAGTTTACTGCAGGTCCCCTCTCTTTACTTTTCTTCTTTTCAACCCCCAGACTTAATAATTTCAATTGCCCTATATTCAAATTTGCTGACTCTTTCTTTTGCCTGCTTAAATCTGCTTCTCAACTCACTTGGTAAATTTTTCATTTCAGTTATTGTATTTTTCAGTCCTGAAATTTATTTTTTCTTTCTGTAATTTCTATTTCTATTGATATTCTCATTTTTCTCATACATCATTGTCTTATGTTATCCATTAGTACTTTGAGCATTTTTAAGACAGTTGTTTTAAGTCTTTGCCTAATAAGCCCAACATCTGAATTTCCTCAGGCACCATTTCTGCTGATGTATTTTGTTTCTTTGCGTGGGCCATACTTTTCTTTTGTGTATTTTGTGATTTTTTTATTGAAAACTAGACATTCGAATCTTATAATGTAACTCTGATAATCAGCTTCTCCCCTTCCCAGGATTTGCTGTTTCTTTGTTGTTGAAAGGTTTCTCTGTGCTGGGGATCAACCTGAAGTGAAAGTACAAGGTATTTGCAAGTCTTTTCTAGCCTCCATCTTTTCCGGGGCATACCTGGTGGCTTTCTAAATTTTCCGATATGTGCAGCTGCTTTTGAATGACTTAATCCTTGCGTTCTGGCTCCCAAAGGGGAAAAAGAATTAAAAAATGTATTGGTCATTGAAATTCTCTGGAAGTCCCTTCCGCTCATAGGAGTTGCAACAATGTTGGCCACACCCTCTGTTCCTGCACCTCAGAAATCAAAAGCAGCACTGAACAATCAGAACACGAAACTCCAGGGGCGCCTGGGTGGCACAGCGGTTAGGCGTCTGCCTTCGGCTCAGGGCGTGATCCCGGCGTTATGGGATCGAGCCCCACGTCAGTCTCCTCTGCTACGAGCCTGCTTCTTCCTCTCCCACTCCCCCTGCTTGTGTTCCCTCTCTCACTGGCTGTCTCTCTCTCTGTNAAAAAAAAAAAAAAATCTTTAAAAAAAAAAAAAAAAGAACACGAAACTCCCAGTATTTGGAGAATAAGGTTCTTATTGTCCACCCTGGCTCTAGCCAGCCACACCAGGCTCAGTGGCCTGCCATGGGGCTGGAGTATGGGGGACAGATAGCCACTACCACAATAAAGGCTAACATGTATCTAAATTAACCACAGCTTGCTTACCAGCCAAGCTTTTTCCGGGAGGCCGCATGCTTCCAAATAGACTCCAGAATTTCAAAATAGTTACTTCAGACAGTTTTTTGCCAATACAGTTGTTGTCTCAGTGGAGAGATGGATTCCTGGTACTTCCTCCTCCCCCATCTCCCCTAACTTTTCTCTCTCTCTCAATCTTTTTAAGATAAATTCTGATAATTCACCTCAGTCTACTGTTTGTCAAAGACTAGCCATGCAAGGTTCTCTGCATGAGGCTGCAGAAAAATAGGAGGAAGACGGTAATCTAGCTCACCATTTCACAAGATTGATGATAAGCAGCATAACAGAGACCCAAGCAGGGTCAAGAGAGGCTCCAGGGAGGAAATAAAAAGAGGCTGCAGGGGTAGAGGTGGCCTCAAGAATGGACGGAGATTTGGGGGTGGGGGAGGTGGGGAAGATGGGGCAGTGGGCTAGGTGAGGGGCTGAAAGGGGACTTGCCCATGGGAGAATGTTGGACAGGGAGAAGAAACAGGGTAAACAGAGTTCAGGAGGAAAGCACCCTGAGGCACATGAGGCATGGGTGATCCCCCTCCAGGCCCACTTCCTGCTGGATCCAGAAGTTGTCTTCTCAGGTCTGATCTCTCCGCATAAAGGTAGTTGGTTTATGAGGGTCAGTCAGATGGAAATCTGGACAAATCCGTTGTTAGAGATGCGTACAATGGAAGCTAAAATATAACTTAGTGACAACTCAGGAAGTTCATTACATGAGGTACACAAATCTCTGTTCACACCCTAACTGGAAAACGTAGCTTTCTTCGTTTTTCTAGAAACCAGTTTTTATTTGCATTTGTATTTTTGACGTTTTAATTTGTGTTTTGGAACTCCATTCTAGTTCAGGTTAGATTCCTAATCACTTCAGGAGTTTTTGCCCCGTATTCCCTGAGTCTACAACTAAATTCAGTGAGGCTGCATCTGATCTTGGGTCATCTGGTGTAGCAGTTGTCTAAGGCCTGCCATAACAAACTGTACTAACTGGGTGGCATAAACAACACAAATTTATTCTCTTTTAGTTCTGGAGACCAGAAGTCCAAGATCAAGGTCTTGGAAGGGTTGGTTCGTTCGGAAGGCTGTGAAAGAGAATCTGTTCCATGCCTCTCTCCTGACTTCTAGCGGCTTCCTGATGATCTTTGGCATTGCTTAAAATGTAGAAACATCACCCGGATTTCTGTCTTCATCTTTGCATGGTGTTCTCCCTCTGTTTCCATCTCCAGATTTCCCTTTTCTCTAACAATACTAGTCATGTTGGATTAGGATCTCACCCTGTTCTAGTATGATCTCATCTTAATTAACTACATCTGCAGTGGTCCTTTTTTAAACTAAGGCCACATTCTGAGGCACTGGGGTAGGACTTTAGCATATGATTTTAGGATGGACACAGTTCAACCCATAACTTCTCACCATACAGCATCTGCTGCCTCACCCATATCCCTTCTGTGGTCCCAGCCGTGGGAACGTGCCTGTTGCAGAGCTGTCCGTCCTGCTGGTCCACATGGCTTTTCCCCCTCTGTCTTTCTTCCACGCTGTGCTTTGTGGCACAGGAATCCATTCATCTGTCCACACTTGACACTCAGGCCCAGGGCTCTTGGGGAGACGGTCTGAGACTCCATCTCCCTAAATATGACATGCAGTCATTTCTCTGAGATCCAGCTGCCTCCCTGGTGTTCTGGGAGGAAAAAGAACAAAAGGTCTCTCTGTTTTCAAATCCCATAAACCTTAGAGAGGTTTTGCTGCTTCCTAACTTGGAGATCAGAACTCAGGGCCCCTCTCCGAGGCCACCAATGTGCATAAGCTCTCAAGGCTGCTGCCGTGCCCAAGTGAGGGAGAGGTCGTCTGGGAGCGGAGCCTTTCTTCCTGCTCCAGACATTTTCTCCAACAGATTTAGGAGACCAGGAACCGGGAAACGATGGCCCATGGACCAAATCTGGTACCCCACCTGATTTTGTAAATAAAGTTTTATTGGCACACAGCCATGCCCTTTTGGTTATGCATTGTCTTTGTACTACAGTGGCAGAGTTGAGTAGCTGGGTCAGAGACTGCATGGCCCACAAAGCCAGAAATATTCACCGTTTGGCCCTTTGCAGAAAAAGTCTTTAGACCCCATGATGATGCAAAAGCCTAAGGACTTCTGCTGTGATCTCTCTCTCCTGAAGCAGTGATCATAGGGTGGCCTCATTGTCTAACTACAAGGAACGGCAAAGGGAGGAAAAGAAATACTCAGTATGAAATGGTTATTGTGTCAAAATTATTGTCCTGCCAACAGGTACGCTCAATTTGTGAAAAGCCATTGAGCAAAACAGTTGTGATTTGCGTTCTTTTCTCTTGGGTGCTGAATTTCAATAAAATCTCAGGGAGAAAACAATTGTACTCCATCATGGTGATTTTGGCATCATGGAAATGAAGGGAACCACTGCTCAGGTCAGGTCCCGTGAGGACACCCCAGGGCTTCATGGAACAGCTGGGCAGACTGACATTTCAGCCAGCCACCAGTGCCCTGCCTCTCCTCCCCAGGGCCCCTCACACACATGGGCTTGGCCAGAGAACACAGCTGGGTCTCCAGAGCTGCTTAGAACCCCTGTCTAAGCACAGAGCCTCTGGGACCCAGGACACACATCTTTGACCTCTCATGGTCTCACGCTTGCCCAAGTACCCAAGTAAAGGTTGCAGAGCTGGGATCTGGCAGGTCTTTACCCAAAGCCATTGAACAAATGAATGAATCATTCTGATTCTTTGCATTACAAAGTTAAATGAGAGCTATTTACTCATCCTGAAACTTAGTGACTTCCAGAGTGGACCTAGGAGCCATGTAAGGGTCTTTGTTTTATAGAAGACCAAACCAAACCAAACCAAAGAACCCACACACACTAAAAATTCCCCTTGGGCTTTTCAGTGTTGCAAACGGCCAAGTTTTAAGTTCAGATGAAAGACACAATTTGCGGATCTTGCTGAACTGATACCGTGTTCTATTTCCAGATGACCCTGATTTACAGTTCTTGTATGCATTTTTTGATGGCTCACTTAAACATGCCGTCAGCGTGGGACTGGGATTGCTGAGACATAGTATGGAAGAGTGGAGGGAGGTGGCTTTGGAAACTTTGCCCGGCCCCTCCCCATCCTGGCAAGAGAGGCAAACACCAAGCCCCGCTGCAGTTTCCACAGCACTGTTTGGTTAACACAGATCTGTCTCTTCCTCCTAGCCCTGGGCCCGGAGGCACGCACTGCCTGGGAGCCAGTGTAGAGCATGCTGTCTGCGAGAACCTCCCCTGCCCCAAGGGCCTGCCCAGCTTCCGGGACCAGCAGTGCCAGACACATGATCGGCTGAGCAGCAAGAAGAAGGGCCTGCTGACAGCAGTGGTGGTTGATGGTAAAGGCATATGGCACGTCCTTTCACAGTGGCCCCCCACTTCTCCTCCAAGAATGTAAACGCCTCCTAGGAAACCCCACCAGCCTCCCTCTTCCCAGCCATCCATCCAATGGGATGCTGCAGTCCTGCTGTGCCAGCCAGCAGTGGACTGGTTTCTCGAGCAGTGGGGTTGAACTTGGATGACCCAGCTCTGTGAGATTTCTTAAAAGCAGCTGTAAGGCGGGCAGCAGACCAGAATCGTCCTGCACCCCCATTTGCAGCAAGGCAGGGGTGCTGGCAGCCTGCCACCTAGTGCCATGTGCTGAGGGGCCCAGGGCCAACTTTGAGGAGAGAGAGGCTCTGCAGGCAGAGGATGGTAGGTTTCTGTTCTGCTCTCTCTCTTTCTGACGTTGATGCTTTCTTGCATTTCTTTTCTTGGTTTGTTTTGGGTTGGCTTTCACTCCTTGACTAGAGTGTTTGCAAAAAGAAGTTTTGAGGATAGTTTACAACTCAGACATGATGTTAGGCACAGGTCACGTTTTCCTTCCAAGACCTTTCTCCCAAATCAGGGGACTCTGCCCCGTGGGCCATTGCAAGCATTTCTGGGGGGCTGATCAAATTCTAGGTGGTATATCATGACTGTAGGGTTTGTAATGTTTGTTTATCATTGATAAGGACCGCCTACCCTCCCCCCCCGCCATGGCCTAGTTCACAGTCTTTTACACTTAAAATTCTGCTCATCTTCGGGAGATAAGACTGTGGTAATGATGACGATACAGTCCTATTTGTTGAGCACACCATAGGCCAGGCCCAGGTTAGCTCTGCATACGTCATCTCAATTAATATGCAAAACAAGCCGTGCAAAGATGAGAGGTTACAGGTTACATGACACATGGACGTTCCTGCAGCTGATAAGAAGCAGGGAGGGACCCCAGTTCCGGAGGAGCTGACTCAGAAAATAACCAGCTATCATCTGGCTTCCAGTACTCCAGTAAGACAGAGCATGACTTCATAAGTGTCTAGTGAAGAGGCTTTAGTAAGAACTGCAGTGACTGAGCCTGATTTTTTACCAGCCTCTGAAGTCTTTGCAGGAGAATGAGGGTCCTGTGCCAGGTCTTAGGTTTCTTCCTTGTGGCTTGAAGAACCTCTGAAATCCATCCTCTGCAGTCTGCTGTGGCAAGCTCACGTGTGCGCAGCCGGGCAGTGTAGCCCAGGCATCACAGGGAACAATGGCCCCGGAGCCGCAGCTCTGAACCCGGCAACCGGACCCATCAGCTCCGAACCGAGTTGTAAAGTAACGTGCGATGTTCTCAGTCGTGACAGATACTACCAGCCCGCTCGACTGTGGGCTCATTTAAAAGCCTCGGGAGCTCCCCAGAGTTTTTTCCTTTTAAAAAAAAAACACCCCCTTTGGGAGCTGTGTGATGGGAGGTGCACCATCGCCTAACCGAGGCTTCAGGACAAGCACAGTCTACATACCCTTTTCTGCAGACGAGGGAGAGAGGAGACCCGCCCTCCCAAAAGGAGCGTGTGCAGCTGGAGGCAAGGGCTCACGCAGAACCCTCGCTGCTCTCTGCCTGGCCACGCCTCAGATGCAGGAAGACCCAGGAGGCTTCCATATGTCTCGAGCACATTCGGACCCCCTAATCGCGAGAAAGCGAGCCCAGGCAGAGGCTGCCTGTTTCCAGCACCGTGGTGGGTTCTGAGGAGGAGCAGCCTTGTTTCCAAGCCATCAGCCATCCCAGCGTACTGGATGGAGACACATTAGGTCCTGTGTCGTGTCCTCTCCTGCATGTTGGGAGCAAGAAGAGGTCAGATCCAAGAGGGACTCACCCCATTCCCGTTTCCACTCAGCTGCGCGCACAGCATTGTTATTCTTTCCTCGGCCTGCTTCAGCTTTGCGTGCTGCTCCTTTATTCAATGCAGAAATCCCACTTAAACGTCTGGTTTTCCACAGATTTCTCCAAGTCCAGATTAAACTTCTATTTTACTTGTAACCACTTTTGGATCGCTGAGCTCTTCAGGTCCCTTATCATCCCAGGGGCTGAAACAGATGTCTGCCCTGGATCCCCCACCCAGGAAGCTTCGCAGGCCAGCGCCAGGTTCAGAATGTGTTGTGAGCCACTTGCTTTTCATTCCTCTTTACCAAACCAATAGACAACTACTGCCAGAGTGCGGCCGCCTTTGATCTGAAAAGTGCCACCCTGTCTGATGAGGACAGCTAATGGGCAGTGAGCATTTTGTCTTTGAGGGAGAGACCCCAAGTTCAGGCCTTTGCAAGGCTAGCTTGACACATCCCCCTCTGGGGTGGAATTGTCATGACTTCTTGCAGACTTGGTTTCATTTCCCTCTCAAATATAAACAGAAGCCAGCATTTTTAAAAGGGGGCATTTCACAAGGATGAAAACAAAATAACAAATGACCAATTCAGAGGGCAGGGGGAGAATACAGATTATAAGTTTGTTCCTCTCAAAACAACTTATAAAAGGTACAATTCTAGCTCAGCCGTGATGGGAACGATTCCTGTGGTTGGGCTCTGGGCTCTCTTGAAGCCCATTATGACTGCCCTATTCATAGCATTGCTATCACTGTGGAATTCTTTGGCGAGTGACGCACGGTTCAAGAAAGGGGAAGCTATATTTTTTCTTTTTTCTCTTATTGAAAAAAAAAAAGGAATTCTTGCAGAGGTGGATTTTCCAAGGGAGGGCTCAGGACCACAAATCCATACCCACCTCCAAAAGAAGACAAAGGCTCTCCTTAGAAAATAGTTCTAAGCGGGAAAGTCTATAGACAGAAACCCATGGAGGTGGCCTGTTGCCAAACCCACCCCATTTCTGCTTTCCCCGTGGAATCTCATTTAAGTGGAAACCTTCAGGAGTTCAGTCCTTCCTGCCCAAGCCAGCAGGCCATGTGCCCACTGAAGTGTCGGAGGGCTTGGCTAAAGCCGTGTCTGGACCTGGAGGTGCGTTCCCAGCTCCTCCTGGGCATGGCAGAACCCGCTCTGGGTCTGAGCCTTCCAGGGTATGGAGGGTACGATGGTTAGGGACTCCCTGACTCCAGTTCAGCCAAGCTGACTGGAGTTGCTTAATGAAAAAGAGAGAAGTTGTTGCAAAGATTCAGGGTGTCTCAGATCCCAAGGGCTGGGCCTAAGAACAGGGCCTCTGAAAAATTCAGGACCCTCTCTCCATGACCACCACTGTTTGTGTTTATAAGTCATTTCTTCCTGTTTCCAACCGAAAACTGGCTTTCTCGTGACTGGTCCACATGTAGGCTGATGGTTAGCCCACAACACCTTCATCCTTTCTCTGAATCCTCTGGGGCCAGATGTGGCCAAAGCATTTTTGGTGTTAGACAGGTAACAATAGTGCATCAACCATATATTACTTAATAATCCCAGTGGGGTCCAGGGAAGCACCCCACAGTCCAGAGAAGCACACGGATGTCTCTACCAAGTAACCCATGAACGGTCTCTAACTGGGATACTGAACACTACCAACAGCCTCATGTCAGTCAAGGCTGGTTTTGCTGCCAAATGTGTTTGCCACAAATGTAAGAAAATGCCTGCAGTTTTCAGAGCTTTTTGGACTTCCAAATTGTGGAGATGGGAGCACAGACTTCTTTTGGATTCATCAACCATGAGTGGACACAGCTGCTCTAAATCTGAATTTTAGTCCTGATTTTTCAAGAGAGAGACTCTGGATTGGTGCACCTGCGGTCAGGTGGCCACTCTTAGTCCAATCAGTTGAGGCCTCATGAAGCGTAGCTGTGAGGTTGTGATGGAGAGAAAGACTCTGATTGGTACAGCTATGGTCAAGTGCTTCTGCCTGTCCAATCAACTAAGGCCTGGCTCTGGAGTCATGGTGGGCAACTTTGGGGATGGGACTGAGCAGCCTCCTCTGTATCCCCCACAGATAGCCAGACAGAGCTGGAGTGAGCACTTGTGATGGGCTCAAAATTCAGTGGTGTCTCTTAGTAAGACCTTGTAACCACTGGCAGAGAGAGAACAGCAAGAGTGCTAAGAGCCACAAGTGTCCTCTTCACCATGGAGGACCAGGGGAAATCCTCCAAGCCTCCACTAAGCAGATAAGATAATGTGGTTCTCAAGCCCCGAGCTCATCTCCCCTGCCCTGTCTGTGGTTTCCCCATCCAAGCATAAGTCCTGGCAACAGTCGGCCAGTGACAGACCAAGAACCACACCAGACAGTCCAGCCTCAATTAGAATTTCATTTTGGCACCCATCAGTCATGTAAGAGGGATGCTCCAAGCTTCTTTCCTTGGAGTGCATGGTTATATAACTCTTAAGAAGATTTGACTTCCTTCTGTACTACTAAGAATGTAAGACACTATACCCAGAGGAGAATCATGGCACCTCGTTAATCTGGGGATTAATTGCCCACCCAAGGTAGCTTAGAGAGGAATATTCAGAGAATTTTGAGGGGCTCCTCCTCAAGTTTTATAAAGGTTATCCCGAGTCCCTTTGGGAGATAGTGCTATACCTCTCTAGAGGTGTGGGGAGCCCTAAATTCTGAGCACAGACATCAAAAAAGGAGATGGATGAATGGAGTTTCAGCTGAGCAAAGGAAGGAAGTGTTACCCCTGGACTCTGTTCTGGAGTCTGGGTGCCCCCAGACTGCCCAAGCCAAGGAGGACAGTGTCTACAGGTGGGAGAGTCCAGTGCGGGTGGAGTTGAGGGTACCTGCTTGCCTGGGGTCATGGCCAAAATCCTTCCATCTGAGAATCTCCACTTTCCTGATGTTTATAACAAAGAGCCCAGATAAACAATCTTCATCCCCTCCAAGTCTGGTCTTTCTAACTTGCCGCAAAATACCCTCTACTTTTCTACCCAAATCCTATTTCCATTTCTGCTCAAATCAGAGTATACACTCAGAAGCCAGAAACATTCATGAAGCTGATGGTTTGCTTTCAGCAACACCATTTTTCCTCCTGGTATTTTGGGCCACCAGAGTTCTCTGTTCAAAAAGTAAACAGTGGTGGTAGAAAGAAAACCAGTCTGGGACAAAGAGGCCGGGGTCTGGCTCTGCCAGTTAAGGGACTCTGGGTAGCCATGCACTTTCTCCGAGCCTCACATGCTCATCTATAAGATGGAACAATGACCACACCCACCTGAAATGCATAGATACTGCTTAGCATGCTGCCTTTTATACAGTAGGTAATTAATGTTATTTATGATTTTATCAACACCATCATCACCATTATTGCTGCTGTTGAACGGATCATTTCAAAGCTCAGTTATTCCAGCACTTCAGTTTAAAGGTAATTAAAATCTATAGTTATCAAACTGCTTGGACCAGGGGACCCTTCCTTCCTTAACAGTGCAACATTAGAGGAAGTCCAGTGTGTGAAAAAGATACACTCAGACTGGGGGCTATGGTGCTGCATTCTCTCAGTGGTTCCCCAAGGTGCTCACAGGAAACCTCAGGTTCCCAAAGAGCACCTCAAAAATTTTGTCAAATGACCCTCCCTGAACCTGATATCAGTTTATACTTCAGTCTCCCATACTTCTTTCACTGGCTGCTTCCCTGGGTCATTCTGTCTAAATGGAGGGACAGCTGCCTCTAGCCTGCTACCTGAGGACTTAGCCATCTCTTTGCCATTCCTTCAACTTTACACCCTGTTCTCTAACAGCTCAGGCTCATTTCATGGGACTTTTCACAGTCTGCCTCACCTGGGATTCGCTCTGTACTTGTCCATGAGACTACCAGGGCCTTGAAAAGCATACACTACTCATCTTTCTTTCCCAGCAGTGCCCAAAGAGTGCCTTGTGTGATGGAGGGACTCAATTCCTGCTTTTGAATGAATAAACATTGAAGCATCATTACTTTACTTACCTGGGAAGTTGTTCTTCACAGCAGTTTCCCCCCTACCTCCACAACTAACTAGAACAAACAAGTTGAATGTTTCTACTGAATCTTTGTAGCTTCATTCTGGTGTTTTAAGGCAAGACTTCCCACTGGGCATGTTGGTCAGCAGAGCTCTGTGGGAGAGGAGCTATGGAAAGCTGCTGAACATGTTGGTGGTTTTGTGACTGTCATTCAATCATGAAAGCCCCAGAGCCTGGGTGAGACAACCCATCTGCTCTGACAGGAACCCTCCAGCTGGAATGCCAAGATCTTCTGAAGCCAAGTCAACTCCAGAAGCCTTTCTCTACCCCTGGCCTTGCTCATCTGAGACCACTGGAAGGACCCAGTGGGGAAAATGACCCAATGGTGGAAACAAAGGGCCTGACAGAGGCAGCTCAAAAGTGTTGGTGTTTCTCTCTCTGGAGGTTTCTTTGCAAAACAACCACATTAACGTCATTAGAATTAGGTGACCCAGAGAGAGAAAAGGGTGAATTCCTCTTTCACAGTCATATAGAGAAGAACAAAATCCATTCATTTGTTTAAAAATAAGCTTGAAGTTTTTCTCCTAAGATCAAGAACAAGACAAGGATTTCTTCTTTCACTGTTCCTTGTCAACATCATACTGGAAGTCCTAACTAATGAAATAAGACAAGAAAAGGAAATTGAAAATATACAGATTGGGAAAGAAGAAATAAAACTACCTTTGTTTGATGATGACATGATCCTCTATGTAGAAAATCCAAAAGAATCAACAAAAAACAACAACAAAAGCAAAACAGGAAAAAAAAACCCAAAACCTCCTGAAACTAGTAACTAAGGAGTTATAGCAAGGTTGCAAGATATACGGTAAATGTACAAAAATCAGTCACTTTCCTATATACCAGCAATGAGCAAAGGGAGTTTGAAATTAAAAACACAGTACCATTTACATGAGCACCCTCAGAATGAAATAGTTAGGTATAAATCTAACACTATATGTACAAGATCTTTATGAGAGAAACTCTGATGAATGAATTAAAACAATTAAATGGGGAGATATTTCATGTTCATGGATAGGAAGAATCAATATTGTCAAGATGTCAGTTCCCCCTGACTTGATCTATAGATTCAGTGCAATCCCAGTGAAATTCCAGCAAGTTATTTTGGGGATATCAACAAACTGATTCTAAAGTTTATATGGAAAGAGTAAAATATGTACCAAGTCCTTCTGTGAGCCAGGTCCTTGGCCTGGCCTGGGGACAAGAGATAAAAATCTCAGTTCCTTGTCTTCTAAGGTCTCCCAGTATAGTCAATTCTTCAATCTGAAGATAATTAAAATCCATCCCTTTCAAATCTTTTAGCAATGGAACCCACCTTATAAGAAATATCCTCTTGTATATGGAAGTTGCTCAAACAATTATAAGACAATAGAATAATGGCTAAGGGCTTTGATGGATGTGTATACAAAGTGCAGCTGGAGATTCCATGTCAGAGATGGCATGAGTGGAGAGAGTTCTGGAGTGGAAGCTTCTGGGGTGATAGGAAACTTCCAGAAAGCTTTGTGCAGAGAGGGATTGCCAGGCAAAGGAACAGCCGAGGCAAAGGCATGAGAGCTTGTCATGTTCTAGGAGCTCACTTGGTTCCAAGAGCAGCAGAAACCAGGGTTTTCATCCTGCCTGTTGACATGGCTCTTACAAGTTGTCCTAGAGGCCCCTTTGTTCCTGTACTTTACTCCAGCTCAGTTTCTTCCAGGACCTTCTTGCCACATGTCACATTCCCTGCAGCTTTTATCCAGCAGCTGGTGGAGCACTAAGCATTTAGCAAAAGCCACTGCTATAGAGACATCCATAGGGCCATAGTCCCTCCTATCCAGAGGCATTCTCATTCACCTTCTCCCCCTTTCTCACCCCCACAACAAGAGAAGATCCCAGGCTCTCCCTTGATACATAATTAAATTCATTTAGAAGTTAGCACACCACAAAAGGTTCTGCCTGGTATTTTTATTTTTTATTTATTTTATTTTATTTATTTATTTGACAGAGATAGAGACAGCCAGTGAGAGAGGGAACACAAGCAGAGGGANAGCACACCACAAAAGGTTCTGCCTGGTATTTTTAATGCCTTAAGGAAAAGGAATACTATACCTTTGGAAAGGATCAAGAGAATAAGGTGAATAAAAGCCCACAGAGCCCTCACTCATGTGCCTTTCTCCATATGCTGTATTGAGTGTTCCGGGAGGCAGGTGTATGTCTCTGAGGAACATGTGCTGGGTTTCTGTGACCTTTATTCCATACTNCTGGTATTTTTAATGCCTTAAGGAAAAGGAATACTATACCTTTGGAAAGCATCAAGAGAATAAGGTGAATAAAAGCCCACAGAGCCCTCACTCATGTGCCTTTCTCCATATGCTGTATTGAGTGTTCCGGGAGGCAGGTGTATGTCTCTGAGGAACATGTGCTGGGTTTCTGTGACCTTTATTCCATACTGACCTCTCATCCTCTGGGCCACCACCCACATGTACCTGCGCCCTGCTGGCTCCTCCCCCTCATGTGCCTGCACCTTGCGTGGCCCACTAACCCCTTCCTACATCAACGTCCACCTTCCCCTTTCCCTCCTCAGATAAACCATGTGAACTCTACTGCTCACCCCTCGGGAAGGAGTCCCCGCTGCTGGTGGCCGACAGGGTCCTGGATGGCACACCCTGCGGGCCCTATGAGACCGACCTCTGTGTGCACGGCAAGTGCCAGGTGACGTGTTTTCGTTGTGTCTTTGGAGGGGAGGCTCCCTCACCCCAGAAGGTTTCCGGGGCGAGGAGGTGGCACAAAGGTCTTGGGAGGCTTGGAGGGGGGATGGATCTTCTCAAGAAGGCACCAGTGGTCGTATCTCCTGCAACCTGGCACCCCTCCCACCCTCAGCAGCGATGGAGCATGAAGCCCACCCCCAGGCCAACTGGGAGCTGAGGTGGCTGGGAGAATAGTGACAACGGAATAATCTCAAAAATCTTAAAATAACTTGAGTCGTTCTGACGCAGGGCAGAATAGTTCGAATACTAAGGTCAAGCTAGAAGATGCATAGGAGTATGTTATTGGACAAGCTATGCTGCATTTAGCTACCAAAGATAGAGCAGAACAAAGCTGACTCCTTCACAGGTAGAACCCAGGGAAGTCCCTATGCCTGGCTTGGGGAGACCACGCCACCCAGTGCGGTATAGTCCCCAAAGCCATCCTGGTGTTGGATGTCTGTGACTCATTAGAATGAATGACAAGTATCATTTAAGAAGACAACAGGAAGCTCCCAGCAAGGAGGGAGGGAGGGAGGATGGACGGAAGCTCATCTGCCTGAGCTGGGGACACACCTGAAGCGCAGGCCCTCCCGAGACAACGCTCCCCAACTCAGTGTAACAGGACTATTTCTCCATGAGAATGGGCATCCCCCTGATGTGGGATTGGGGTAGGGAGTCAGGGGGCTGTGTATTTCCAGTGCTCAGAGAACCACAACTCGGGTAATGCCCCCCTCTATTATGCCACATGTGCCATATTTCCTGATGACCCAGTTGGGGCTGCACCTGTCATGAGAGAGCCTTCCAGCACAGACACGTGCTGCCCTTGTGGCAGAGGCCAGGCTCCCTCAGCCGTGTCCTCAGCAGGTGAGCCCAGCAGGAGCTGGGGAGAGGCAGCAGCTCCCAGAGCCCGAAGCAAGCAGATGGGTAGCAGGAGAGCTGTGCATTTGGCACAGAAAGGAAAACCAGGTGTTGCCTCCGATTTTTGCTTTACCTTGCCTGGCCTCCATAGACCTGCAATTACAGTGTAAGAGTAAGGAAGGAACGCACTCATCCAGGGCTCCTGAGCGTCCTTCTCATCTTGCCAGTTGAAGAGAAGCTGCTACTAATGCTTTGGGGCGCCCACACCCCCCAAAGTCAACACCCCCATCTCTGATGCTCAGTTTCATGGAAATATTAAAAACATTTGAACAATTGTAAATTCCAGGGGTCACAGGGGAAAGAAACTGTCATTCCCCCAAACTGTACTGGAACCAGAAACCTGCCTCTAGGCCTGGGACCCACTGACCCCATAAGGCAGCACCTCTTGCTTGTTCTCTCCGCTTCCTGACGCCTGGCCGAGGGCAAGACAGATGGAGTCAAGGGGAGAAAGGCAGGAAGACACAGACACAAACATAACTTCTAGGGTAGTTCCTGTGGCCATTTCAACCCTAGTGGGTTTTTTTTCCCTGCAAAGTCCAAACTAGTCCTAAACTGGGATTTTTCAGGAAAAAAGCTTGACATGATCCAGACTCCTTTGGCACTGCCTGGCTTTGTTATCAAATCCAGATATGTGTGGGTGATAGGCACTGGGTGCCCAAGAGTCTTGGCAAGGCGTCCTCCCGGGGAAAGAGGCAGTGACGGTGGTGGGGCTGGGCCCTCAGGGCTGCAGTGTTGTCGTGGAGAATGTGCGGGGCCTGGGGTGGCGTGAGCACAGGTCTTACAATTGTCACTGAAATTGCCAGCGTTTCTCTGTAAACCTGCCAGCAAGTCAAGTGCAGGATTTTTTTCTTTCCTAAATTCTGCACTTATACCGGCCATCCTACAGCACAACGATGAACATTTCTCTAGGAATGGTTTTCTGAGTAAAAGCACTTGCACCCCTTCGAGCAGCACCATCTGAACCACCTCTGGGCTCTTGCCAGCATCTCTTGCAATGTTCTTGCCAACGTGCAGGCATTTCTAAGAATCCTGAAATTTTCTAGCCAGGGGGTTCGGTATTAAGTGGCCAGACATGATTTCAGCTCTAAGTGATCAGTGCCAATGGGCCCCTTCTGTGACCTTGGTTCTACCCATGCTTTTCAATGAGGGAATCTTCCCTGTGCCATGACAGCAAAATACCCATTTTTTCAGTTAGAACCGCACAGGTGAGATTCCATGCAAGGTCTCCGATAGCCTTCAGTCTGTGGGCATCTGGCACCTCTGAGCTAGAGCCTGCCCTGCACTTGAATGTGATGGCAGGATCGTGGGTACACTGGCCTTCCCATTCCCAGATGCCACCCCATCCCTGCCTGCCCCCCCAGTCTATCTCTCATGCCTCCACCCCCATCATGGTCATGGTCGTTTACTGACTGCTGCACGGAGATTAGCACTAACCAGCACCACCCCTCAACACGGGGGCAGAGAGTGGCCCCCTCATGATGTTTTGTGGCAGGTGGGCAAGCGCGTGCTCCTCGGAGCCTCACCCCACCCCTTGTCGGCTGTCAGCAGTCCCATCTCCTCTGCATGGATGTGCCCCAGTGACCAGCTGCCTCCAGGCTGCCCACCGATCCCAGCAGAAGGACCACCATCTGGGTAGGTGGTGGCAGCATGTATCTGTAGGCCCATCACGTGATTCAATCCTGGAGAGACCACTTGCTTCTTGACGGAAGTTAAAAATACCACCTGTGATTTTTCTAACCGTTCTGATTCCTCAGAGAGAAGCCATAGAGGTTAAGTTTAGCCCATGAGAAGTCAATTCTCACAAGAATCCAACTTTGTAAAGTCACAGTTAATGAAGTTCTATGATAAAGTTGAGCATACTTAGATAAGAGTAAGAGAAATTAGGGCGCCTGGGTGGCACAGTCAGTTGAGCATCTGACTCTTGGTTTTAGCTCAGGTCATGATCACAGGGTCATGAGATCAAGTGTGGAGTCTACTTAAGACTCTTTCTCCCTCGCCATTGCCCCTCCCCCAGCATGCTCGCTCATGCTCTCTCTCATAAATACATAAAATCTTTAAAAAATAGAGTATAAGAAATTAAATACAAGTAGAATATTGATGCCTAGTTACAGTAATTGCCAAAGTAGAATATTCTGGATTCCTGTGGTACCTGTGAATGATTAAGGCAAGGAAAATTGGTTAAAGAGAAGAATAGTAATAAAAAAAAAAATCTCAGGAGTTTATTGAGCAGAGGCTCTGTACTTACTCATCAATACTGTCACCTGATTATAACGAATAAAAGGTAGAAATCATCCACATTTTATGTAAGACAGCGCTTTCAGAAATATTGCCATGGTTCACTTACTAGCTTTTTCCCCTGTTCCCTTCAGCTATAAATTTTGCTATTTTGGGGTGGCAGAAGGAGTTCTGGGAAATTTTGAGAAGCATGGTGACTAGTTGGTAGGGAATGGAGGGGACGAGAAGCTCCCAAATGGCATTTTGAGCAGATTCCACTAAGCTCCAAATAGCAGGCTGATTCAAACCATAACATGAAACATGGAAATACCATTTTATTCTGTTTTTATGAGAACTGAGTTAAGTTTCATTTCAGTGAGTCACAAATTATTTAACATGCTGAAATGAAACTTAACAGCGCTCATAAAAGTGGGAGCGAGTTGGGGAAAGAAACACAAACATTGTCTATTTTTCAGCAAGTCTGTATAAATCAGGGGTTCCATCATTCGCAATGCCTACTGTTGGCCTGCAGAGGCAAAGAAATCAAGTTCATACGTTTCTAATGTGCGACTTTGCCTCAGAGCTGCTGATCTTCAGTGGGCAGGTCAAACTGACCGACAGATCTGAATATACCTGAGACCAGGTACGCTTGGCTTTTCTTTACAGCCTCACCAGCTTGTGTACACTTGTAGGCATCATACTCCAATTAGGGTCCCACTTCTGTGAGATCCTAAACTGCATACATACCCTGGGCTTGACGAACACCAAGGAGACCTTCAGGCCCCATAAGTTTCCTCGGTGGAGGGATTATGTCCACTTATCTTTGTTCCCCCAGCAGCTGGCTTGGAGGAGAGCTTTTGATTACATATTGAAAAGAGAAACCCAGTGAGTGGACGTGTAGGTGGATGGGTCACTGGCTCTTAGGACTTCAGTGATTCTGGAATCTGGAGCCCATCTCAGTGAACAGTTTTCATTATCCAACATTTATTGGCCTTGCATTTTGCGTACAATGGCCCGTTAGGCAAGTGGAATTACAGATGGAATTTAGGAGGATTTTAAGACTCTGGCCTCAGAGCTCCCCCTGAGTAAAGAAGAGTAACAAGCATACAGGAAAATGTACCAGGTATTTCAGTAATAGCCTCTGGTTGCTGCTTCTCCCCATCTCATGGCCCTGTAGCTGACATCTCTGCAGTGTGTGCCTGTTGGTGCTGAACTACTGATAGCAGTGTCTAAAACTCTGAAGTCATTCCCTGCACCCGTTCTGTCTGATTAACTTCCCATAGCAACTTCCGGTTTAAGCCGCCATGCGGAGCCTCACATGCACTCCTCTCCCATGACAGGACTCCACTAAACTGATGGTAAAGGCAGGATCCACAAACCATGATGGGGAAGAGAAGCAGAGGTCACCCTTTGACAAAAGAAAGACACCACCTCTTTCTGGAGGATGGAAGTGGATAGAGGTTCCATTGTAGGAACAAAGCACCAGAGGCCAGAGCTAGAACAAGCGGAGAGTTTCAATGGAAAAGAAAGAATGCTTGAGGGCATCTAGGACTTGGGAATGGAGGGTGGGAGTGAGATGTTGGCTGAAACTGAAGAGAAGGCAAAGAGTCAGACAACATGGCTGACCACGGCTGGCCCTGCACTTGGAGCTTGACGGGCTGTTGGGTAATGATCTTCACGCCAAGTATCAGAGGGCTCCTTTCCAAAGTTGTGTGATAAACTATTCAAAGGCAGCTGGAGCAGGTGTGTGACCTCTGTACTTTGCACAGCGCTCACCCTCCTGGGTTGGGGAGTGGACTCCAGTTTCCCTCCCACCAGTCCCAAATGGAAGCCTACCGTGTGACACCTCCATCCCCAAATATAGAGTACCCTCAGTCTACCTTTTGGCGTCTCATTCTCAAATATGAGTGGTCAGCCAGAGATCATCAGCTATTTGAAGAAAACCAGCAACAGGAACAAGAAAGACCTAGAAAAACAGAGACATCGACCCTGGCACTAAATTGGGATAATCACAGAATTCTCCACAGCCAAATTATCAATCAACCACGGGGACAAAATAAAGTAATTTTGAGACACAGAAAAACTCAGAAATTTTAGTTTCCATTCATCCATTCTGAAGAAATTATGTGTGGGTTAGCAAAACAAAGGTAAAGTCAAAAAGAAGACAAGGACAGCAAGAGTTGGTGCAGCTAACCCAGGAGCCCAGGAAATGCTGAGCCAGGTGCTGTCCTACTGGCCTAAAAGCCTTCAGTTAAAGTTAAAACAAGAGTCAGTGGCATCCCTCTAACAGAAGAGAATGAGGCGTAGTTAGAAGATAGCTGCGAAGTGCTTTTCCTCCTGGCCAAAAGACAAAGCAAAACAAAACAAAGACCATCCAACCCTGTATGAGAAAGTCCCAGTTCAAAATAGGAGAGAATGGGGAGGGGTTGCTGGCAGGTTCAGGGCGCAGAAGAGAGAGGCAGAGGACCCATTCTGAAAATCAAAGTCTCCTACTCCCAGTTTACCGGGGGCCAAGCTTGGTAAGAGGCCATCATTCTTATGCATTAATTAACACCTATGATATGCTTAACACCGTGCTGGTCACTGTGTTTAGGCACAGGGGCCAAGAATACAAAGACTTGTAAGAAACTATTTCCCTGTGCTTACAGTCTGTCCCCAAAATGAAGCTTACTCATGCAAGACCCTAACCACCAAAAGTGAAGACATGGTTGAGAGCCAGGGAGATTTGGTTTAGACATAGCAAAAAGTACATAGGGTGGAACTTGGTTTATTCATTCATCAGAGATTTATTGAGCACATTCTATGTGCTAGATATTCAACGGTGAACAGGACTGAGGGGGTCCCTGTCCCCATGCAATGTATAAACAAGAAACACATAAACTCACAAGCATGGTTGTTCCAAGGACTGGTCCATGTGGAGAAGAAAATGGTATCATAGATGAGAGAGATTGTTGCTGAGGAAGGCTGCAAATGGCATGGCAGGTCTTTCCCAGGAGATTGCATTTGTGGAAGAACCAGACTCGTGAAGGCAGAACAGAATGCCCTGGGCAGAAGGTGGCTCCAAGGCTGGTGGGTTCCAGAAGCAGAGGAGGGCTGGGTGACAGGTGCTGGAGGGAGTGGCCATGAGGGCAGAGGCATCAGGGCCCCAGGCCATGCAGGACCTGACAGGTCCTGACAGTAACCTAGATTTTATTCTGATAGGAGTGGAGGGATCTAAGCAGAGGAATGAAGCATCTTGGTTATGGAGAGTTGGGGGTGGCAGGGCGTGAGTGGAATCTGGAAAACCAGGTAGGAGGCTCTTAGGGCAAGTCACATCACTGAGAGTCAGTGGGGCTTGCAACACGGGGCTGGGAGGAGATTGGGTTCAGTGTGCACTCAGAGGAGGAGGGAGGAGAGCTGAAGTGATGAGCAGGTGTGATGGTGTCATGGAGCGTCTTGAATTCCTATGTGTGGAGGTCGACCACCGGGGGTCTTCTCATCTCCTCAGGTGAAGGTTAATCTGGCAGCAGAAGGGAGGAAACAGGTACGATAGGTCATGTCCTGAATAACGAGAGTCTAAACTGGGCTGTGACCATGAGCTTGGAGAAAAGGTAGACACCAGAGGCTTTTGGGGGAAAATACCACCAGGTCAAAGAAGATGAGGATGAAGAAAAAAGACCAGGGGGTTGGTCACCAAGAGGTTGTCTGTCACTGGTGATCTTCTGTCAAACGGGCAGGATTCCGGGGGTAGAATCCAGATTTCAAATCACTAAAGATGGGTATTTCTCACTCCTGGGGAGAAATGGCCACCCTGTCCCTGGCTCATTAGGACACAGTGCTGAGCACTAAAGCTTTTCTAGGCTTTTTGCGTGTTTCACAGGGTCTATCCCTACCAAAAAGAACTTGTGCTTTCTCCACCTATCCCCACCATCCTGAGCTTTTGACTGATTATGCCCAGGCAGTGTCCCCCCCTGGTGCCACATACCCTGATTTGTTGGCAGAAGAGGGCTTCCACCTGCACATGCTGACCAAGAACTTAAAAACGTGCTTTGAAAGCTCAGAAATAGGTAGCAGGAATGCCTAGAGTATGTAGAAAAGTAACTGCTAGGGATCGCAGGAAAACATGGGGATATTCTAGAGTGTATTGTTTGCAGTTTCCTTTGGTTTGGTCATCTTGCCCTCTTAGAACACCAGACTTCATAAATACAGTTGTTAAAATTCCTTTAACATTTGGAATTAATTTTTTTTTTTTAAATGGGGCGCCTGGGTGGCTCAGTTGGTTAAGGGTTTAACTCTTGATTTCAGCTCAGGTCATGATCTCAGGGTCATGAGATCAAGCCTGGCACAGGGCTCCATGCCCACCGTGGAGCCTGCTTAAGATTCTCTCTCTCCCTCTCCCCCTCCACTAGATCACTAAAATAATATTAAGTGGAGTGGGCAGAGCACACAAAGCTGTCCCAGCCCCTGAGTGTCCTGAAAAATTAACTTAAAGGGTGAACCTGCATGCGTTCCTGTGTGTGCCTGATCTGGGAAGCTCCCTAGGGCAGACGGTGACCCGCTGCGTGGGGATGCTGCTTGATATTATGGGAGAGCCCACCTGTGGGTGAGCCCCTAAACACTGGCTCGACTCTGTGCATCTTTTACCAGGAGGGACAGGGGGAAGGATGTGGTCCTGCCTACTTTCTCCTTCCTTCTCTTCCTTTTTCAGAGAGGGCAGGGGTTCTGTGGAAGAAAAAGGGATAGAGGACAATTACCTGTTTGGCCCCAATCTGATCAGACAGGTGGTAGCTGTCCCCCAAACCCCTGAAAGGAAGGTGTCCTGTGTGCAGTCTCCATCTGTCCTGACAGCACTCACCTGTCCCCAGGACCCCAAGCAGTGAGCCAGAGCAAAGGTAATTTTTTACCTCTGAGGGTGAGATTACATAGTCTTGTTTTAAGAATGGGGAAACTGAGGCTCATATCCAAATCTGTAATTATCCTCAGGATATGCATTGGTGACCACAACCTTGAGCATAACATTTAGGGAAGAGAAGCTGATGGCCTACCCGCTTGTGTAATTTAGCTCTAATCCAGAAGGCAGTTAGTTACAATTTGAAGTCATGTCTGAGGATGCCTTTGTTCTAAGAGGTGAAGTTTTAGCAAAAGAAGCTGATTTTTAAAATGAAAACAAGATGCTGCTTAGGGAAAGAGAAGAAAGTTTCCCCCTGTATCCAGCCTTTGACGATTTAGCAGGTAAGATAATGAGAATCCTACAAGCAAGGCTTTCGAAGTCTCCAGATCTGAGTTTCTGTTTCCTTGGTGGAGAGGTATAGAAGTGTAACCCACCTGTGAGTAGGACTGAACAGCATCCAGGTGATCTGTGAGGCCCTCAGTTGAGGGCATTTGCGGTTTCGTAACTAGACATTCTGTTATGATGGAGCTTCCCATGGATCATTTACTCGCCCTGAGCACCACCGTAAGGGGGCTCTGCTTCCTGAGAGTAGAGGGGAGCCAGCCTGTGTTGTCTTCATGGCTCTGCTGGGCTCCCACACATCCCTCTAGGATGCCTCGGCCCAGAAATGCTTTAGCTCAGGGGTGACAGAGGATGGAGGCAACAGGAGTTACTTCCCCAGTGGGAACTCACATCTAGGACCCTTCGGGGGCAGGGGAGGACGGGAGGGTTACACACCTACTGCCCCCTCAGGACACAGAAGGCTTGGCATCTGACAGCAATGGCTGTCTCCTTGAGGGTCTCTATCTCTGAGCTCCAAACCTAGCACAGCGGTCTCCCAATGTGACTTGGGCCCCTAGTATCACCTGGGAACTCACTGGAAATGACAAATCCTTGGGCCCCATCCCAGCAATGGGTGACCTGCCCAGCCCTCTAGGTGATTCGGGCATGCTGGATTTAGAGAACTGCCACCCCAGGTGATCTTGTGTCCCTGGGCCTGGGAGATCTTCTGTCCACCCTAGAAATTAACTACTGGTCAGACTGTGGGGAGTTGTTCCCTTTAGGCTATCCAGAGCACAAAGAGAAAGACTTTGTCCAAAAGGGCATACCATCTTCATAGACTAATTTTAGCCTTCATGATCAACCAAAAAATAAGCAGCTGGTCATGTTTCAGAAGGGATCCCTCAGTGTCTTTGATCCAGATCTAAGCCCACATTCTTTAGATGCTGTGTTTGGGGGGCACCTGGGTGGCGCAGTCGTTAAGCGTCTGCCTTCGGCTCAGGGCGTGATCCCGGTGTTCTGGGATCGAGCCCCACATCAGGCTCCTATACTAGGAGCCTGCTTCTTCCTCTCCCGCTCCCCCTGCTTGTGTTCCCTCTCTCGCTGGCTGTATCTCTCTCTGTCAAATAAATAAATAAAATCTTTAAAAAAAAAAAAAGATGCTGTGTTTGGCCTCTTGAGAGGAAGAGATACTGATGAGGATGAGCCCTCCTGGGCTTGCCTGTAAACTTCCTGGACTCTCAGAAAAGAGGCACGTGCTAGCTCCATGCAGGACAAGTGTGCCCCGGCAGCCCCAGGGACATCAGGCCTTGCTGGGCTCCCAACTGACTTGGACTTTGTTCCTGGAAAAAAGGAAATCAACTCCAAACATTGCATCTCCTTAAACTTTGGATCCCATGAGGTCTATCCTGGTCATGGCTTCGCTACCGTGCGGACATGTCCATGTTCTTTATGCCGTACCTTAGGAGCCATGATGAGAATCTCATGGGGGTAGAAAATTGCCCCCTGACCTGCCTCTGCTTGTGTGGGGCAACACCATCAGCCAGGATCAGCCACGAAGGCACCTAGTGCTGGTCTGGATGTGCGGGGGCTTTGCAAGTACTCACTTAAGCCAAGACTTTTCCTCATTACCTATCTCTTTCCCACCAAGGTCCTTCTTTCAGGGGACTCTGGGGGAGAAGTGGTTTGCTTGTTCAGGAAAGTGTGTGCTCTCATAAGGGCCTTTCCTCCTATTGAGTCCCTGTCCTGTTCCTTCCTGAAGTACCTCCCATACCTGTCCTTTCTGCTTCCGGGTGAATTCCTGCTCTGGTACATTGCAAACACATGCTTTGCTACTTGTCCTGATCTCCTAGCCAGACTTCAGATGGCCTTTTGAAATTCTAGCCCAGACTGTCCCCTCACATTCCCTTTCCCCCCAGGTGGCATTTCTCCTGTCGTTTTAGCTTCTTTATTCTGAACGTTTCTACATTCTTGCAAACCCTGCTTTCAGAAGGAGCCCCACCCTCTCCAGAAGTTCTCCCAGTGATCCCCTGTCCTTGGCTGAGGTTAATCAGGGGAGATACCCAGCCGGTCCAGGGTTGGGAGTCAAGAGGTGAGGGACTGCTCCTGGCCCTGCCAGACAGCTTACTGTGTGGCCTCAGATTCGTCAGGTGCCATCATTGGGGCTGGGAGGGAAGTTGCCTGGACAGAGTGGGATGTTAACTTAGAACATCTAGAAAGTGTTTAATCAGGAAATTCCAACTGAGGAACCAGACAGGAAGTGGGTGGCCAAGCCAGAGACCCACTATTGCTGAGTGGGAGTGTGGTTAAAAGAAAATGGGAAGCCCGTGTAGGAATAGTTTAGGGCTGAAAGCACCTGAGAGATGGGGAAGCCACACATGATCAGGTCAGGGTGACATGAAAGAGGTGAGGGGTTAGGGGGCCAGAAAAAGGCTGGAGCTCTGAACACATGGGAGCAACATAGAGGACAGCACACACGTGTTGCCCCACGGATTTGGTTCTAGTGCCTTTGCTGAGCATGCTGGTTGAGCAAAATTTTGGATCTTGGCTGCCTTGGATTCTTAGCCTGCATCATTTTATATCAAGTAACTTGACAACAATCAGCCAGCAGTCCAGATCACGAATTTCGGCAGCTCCTGTAATGTGCTCCAGGTTCCAGGTACCCTGCGGCAGCTGATCTACCTCTGGGCTACCCTTGGGTGTCCTACCCCAGCAAAGTGTTGCAGTCTGTGCCAGTTACCATCTAGGTGTCCACGTGTTACCTAAATCTCCCCATCTTCTTTCGGTCGCTCTGCATTCGTTCCTTGCCTGGCCTCTGGCTGCTAATGCCCCCCAGTCTGGCCCTTGATCTTCCTTCTACTTTGAACACATTTGAACTTTTCTTTTTTTTTCTCCCAAATGTTGCTCTTTTTCAGTTTTCTTTTTTTTTATAATAATTTCTTATTATGTTATGTTAATCACCATACAGTACATCCTTAGTTTTTGATGTAAAGTTCCATGACATTATNGTTATTTTTGTATAACACCCAGTGCTCCATGCAGTACGTGCCCTCCTTAATACCCATCACCAGTCTATCCCAGTCCCCC
>NC_048226.1:17903140-17903681 GCF_002007445.2 Ailuropoda melanoleuca | reverse complement strand
AGTCCATAGTCTCTCATGTTTCATTCCCCCTTCTGATTACCCCCCTTTTCTTTATCCCTTTCTTCCCCTACCGATCCTCCTAGTTCTTATGTTCCATAGATGAGAGAAATCATATGATAATTGTCTTTCTCTGCTTGACTTATTTCACTTAGCATTATCTCCTCCAGTGCCGTCCATGTTGCAGCAAATGTTGAGAATTCGTTCTTTCTGATAGCTGAGTAATATTCCATTGTATATATGGACCACAGCTTCTTAATCCAGTCATCTGTTGAAGGGCATCTCGGCTCCTTCCACGATTTAGCTATTGTGGACAATGTGGCTATGAACATTGGGGTGTATATGGCCCTTCTCTCCACTACTTCTGTATCTTTGGTGTAAATACCCAGTAATCCAAATACTGGGTCATAGGGTAGCTCTATTATTAACATTTTCAGGGCCCTCCACTCTCTTTTCCAAAGTGGCTGTACCAACTTGCATTCCCACCAACAGTGTAAGAGGGATCCCCTTTCTACACATCCTCTCCAACATTTGTTGTTTCTTG
>NC_048226.1:17893941-17902994 GCF_002007445.2 Ailuropoda melanoleuca | reverse complement strand
AACAGAATAGAGAACCCAGAAATGGAGTCTCGGCTCTTTGGGCAGCTAATCTTTGACAAAGCAGGGAAAAACATCCAGTGGAAAAAGGACGGTTTCTTCAATAAATGGTGCTGGGAAAATTGGACAGCTATATGCAAGAGAATGAAACTTGACCACTCTCTCACACCATACACAAAGATAAACTCCAAATGGATGAAAGACCTCGATGTGAGACAGGAATCCATCAAAATCCTAGAGGAGAACATAGGCTGCAACCTCTTTGACATCGGCCACAGCAACTTTTTTCATGATACATCTCCAAAAGCAAGAGAAACAAAAGAAAATATGAACTTGTGGGACTTCATCAAGATAAAAAGCTTCTGCAAAGCCAAGGAAACTGTCAAAAAAATCTTCCTCAGTTTTCTTAATGGTCATTTTTGCACTAACCTTTTTCAGTACTTAGCAGATCTTCAGGTCTTCACTGAAACATATTGTTATGCTACCATTTTTGGACACACAACAGTGATTTTCCCATAATTCTTCCATAAAGAAATGAAGGGATCCCAGGATGAGACCTTGGGACTGTTGCTTAGGAAGAACACACATTTGCTCTTCATAGAGCATTCCATAATGCAGTGGTTCTCTGAGTGTTATCCCGACCAGCAGCAGCAGCAGCATCTCTGGGAACTTGTTAGAAATGCACATTCCCAGGGAGCCTGCATGGCTCAGTTGGTTAATCATCTGCCCTCAGCTCAGGTCATGATCCTAGGGTCCCGGGATCGAGCCTCTGCATCGGACACCCTGCTCAGCTGGGAGCCCACTTCTCCCCCTCCACCCCCCCTGTCAAATAAAATCTTTTAAAAAAAGAGATAAATGCACATTCTCAGGCCCATCCAGACCTACTGGTTCAGAAACACTGGGCATGGGATCCAGCAGTCTGTTTTGATAACCCTCCTGGAGAGGTGGACACACATTCCTACTGCAGAGCCAGCGCCAGGGCGCCGGGGTGGCTCAGTCGGTTAAGCGTCCCACTCTTGGTTTCAGTTCAGGTCGTGATCTCATGGGTCATGGGTTGGGAGCCCTGCGTTGGGCTCCGTACTCAGCAGGGAGTCTGCTTGAGTCTCTCCCTCTGCTCCTCCCCCCACTTATGCTCACTCTCTCTCTGTCTCATATAAATAAACAAGTCTTTAAAAAAAAAAACCAACACTACCATCACAAAGTAGAGGATTCTGATTAAGTGGTGAGCCATGGGACCAAGAGGAAGTTGCTTTTCAGCCAGCTCTGCTCCACGCCCTGCCCTGTTGGAGTGGGGTGCAAGGAGGGAAGCACCTTGCTAGCACCCCTCCAAGCATCGTGAGAAGGGGCAAAATTAACTTGGCCTGAGTTATCTGGCTATTGACGCCTTTCCTGCCTGAAGCACTAATCCCTAATGCAGAGCAATGGGGAAAGTCAGTCTTGTTCTGGAAGTACTCGCTTCAGGGGGGAAAGTGGAACACTCAGTGTTCACTATACTCTAACGCTAGGTATGTTGTTTTGCAGAATGTAAAATTCTCATGCATTTGTTTTTGAAGGAGAAGCAAGAGTTCACAGTTTTTCCCCACTTTTCATGAACTGACTTGGGCTGTGCTGCCCAGAGCCACTCAGGGTCAGGTTACTCTTCTCTGACCTCACCCATGCCTTTTTGAAAGGTTTGGAGGACAGGGGTCTTCTTGGGCTAGGTCTCAACGGAGAAGTGGAGGGGCTCATTCCAGCCGTGTCTGAATGAGCTTTGGGCTTCCTGACCTGAGTAGAAAAGTCGGTGTGGCTTCTCCACGCTGCTCTGCTGGTTGTTCCAACCAAGATAGAGGTGCCCCGTGCAGCCCAAGGGAAATGTGATTCCTGTGAAGTTTCGGTCGCTCTGGAAGGTGTGTGGGAGTCAGAGGCGTGGCCTGTGCCTCAGGAAGCGCTTGCAGGGTCAGGCTTCCAGCCTCAGTGGGACTTCTGAGGCCTTTTTTGCCTTCATGGCCCCTCCTCTCTAACAAATAATAAAAAAATGTGTGACAACTATGTGGGTATAAAGACAGATATACTACAAGTTGGATTCTATTTTTTTTTTCTTTTCTGATTTTAAAATATTTTCTCGGGCCTCTGAAAATATGGTGGGCCCCAGGCACCATGCTTGCTGGTCCTATGGGAGAAGTCAGCCCTGCAGAGATTCTCTTAGAAAATCCCTCTGAGTCTTAAACCTGGAATAACCCAGCCCTTTGGTCATTCAGAAAATTGGCTGTGATGGCATCATCGGGTCCGCGGCCAAGGAAGACCGGTGTGGGGTCTGCAGCGGGGACGGCAAGACGTGCCGCGTGGTGAAAGGAGACTTCAGCCACTCTCGGGGCACAGGTGAGTGCGAAGCCCAAGGGCGAGGGGACGCTGGCCACTCCCGGGGGGACGAGTGAAGGAGAAACCCAAGGGACAGCCTACGGGTGTTTATATATTTTATTTCCTTTGCCCAAAGCCAAGGATCGCATGCCTTCTCTGCACTTCGTCATTAAGGACTTGTCGACGATGGATAGGTAGCCTGGCACGTCAGTGTTAGGATTGCTGAAAGGCAAAGAGAAAGCATGTTAGCCAGAATATCTTGAGGTTCCTAGAAGTGAATAGTTTGCCTGTGGAGTTCAGTGGCGCTGCCCTGCCCAACCAGCCCCCCTGAAGCTTCACGTCAGCCTGTCTTCTGATGGGACACCTGGCCATGTTGTTTTTACCTATAGATGGAAGAGGTTTTCTCTGAGTTTTCTCTCAGTTAAAGTAGGACAGTGTTTACACACATCCCTAAAATTCTCATAAAGCCATTTGTTCTGGGAAGTGAGTTGCCTCTGCTGACTGAATACAAAGTAGGGGAGTCTCCTGTTTCCCAAATGTAGACCTCCCCCAGCGCTGTGCTTAGAGAGGGACTTCAAAGTTCAGCTGACGGGTCTTCTTAGTCTTTCTGCTTGATCCACCTGCACAGCTGTAGGCTGCTTTGCCCAGAGGTGGCAGATGGTTTCTGATCTCCTGTCCTGGAGGACACCAGCTTATGACGGCCAAGGTGGTGTGCGGGTTGATACATAGTAATGAGAGGAGCAGGAGGCAGGCAGGTCATCTGGGGACAGAGCTCTTCTCAAAGCCTTAGTGAGTGTCCACTCACTCAGCATCACCAAGAGCGACAACACCAAGGTAGCTTGTTGGGTGGAGCTGAGCTGAAAAGCCTCTATTCTAATTTGAATGATGGCTTTGGAAAGAAGATTTTCAGTTCAGTTTTACCCCCACAGAGGAACAAAATCACAGGCAGTTCTCTCTGTCCCGCAGAACAGAGACCTCTGGGACTAAGGCCGAGAGGAGAAGTCTGTGCATGCTCCCCGTTCTCTACATGGATGGGAGACCTGGTCTAGAGGAAACATTCCTTCTCGGTACTTTTCCAGAAAGGGAAACCTATTGCACAAACATTTTGCAGGATCTCGTGACAGCAAAACCAGACACAAATGCGAGCACAAAATTTAATTTTAAAATGTCACTTAAAAATTACATTTCAGACCAGGTTTCTGGATTTTAAAGACAGGTGCCCAGCCTATGCAGTAGGAAACGTGTGAGAATCTGTGCCTGCTGCTTGGCTCCTGAGATAAACTGAGAAGGTAACACTAGAACAAGTCGGTTTGTGGGAAAATTGCCCTCTGAAGCAGTGTCATCCAGGATGGTAGCCACAGGTCACTTTAGTCTATTCAAGTTTTAATTATAATGAAAATTAGACAAACTTGAAAATTCAGCCCTCAGTCCCACTAGCCATATTTCACGTGCTCCATGGCCCCATGTGGCTAGGGGCTCCTGTGCCAGACAGCCCACAGAGAGGTTTCCATCACTGCAGAAAGTTCTCGAACAACACTGCTCTGGAGCTTTGGTGATTTCTATTTGTGTTGACATGTCTGAGGCCGATTCCTCTATTTGGGCCCCAGATGCAGTTCGCCATGAGACTTTGACCTTGCCTAAAGTGCCAGCAAGGGCAACGAGGAACAAAACCTCTGCAGTTGCCAAATTTTACTACTGATTAAAAAAAAAAAGAAAGGAAGCGTTAGAACCTTTTATTTACATCAGATGTGCTGAGCTCTGATAAACTGAACTCACTACAGTTGCTCCCTTCCGTGGAAGGCAGGTAGAGCACAGACACACCCACTCCTGCCCCCTGAGCAATTCACTGGAACACTAGGCCGTTTCTGCCACACACCTCTGAAAACCTCCACTCCAGGCAACATAGCAGCTCACTTCCAAGAGAACCCCGATGGGGCAAAAAAGGTTCTCTCTTCCCCCCCAGTCTAATCCACTTGTTGACCTTTGATCTCAGCATGAGCGGATCCATTCCTCCAATCACAGGAACTTTTTTCCCCGTCTCTCCCCTTTCTCCGCTCTGATGCATGAGTCGCGTTTGTGTACGGGAGGAAGGTGGGCAGGAATGTGCAGCCTTCCTCCTGGGGTGATCAGGATTCTGGGGCTCAGGCAGCCAGTCCGCCATGGAGGGACAATTGGCCATCGGAAGCCTCCTGGGGGTAGCTGTCCCACCCTGGCTTGTGGTGTCTGTGCCTCCTTCCAGCTTCTGGGGCACAAAAGCCTTAGTGATGTGGTTTGGGAATGTAGGTGAGGTTCAGTGGGGTGAGGTCTGGACCTGACGACCAGGGAAGATTTTTTGAGACATCTTTGGTGCAAAATGGTGGTTTTATTAAAGCACGGGGACAGGACCCGTGGGCAGAAAGAGCTGCTGCCCGGGGGTCTTGAGGAGTGGCTGATTATGTACTCGGGAGTTGGGGGAAATAAGGAAAAGGGAGGTTTCAAAAGAACTTTCATATGCTAAAGACCAACCTACAAGATACCTACAAGATACCTGCAAGATACTATACCGGAGGTCTTGCCATTGTCAGGTTAAGGTTGTTTTCCCCACTAGCAAGGTATTAACATTTCGTTGGGAGGTTCCTGGAAGAATGTCACACATGTCCCACCCAGGAGTGAAGGGTGGGGGGACGTTGCAAGGTGTGGGCTTATGCTTTTTCCTCAGCCTGTCTTCTCCCTCATCATTAGCAAACCTTCAGAGAAAGGTAACCAGCCGTTAGCCTCACCCACCTGGAAAAGTTCTGTCCTTCTCGCCAGATGTCACACCTTTGTTCTAAGTCTAAAGCCATTTCTTCCAAATCCTCACCGGGTCTGTGAGCAGAAGCTCCTGTCAGTGTGGATTCTGCAATACTGAGGCTGTGCATGAAATGCTAACTCACACATGAATGAATCACTATTTAATAAATTTTCATCAAACGCAAACCTGTAATCATGGCCTGACATTCTGGAATGTACATATGCGAAGATACTGACAAACGGTCCCCCAGTAAACATTTATTTGACACTACTATGTTTTAAGCATCGGATGTGCAGAAGTAAAAGTAAATGGCTCCCACGTCGGTCACCTCTGAGGGAGGGTACCCCCAGGCAAGCAGCCTGCGTCCGTGTGTGAGGCAGAGGCAGCTCAGTGGGGGGTGCTGTGGGCCCTCAAATTCTGGTGGGGTGCCTTGCCCAGGCCGGCTGAAAGATGAGGGTGGTCCCTGAGCCATAAAGGACAAGCAGACATGAACTGACAGTGCGGGTGGAGGAAAGACATTTCGGGCTGAAGCAGTACAAAGTCCCCGGGGTCACAGAACATCTGGGTGACTCCAAGTGCATCGGTCAGAGTGGATTCACTAATCCTGTCTGTTTAGATAGGAAGGTAACTTTTCATCTATGCCCTAGAAAGACTGGGAGAAGGAGGAATGTCTTATCACCCTTAAGAGTGAATATCAAAAAGAAATGTCACCAGAAAGATAACAAGTAACCAAATGCAGGATTTTTGCCCAGTTATATGAAGTCCTGACCCTTGCCTGAACTCATCTGCGTTTTTTCACCAAAATGCTTGAGCTGAGACTCCAGAGAAGACCCACACAGGGCCAGTGTCCACACCCCCTCAGGATGTCCCCCGTCTTGTGTCCTTGAGAGGTCACAAACAGCGAGTGGGGGTAGGGCATTCTGAGTGTAGGCTGTTTATTACCCCCTGGCCTATCGACTCCCAACTTTGAATAACCAAGGTCCTGGGCAACTCAGCTATGGAAAGAACCTACTTGAATGGCTGTTGTATTACGGCTCTGATGGATGGGCTTGAACATGCTCAAGCCTTTGGTTGTGTTCAAACGGCTGATTTTTTAATTTAGTAGCTTGAAAGTTCTTGGTATGATGCTTCCACGTCATTCATTAAAGGGTCATTGTAACTATTCTACCTTGGTTCTGTGCTCCTCCTCAGTGCTGCGGAGGTGACCAGTCCCCCCTGAAGTCACCACGGAGAGCCATCCATGGCGCCTCATGGGTTCTGAATGCTTTGCACTTATCCTCAAAGAGAACCTTCTCAAACAATGAATTCTTAAAAGGGAAGGTGACGTGATTTATCCCTTTTAAGTGTTGGTAGATCCGCAAGTCACATATTTATTCAATAATTACCTTTAGACACTCTGTCACGTGCCACATTCTGTTCTTTGGGTGTGGGGTATAGAGGTTCTATGGGGAAAATTTACCCTATGTGATGACAAACAGTGACTCTTCCCTCCACCGTGATTAAGAACTACAGTATCAGTTCCTCAAATGTGCATGGAAACCAATGACCATATATTTCTTTTCCTCAGTCAAGAATAATCTTTGTACGAAGGTGTCCACATGTGTGATGGCAAAGGCTGTTCCCAAGTGTTTCTCATGTAAGATGTTTGTGTATCATGTGCAGTACTTGAGGTGACGTGTCTGGTGTGGGATTCTTTCCTTGCTTCCATGCCTGAATGTTTTTGGAGCGGAGTCAATGGGAATGGGTCATGCATGAAGCCATGGATAAACATGAAGGCCATTTGTCTCTTCTGTATAATTGATGTTTAAGACTGATGGCCAAAAAGAAAAAAAACTGTAGAATAAAACCAATTTTAAAGCTATAAAATGTAAAGAGTTACGAGATCAGAGACCAGACAGAAACTTGTGTCAGTATGCCAAGGGATACATCCTCATTCTCCTTGGCCACACCTGGCTCTTGGGTAGAAAATGCTACGATGTGCCAGAGAATTTGCCGCAGTGTCCCGTTCTTCCATAGGGAAGTGTCCGTGTCACAGACTTGGACTTTCCAAAGGGCAGGGGGTCACATCCTCATGGTCTTCACACTGAAGATAATGTCACGGCCTTGCTTTGGCTCGCCTACACTGACCTCATGTTCTGGGAACTGAACAAGGAAGGGTATTAGTCTGGCCCCATGGGCTTCCCAAAAAATGAGGTCTTTCCAGTGAGACCCAGAACAACCCTCAGGGGTAAACATAAAGATAGTAGTATTCTCATAAACAACTTTGTTAAAAAAAAAAAAAAAAGCGGGGGAAGCTATAAACTTATATGAAAGCCTCTTCAACCATTTTATAAGGCAATCACACACATACACCCACACACAAAAAGAGAGCTTTGAGTTTTGTTTTGTTTGGTTTTACATGTTTGGTACAACCTTGTGAAAGAGTTCCAGGCCACATAGCCAAAATTTCACCTGCATTCCATCACAGTACACTACCAGTGCAATGGTTTTCTTCCAAAGAAAGTTACCACTCCTAAAAACACAAGGGGAAAGTGTGACCACATCATCTAAAAAGCAAGTCTACTTGGGGAAATTCAGACAAAAAGTATTTTGCAGGGGAATGTGTTTATAGCCCGGTGATTCTAACTGTTTAGAAGATTTGAGATAGGCTTCAGGTCAATATCACATTGACGTTCCTTCTGACTTCTTGTCCTGACAGCAAAAATGGCATGTTCTGCTAGAAAGATGGCAAAGGCATTGAATGTTAACCATGGCTTCTTCATGAAACCAAATCATGTCACCCTTCTAACTGGATGTCTCCTGCTTGATGGCAGAGACTAGAATGGAAAATTATTCTGAAGATAAAGTCTTGCCTACCCTACCTAAAATGTGACTTTATCTCTTGAATTCTTACAGTCCATCCGCCCTTTAATTATTTTTCATGCCCAGTCAACATCTGGTACCTGGTATCTGCCTAGGGGCCGTCTAGTATGAGGGATGACAAGGTGATTTGGGACTTGATGACAAGGTGATTTGGGACTTGGTGATGGGCCTCCTGCCATTGATGATCACGCTCTACACCAACCTCAGCACAGGCTTTGAGCTGTGAGTCAAAAGAGGGGAAAAAGGACAGTGAAGTGGAGGTGATTTCCTTGGTTTGTGGACCGAACACCTACCTGCCTTTTATTTCAGAATTTTCTCTTTCATTAGTTCTCTGCAAATCTTAGCGAGAAAGGTTAGCAGAACCCATGCATGGCAATGACTCCCCTGCCCTGTTACTCAGAGGTCACCCGAGAATGAGCCTCACCTGATTGTGCATTACCCTGAGCTTTTCACTACGCATCTGCTCTGCCCCCAGCATACTTGAAAGAGGGGAGAAGACAGGTGCCTTTTCAGTGTTACTACGTGTGCCAAAGTTAAGTTTAAACATATATGTGGTGACCATGCATTGGTTGAAAATGTACTCCCTTGCTGTGGGATGTGGAAAATGAATGAATCTGGATATTGGCGGATGCATTCATTGCCTCTGATTTTAGCAGCCTAGTAATACTAACACCAGGGTTTCTTAGTCACAAAATAGGAAGATTCCACATAACAGCGGCTTTTTTTCTGAGAATTCAGCTCCCCAAGCAGATCCTGTTCCCAGGTCAGTTTTGTGGTTGAAATGGAGACTCCTCCCCAAAAAGGTTTCTGTCACATTGACCCTGAATAATTTTGTCTCCGTTTTTGACATCTCACTGTCTTGTATGCCTAAAATCCAGTAATTCTTCAGACTGCTCCAGAAAGAATGAACTTCTCTAAGAGAAATTTGTGGTACAGAGTCCACTGCTGTAATCCAAAAAGATGTGTTCTGTTTTTGTTTTGTTCTGTCCTGTTTGCTCTGTTTGGTTTTTGGTGGCCAGACGTTTTAAGTAGAAAAGCATTTCCAGAGCAAAAACTGTTTTTAATCAGAATCCCCTGCCCTCCCCCC
>NC_048226.1:17772607-17886756 GCF_002007445.2 Ailuropoda melanoleuca | reverse complement strand
CCCCCCGCCCCGCGCCCCCATGAGGACTGAGCAGAGCAGGGACCACAGGCAGGCTGTTGGGGCGAGCCAGTGTTGCCATTCCCCACAGCAATGGGAAGTGTCTGGAAGGAATCACACTGGAGGACCACACCCCAGTTGGTTAAAGTCATCCTGCCTGGGAATCAGGATCAGCGCACACTAAGTGAGACAACTGCCCTCAGACCGAACTGTGTTTACATCTGTGGAGTCTCCCGAAGCATCAAGTAGAACTTGAATTTTAAAGCTTTTGAAGCTGGATCTATAGTAACAACACCCAGGCATTTGCTGTCAAGATGGACAGACGCTGCTAAACTTGCCATCCAAGATGGCCGCTTGAACAACAAGTGCTTCCTCTCTTACCAACCTCACCATAAAATGAATGAAAAGGAACTTACTAAGGGATGCCTGGGTGGCTCAGTTGGTTGAGTGTCCGACTCTTGATCTTGGCTCAGATCTTCAGTTGTGAGGTCAAGCCCCACGTTGGGCTCCACACTGAGTGTGGAGCCTACTTTTTAAAAAAAAAAGGGAAAAAAAGGAACTTATGAAGAGGTTTGAGGGGAACAAGGACATCTCATATGTACATGAATTGGAATAAATAGACTTGTATTTGCCACAATAAACAAACAAGACACCATACAAAAGCCCCCCCCAGATCTCAGTGACTTAGCACAAAAGTTTATTTCTTTGCTCATGCTGCACGTTCAACATGGATGGTAGGCGGGTCTGCATATTTGAGCCACTTATGGACCTGTGCTGACAGATTTTGTTCAGATGCTGACCAATCACCTTGCAGAAAAAATGGAACATAGCAAAGCAGGTCCTGATTCTCTTAAAGCTCCTATGTGCACATTATTTTCACTCACATTTTAAGGATCAAAATAGGTCACATGGTCACACAGTTTAAGAGTGCAGGGAAATGCATCCCTATCATGGTGGCCAGCGCCACAACACAGCACATGGAGAAAACATTTTGCTGTTTCAGTTGTCAGCACCCAACAACGGCTCCCTGTCCCCTAGCTGAAAGCCAGTCCTGATGGTCAGCAAATTCCACTCAGATTCACAGAGACAGCCCATCTGTGGATCCTTCTTGTGAGAGTCTGCAACACAAATGGGAGAGACTAAGGTAACCTGAAAAGATGACCCATGAGAAAAACAAGATCACTCAAGTAATAGAAGTGCAAAGTCTCTACCAACTAGTCTTAAAAAGATTTGAGATGCAACAGTATCCATAAAACTAGTACGGAACAAGAAGAAACCATCAGAAAACAAAAAGATCTCAAAAGTTTGACTCTCAAATTAAAGACATGTGATAAAGGGCACCAAAAAGAAATGACAAATGACAGAAAAAAATGTTCGCAAAAAGTCTAGTAAGTAAAGAGTTCGAGTTCAAAACACATTAAGTATATGTTAATAGGTACTGAGATAGCCCTTTAAAATTCCTGCTGATCAATTACATAAAAATAAAAAGCCAGTAGAAAAATGGGCAGTGCTTCTCAGCCAGGCAGTTACCTGAAAAGGAACTTCAAATGGCTAATCAATATGTAATAAGATGCCAAGCCACATTGGTAGTGAGAGAAATGAAACTTAAATCTCCCACATAATATTTTTTTCACCTATTGAATTAGCCAGTGTTAAGAAGATAGCTAATTTCAAGTATTTAGAAGCCTATGAATAAACAGGCAACCTCATAAAAGGTTGGTTGGCTTATATATTAGTCAAGCAGTTATGGAGGGCAATTGAGCTATCCATGTAACATTTCAGCTCATGTATATTTGACCCAGCAATTCTCAAAGCTGATCAGGCAGGACATTGTATATGTGCACAATGATACATGTGCAAAGCTGTTCATTACAGTTACTATTTCTTTAATTATCTTCATTGAAATATATTCCACATACCATGAAATTCACCCCTTTAAAATGGTCAATTCAGTGGGCACTTAGTACATGTACATAGTTGTGCAACCGTCACCACAATCATCCTAAAAAGAAATCCCACACTCACCTGCAGTCATTCCCCATCTCCCTCCTACCCCAGCCCTCAGCATCCAGTCTCTAGGTCTGTTTCTCTGTTCTGAACATTTCATACAAATGGCACATACAATATGTGGTCTTTTGTGACTGGCTTCTTTAGCATAATGTTTTCAAGGTCCCAACATATTGTGGCATGTATCAGTGGCTTCATTCCTTTTGTTGCTGAATAATATTCCATTATATGGTTATACTACATTTTTTCAAATGCATTCATCGTTTGATGGGTATCTGAGTTGTTTCCACCTTTTTTTTTTTTTTAGCTATTATGGATAATGCTGGTGTGAACATTTGTATGTAAGTTTCTGCGTGGACATGTGTTTTCATTCTTCTTGGCTATATACCTAGGAACGGAATGGGTCCGTCCTATGGTCATTTTGTTTAATTTTGGAGGGGAACTGCCAAACTCTTCTCCAAAGTGCCTGTAACATTTTACATTCCAGCTAGTAATGAACGAGAGTTCCATTTGCTCCACATTCATTACAGGACTTCTTCTTGTCTATTGTTTTGGTTATAAGCATCCTAGTGGGTGTGAAGTAGTATCTGATGGCGGTTTTGATTTGCATTTCCCTAATGACTGATGATGTTGAGCATCTTTCCATGTGCCTACTGCCCATTCATATATCTTCTTTGGAGAAATGTCTATTAAAATCCTTTGCCTATTTTTGTACTGGATTATTTGTCACTTTATTATTGAATTACAAACTTTCTTTATATATCCTAGATATCTTATCAAAATGATTTGTAAATATTTTCTTCCAGTGTATGGGTTTGCTTTTCACTTTCTTGATGGTGTCCTTGGAAGCACAAAGTTTTAAATTTTAATATAACCTACTTTTAATATAATCTTTTTAATATAATCTACTTTTAATATAATCTTTTTAATATAATCTACTTTTTTGGTAACAAAACAATGCTTGTGCTTTTGCTGTCATGTCTAAGAAACCATTCCTTAACTCAAGGTCATAAAAATTTACTCCTATGTTTTCTTCAAGAGTTTCATAGTTTTAGCTCTTAGGTTTAGGTCTATGATCCATTTTAGGATAGGTTTTTTTTTTGGTCTGGTTTGAGATAGGAGTCCACCTTCATTCCTTTGCATATGGATATCGAATTATCCCAACACTGTGGAAAAGACTATTCTTTCTCCATTTCATATTCATGGCACCTTTGCTTTTAGAAAGTCAATTAAGGATTCATTTATAAATTCTCAATTATATTCCATTAATAAACATGTCTGTCTTGGGGTGGGTGGGTGGCTCAGTTTGTTGAGCATCCAACTCTTGATTTCAGCTCAGGTCATGGTCTCAGGGTCATGAGACTGAGCTCTGCATTGGGCTCCACACTTAGCATGGCGTCTGCTTGTCCCTCTCCCTCTGCTTCTCCTCTTTCTCTCTCTCTCTCTCTCAAATAAATACATAAATAATTTCTTTAAAAAGATGTCTGTCTTTATGCCATTGCCACATTGTCCTCATTATATAGCTGGCTAGAAAACGTTTAAATAAGTGTCAGTTCTCCAACTTTGTTCCTTTTAAATATTGTTTTGTCTATTCTGGGCCCCTTTCATTTCCATATGAATTTCAGGATCAGCTTGTCATTTTTGGCAAACAACAAAAACAAAAAGCTGGAATATTTATATAGGCCATGTTGAAGCTGTAAATCAGTTAGTGAAGTATTCCCACTTTAACATTAAATCTTTTAATCCATGAATATGGAGTGTCTTTCCATTTATTTAGATCTTCTTTAATATCTTTCAACAGCGTTTTGTAGTTTTTGGTGTAGAAATCTTGCACATCTTTTGTGAAGGTTATTACTAAGTATTCTTTTTGATGCTATTTAATTCAAGTTTTCTTAATTTCATTTTGAACTGTCCAACCCTAATGCCTAGAAATGCAGTTGATTTTTGTATATTGATCTCATATCTTACAACCTTGCTGAACTTATTTTAATATTTTAGTGTGTTCCTTGGGATTTTTCTATATGTAAGATCTTGACATCTACAAATAGAGATGTTTTTACTTCTTCCTTTCTAATATGGATGCCTTTTAAAAATCTTTCTTGCCTGATCAACATGGAAAGAACTTCTAGTACAATGCTAAATGAAAGTACCAAGAGGGGACAGCCTTGTCTTCTTCCTGATTTTAGGGGGAAAGCATTGAAGTATTTCACCATTAAGTCTGCTGTTAGCTGTGGGTTTTTTATAAGTGCTGTTTATCAGGTTGATGCAGTTCCCTTGTATTTTTAGTTTGTTGAGTGTTTTTATCATGAAAGGGTGTAAAATTTTATCAGATACTTTCTCTGAAATTATTAAAATGATCTTGTGGTTTTGTTTTTTATATAGATTACATTGATTCGTTTTTACATGTTAAACTAACCTTGAACTCCTGGGATAATCTTATTTGATCATGGTATATAATCCTTTTTATACGTTGCTGGATTAGGTTGCTACTATTTTATTAGTTTTGTGTGCATATTCATACACAAGATAGCACTGTTTCTAACAGCAGAAAATTTGAAACAACCTAAATGTACATCAGTAAGGGAGTAATTATGTAAACTACAATTTAAATGAAAAATTAAGTAGAGCTACACACACTCACATGGATAGATCTTCCAAGATAAATCATGTTTAAAAAAAGTATAATTTAGTACGATATTTAGTCATAATGTTTCTCCTAATGCTTATGTAAAATATAGACAAATATAAATATTTTTAATTTTCATGGATATATGTGTATAAATAGTAAAATATCTGAATGAATATACACTAGACTGATAGTGGCAGTTCCCACAGGGAGGGGAGTGGCATTAAGAGATTTACGTATATTATAAAATCCTTATGAGAAAATATACACGTGTGTTTGTATAAATTTAAAATACATAAATTTTTACAAAAATAAAAATTAATTCACTGATACACATAAACCTGTGTCCTAACAATTAAAAGTCCTGCTAGCCTATGAAGCTGTCCTATTCTTCCTTATTACACAAGCTTACTACAAGCAGCTGGTACAATTAGAACTTGTGTCACTTAAAAATTAGTAATTTAGAAAGAAAATCGGAACAGGGTCTATCACCATAATAGGGAAGAGATAAAAGATGAGAGAACAAGTGAATGAAAAAAATACCAGCAAAATATTGCCAAGGAGAAGATGAAAATTGTGACCAAATGTTACTGCCATAAATTCCAAAAACTGATTAAACAATAGCCTCCATAAAACAAGAACTCATAGCTAAGATATAAGACATCAGTGAAGATACAGTGAAGCAACAGAGGGAGATGAAATACGACATGGCAGAGCTAAGGAAAGATGTCAAGGAAGAACCTGAATCCATCACAGAAACCAAGTCCACGTGGAAGCAAAGGAAAGTAACATTGATGAGAACACAAGAAGAAGCATGGAGGACAGGACTGAGAAAAATGAGCAGAGCAAAATGGAAATAACAATGAATCAAAAGGATAAGACGTCAAATGAACACAATGGCAGAAAAAGAAAATCCAGCATAATTTGGTGTCCCCGAAGAAGAAAACCAAACAAATAGATTATATATATATATATATATATATNAGCTTAATAGTTATCAGATTTTAAAGGTAAGACTCTTATAAGTATTCGATCCAAATTTTAGGTAACCTAATAAAGACATCAGCTTGGCCTCAGTCTTCTCCTCACTGACATTCAATGGAGCAACTCGTAACAGTGGCCTCAGAGAAAGAAAGTGTGAGCCAAGAATTTTATACCCATCAAACTGACATTCAAGTATAAGAACGACAAACAATAATTTTTTACTATATTGCATTTCAGAAAATATAATTCCTACAAGCCCATCTCATAGAGCACAAACGTGAGGCAAATAAGAATTTATTGAAGAAACTGGCAGAGGGACACAATGAATACTAAACTTTCAGACTAAAGACTAAAACAGCTGCATGAATTATCTTAGCAAAAGATAAATGTTATACATGAGTACAATGTAGGATTCATACAATTAAAGTTGAAAGTAAGATGGAAGAATGTGAGGCACAGTGTAATTATGCTGATTTCCTCATCTTTTAATATCCAGGGATTAAAAAACTTCACTTACCAGCTGACAAACCATATAATAGAAATATAAATTCAATTAAAGGTTTACAGAAAAGCGTCAGGATAAAAAAGAAATAACAGTTAACTGAACTGTATTGGTGAAGGAAAAACCAAGCTAAGATTAATTAACCCACCCACCATATTAGCCATGACCAGTGTGATTACAGTTCAAATGCCCTGAAGTCTTTGTGTTGTTTGGGAAAAAAAACAATATGATGATCTCAGTACATGCAAAGAGGCACTTCATTATTTTTTTTAATATTTTTTTATTATGTTAGTCACCATACAATATGTCCCTGGTTTCTGATATAAAGTTCGATGATTCATTAGTTGCGTATAACACCCAGTGCACCATGAAATTCGTGCCCTCCTTACTACCCATCACCAACCTATCCCATTCCCCACCTCCTTCCCCTCTGTAGCCGAAAGTTTGTTTCTCAGAGTCCATAGTCTCTCATGCTTCATTCCCCCTTCTGATTACCCCCCCTTTCTTTATCCCTTTCTTCTCCTACCGATCTTCCTAGTTCTTATGTTCCATAGATGAGAGAAACCATATGATAATTGTCTTTCTCTGCTTGACTTATTTCACTTAGCATTATCTCCTCCAGTGCCGTCCATGTTGCAGCAAATGTTGAGAAATTGTTCTTTTTGATAGCTGAATAATATTCCACTGTATATATGGACCACAACTGCTTAATCCAGTAGTCTGTTGAAGGGCATCTCGGCTCCATCCATGATTTAGCTATTGTGGACAGAGCTGCTATGAACATTGGGGTGCATATGGCCCTTCTCTTCACTACGTCTGTATCTTTGGGGTAAACACCCAGTAGTGCAATGGCTGGGTCATAGGGTAGCTCAATTTTTAACTTTTTAAGGGACCTCCACACTGTTTTCCAGAGTGGCTGTACCAACTTGCATTCCCACCAACAATGTAGGAGGGATCCCCTTTCTCCACATCCTCTCCAACAATTGTTGTTTCTTGCCTTGTCTATCTTTGCCATTCTAACTGGCGTAAGGTGGTATCTCAGTGTGGTTTTGATTTGAATTTCCCTGATGGCTAATGATTTTGAACATTTTTTCATGTGTCTGTTAGCCATTTGTATGTCTTCATTGGAAAAGTGTCTGTTCATATCTTCTGCCCATTTTATGATTTGTTTATTTGTTTCTCGTGTATTGAGTTTGAGAAGTTCTTTGAAGATCTTGGATACCAGTCTTTTATCTGTAGTATCATTTGCAAATATCTTCTCCCATTCCGTGGGCTGCCTCTTAGTTTTTTTGACTGTTTCCTTGGCTGTGCAGAAGCTCTTTATCCTGATAAAGTCCCATAAGTTCATTTTATCTTTTATTTCTCTTGCCTTTGGAGATGTGTCGTGAAAAAGGTTGCTCTGGCCGATGTCATAGAAGTTGTTGCCTATGTTCTCCTCTAGAATTTTGATGGATTCCTGTCTCACATTGAGGTCTTTCATCCATTTGGAGTTTATTTTTGTGTATGGTGTGAGAGAGTGGTCAAGTTTCATTCTTTTGCATGTAGCTGTCCAATTTTCCCAGCACCATTTATTGAAGAGACTGTCTTTTTTCCACTGGATGTTTTTTCCTGCTTTGTCACTGATTAGTTGCCCAAAGAGCCGAGAGTCCATTTCTGGGTTCTCTATTCTGTTCCATTGGTCTATGTGTCTGTTTTTGTGCCAGTACCATGCTGTCTTTGTGATCACAGCTTTGTAGTACAGCTCGAAATCCGGCATTGTGATGCCCCCAGCTTTGTTTTTCCTTTTCAACAGTTCCTTGGAGATTCGGGGCCTTTTCTGGTTCCATACAAATTTAAGGACTATTTGTTCCAGTTCTTTGAAAAATGTCCTCGGTATTTTGATCGGGATAGCATTGAAAGTGTAGATTGCTCTGGGTAGTATGGACATTTTAACTATGTTAATTCTTCCAATCCATGAGCATGGAATATTTTTCCATCTTTTTATGTCTTCCTCAATATCTTTCAAAAGTGATCTATAGTTTCTAGGATATAGGTCCTTTACGTCTCTGGTTAAGTTAATTCCAAGGTAACGTATGGTTTTTGGTGTTATTGTAAATGGGATGGATTCCCTAATTTCTCTTTCTTCAGTCTCGTTATTCGTGTATAGAAATGCAACTGATTTCTGGGCATTGATTTTGTATCCTGCCACCTTACTGAATTGTTCTATAACTTCTAATAGTTTGGGAGTGGATTCCTTTGGGTTTTCCATATAGAGTATCATGTCATCTGCAAAGAGAGACAGTTTGACTTCTTCTTTGCCGATTTGGATACCTTTGATCCCTTTTTGTCTTCTGATTGCTGTTGCAAGGACTTCTAGTACTATGTTGAATAATAGTGGCGAGAGTGGGCATCCTTGTCGTGTTCCTGATCTTAAGGGAAAGGCTTCCAGCTTTTCCCCATTGAGAATAATGCTTGCAGTAGGCTTTTCATAGATGGCTTTTATGAGATTGAGAAAGTTACCCTCTATCCCTACTCTCTGAAGGGTTTTAATCAGGAAACATTGCTGTATTTTGTCAAATGCTTTTTCTGCATCTGTTGAGAGAATCATATGATTTTTGGCTTTTTCCTTCTGGATAAAATTTATGACACTGATAGTTTTGCCTGGGGTAGCAATTCTCATATAACACAGATTGGATTTTAGACTAAAGACTATAGTTAGAGATACAGAAGGGCACTATATTATTCTTAAAGGATGTATCCAACAAGTGGATATGACAATTATTAATATATATGCCCCCAACAGGGGAGCAGCAAGATACACAAGCCAACTCTTAACCAAAATAAAGAGACATATAGATAAGAACACAGTAATAGTAGGGGACCTCAACACCCCACTATCAGAAATAGACAGAACANAAATAGACAAAGCACATAAGCAGAAAATTGACAAACAAGCAAGAGCTTTGAATGCCATACTCAACGAGTTGGACCTCATAGACATATATGGAACACCACACCCCAGAACCAAAGAATACTCATTCTATTCTAATGCCCATGGAACATTCTCAAGAATAGATCATGCTCTGGGACACAAAACAGGTCTCAGCCAATACCAAAAGATTGAAATTATCCCCTGCATATTCTCAGACCACAACGCTCTGAAATTGGAACTCAACCACAAGGAAAAACCTGGAAGAAACTCAAACACTTGGAGGCTAAGAACCATCCTGCTCAAGAATGACTCGATAAACCAGGAAATCAAAAAACAAATTAAACAATTTATGGAGACCAACGAGAATGAATACACAACGGTCCAAAACCTATGGGATACTGCAAAGGCAGTCCTAAGGGGGAAATACATAGCCATCCAAGCCTCACTCAAAAGAATAGAAAAATCTAAAATGCAGTTTTTATATTCTCACCTCAAGAAGCTGGAACAGCAACAAGGGGCAGGCCTAATCCACGCACGAGAAAGCAGTTGATCAAGATTAGAGCAGAAATCAATGAATTAGAAACTAGGAGTACAGTAGAGCAGATCAACAGAACTAGAAGCTGGTTCTTTGAAAGAATAAATAAAATTGACAGACCACTGGCAAGACTTATCCAAAAGAATAGAGAAAGGACCCAAATTAATAAAATTATGAATGAAAAGGGAGAGGTCACAACCAACACCAATGAAACTGGAAGGATTATTAGAAACTTTTATCAACAGCTTTATGCCAATAAACTAAGCAATCTGGAAGAGATGGAGGACTTCCTGGAAACCTATAAACTACCAAGACTGAAACAGGAAGAAATTGATTTTTTAAACAGGCCAATTAATTATGAAGAGATTGAGTCAGTGAACAACCTTCCAAAAAACAAAACTCCAGGCCTAGACGATTTTCCTGGGGAATTCTACCAAACATTCAAAGAAGAAATAACACCTATTCTCCTAAAGCTATTTCAAAAAATAGAAACAGAAGGAAAGCTACCAAACTCATTCTATGAGGCCAATATTACCTTGATCCCCAAACCAGGCAAAGACCCCATCAAAAAGGAGAATTACAGACCGATTTCCCTAATGAATATGGATGCCAAAATTCTCAACAAGATCCTAGCTAATAGAGTCCCACAGTACATTAAAAGGATTATCCATCATGACCAAGTGGGATTCATCCCTGGGATGCAAGGGTGGTTCAATATTCGCAAAGAAGCACTTCAGTAACTTCAATATCTCTTCATTAACAAAAGCTGTTACCTACGATAAGAGGGAACTTCCTTAACCTGATAATTGATATCTGTCACATTATCACAGCAGACATCATATTCAATGGGAAAACTTTGGAGGCGTCCCTGGGAACATCATGAATAAGGCAAGGATATTGCAATCTCTCATTGCGTACAACATGCTTTTGTAAGTTCCAACCAGAACAGTGAAAGGAGAAAAAATTAAAGCCATAACGATTAGAAAGGAAGAAACAAAACTGTCATATGAGCAGATGTTTCCATTAGCTTTATAGGAACCCAGCCAAAATATACAAATTATTATAAATAATTAGAATGTTAGAAAGGTAGCTAAGTAAGTATAGGATATATCTTATTAGAGACACATACTTTCTATAGCCTTTTGTAACTTGAATTTTATACCTTGGGCACATACCGCCTAGCAAAACTCCAATTATTTTAAAGTTGTCCCTGATCTTTTAAAACTCCATACAATATCCTTTTCGTGTAAAATGATGTATATATTTTTATATGCGTTAATAGACGCTGAAAAAACTAGTCACCAAAATTTTGCTTTTTTAGGGATAATTTCTGTAGAGCAACGTCGTACAGGTTCATTTTGGTTTTTTCCCGTTCTGTGGTTTGAATTATCATGTACTATTTTTCCAATAAAAATATGGCTAGTTTTACTGTGAGAAAATGAGGAAATAAACCAACCTCTCAAAAATAGATATTTCCACAATCTCTACATAGCTGGGCTTAGAGATCTCTCCTGTTTAATGCTCCCCTGCTGACTGTGATGATCCCATTTAGGATTGTAATCTAATTTGGGATCATCATCTCAATTGCTGAAGCAAACACATATAACCCTTGTCTAAAACCCAAATGAAAATCAAAACAAAATGATTACCAGCCTGCATTTCAAAATCTCACCCTAGTGCTGGGCTCATTTATTGACCCAGTTAACCAGGCAGCAGCCAGTGGCTGACCTCCTGCCCGGCAGCCTCAGTCATACCCTCCCTGAATCCTCATTATCCCCCCACTGTCTGGGTACATGTGGGGTTGGAGGATGGGTAGAGGAAGGCCCCAGGCCTCTGAGGGCCTCCCATTATAGTTGGAAATACTCAAGGAGATAGACAAAAGCATGGGCTGGGAGAGTTGCAGAGATCCCCAGAATCAGCAGAAGCAGGAAACGGCGAACAGTGTGTTAAGGAGTGGTTCTGTCCCTGGGCAAGGAGTTTAGCTTCTGCTGTCATTCCATGGATTCGGGGACAGCTCAGAGTACAGCAAAGCCCAAAGCAACCTCCGGCAGATGGAGTGACCAGGGGCACGCTGCCTGTGTGCCCCACAGAGGGGCTGTTCCCACAGGATTCCAGGCTGTCTCAGTCTGCGAGGGCCACAGTCACCAAGTACCATAAACTGAGTGGCATGAACAACAGACCATTCCTGTCCCACGGCTCTGGAAGCTACAAGTCCAAGATCAAGGTGTAGGCAGGGTTGCTTCCTTTGGAATGCTGGAAGCAAGAATCTGCTTCGTGCCTCTCTGCTAGCTTCTGGGGGTTTGCTGGCCATCTTCCGTGTTGCTTCACTTGTAGAAGCATCACCCTGATCCTGCTTTCTGCTTCCATGGAGTTCTGTGTGCCTGTCTGCATCTGAATTCCCCCTTTTTGTAAGATGAAGTGCCCACCCTACTCCAGTGGGATCTCGTCTGAACGAATTATATCTGCAAAGACCCATTTTCCAAATCAGGTCACATTGTGAGATAGCGGGGATTAGGACTTCAACGTAAGAGTGGGGGGGCGGGGAGACACGGTTCAATTCTCCACACACACAGCAAGGGTGCTCTCTGGAATTTGGGCAGCCTGGAGGTTCTGGCCATAGAAGAACACTCCTTGTTCATTGACTTGATTTTTTAGAGCCAGACCAGCCTACAGGCTCTGAAATCCCCACAGGGATAGGCGGGGGAGGTGGATGTAGGGCAGATTTTGGGGGGGGGGNGGGGGGGGTTCTATGTGGGCCTCTGAAGGGGGGTGGAGGTGTGCTTCACCTTTCTGTTATCTGCCACCACAGGTTATATCGAAGCTGCCGTCATCCCAGCGGGAGCTCGGAGGATTCGCGTGGTGGAGGATAAACCTGCCCACAGTTTTCTGGGTAAAACACAAAGAATCTGAGTTGTGATTTATGTTCTAAGATTTGGATGAGCAGGCTGATTGTGTGGTCCGGCATCGTTCTCCCAGGCCATGGGTTTCCCACTCGTACCCGAGGTATAATGATAGAAGTAATCGCAGTGCACCGCACGATGCTGTTCTATTTGGCTGAAGTGCAGCCACCCCCAAGGTGAATGGGGCCTGAGGGGATTGGGAGGATCCTCCGGCTTTGGATGGGAGGGAAGGTGACAGAAGAGGGAAGGATGTGAGGAATTGGGATAGCGAAAGTCCCCCAAAGTAACCCCAGGAGAACCCGGAGCAGCCTTCGCCCACATAGCATGGGCACATTGCCCAGCTGTTGGTGGCTCTGGGGATGATTCCTTAGCTGGAAAAAAAAAAAAGAGGAATATCCCTAGATCTAATGGAAGCACAAAAGAACACTGGTTTTCACTAAGCGCTGTGTACCCCGGATTCCTAGTGGCCAATTCTATTGACTTCAGGCACAAATGCCTGTGTCTTCCTATGGAAGGTTGGGGTTCCATTCCAGATTGGTCTTCATTGCCTTCTACAGAATCATACTTCAAGCCCTAAGAATTGTTCAACTGAATCCCTTCTTAGGCACCAAAGTCCCTCTGGGTATAGCCTGAGCTTAACTGCCAGCCTCTCCATTGGCTCTTGCAAAGGTCTGCCTGGTACTTGGGTACTTGTGGGTTGAGCCCTAAGTGTTCTTTATGCTGCTTTGGGGACAAGCAGGGTACCCAGTGGCTGCCTCTACTCATAGTTCACGGGGCTGGACATGCTGTGAACCATGTCCTCCTGCCAGGCCTTCTGCTGTGTTCCTGTCTTGGATTGGATTTCAAACTGGAGGTGGCTGATCTCCTACCCAGGTACCCTTCTCCAGGGATTGCTCCTATCATAATCTCCTCAGTCTGTGTTGCAAGGTTCCGTTTCAGATTGACAAGAATATGTAAGACATGATCTCTCTCTCTCTCTCTCTCTCTCTCTCTGACTTCAAACTTAAGAATTAAGTTGTTTTGGCTGAAATGAAGTTACTCATGAAATGCTTTCCTTTCAACTTTTATCACTAAAATAATTACATCTTTGTCCACATTCCTGACTTTGTAGATATGGAAGGATCTCAGTCTTTCTTTGAAATGGCCCCTACTTGAGAAACTCAAAGTCTGGGGTGCCTGGGTGGCTCAGTCCCTTAAGCGTCTGCCTTCGGCTTGGGTCATGATCTCAGGGTCCTGGGATCAAACCCCGGGTCAGGATCTCTGCTCAGCGGAGAGTGTACTTCTCCCTCTCCCTTTGCCTCCTCCCCCTGCTCATGCTCACTCTCTTTCTCTCTCTCAAATAAATAAATAAAATCTTTTTTAAAAAGAAAGAAACTCAAAATCTGATTAGACAGACATAAAATAAACCCATAGTAGGCAAGTTTACAATGAAGACCACTGTCCTATAAGAACCGTTTGCAGACAGCGAGCTAATCTGCACACACGTGCCTTGGGGAGAGGCAGGAGTGGGGCTGGGAGCTCTTGTTCCTGAGTGCCCACACCAGGGTTCACCAGCAAGCAGCCCCCTGGGGTCCCTACTGTGTTCCAGGCAGCCCTGTCAACTCCTCTGCAGCTTTCTCTTCTGCCATCCACCCCACCTCCTTGAGGCCACGCTGCTCCTGCTGCCAGGGTAGGACCTTACCATCCCTTAGAGTGACACCCACATGGGTCTCATCAGCTGCTCCCCCCAGCATAGACATTGTCCCAGTCTAGCCCGGCCCCCTTCTCTGCAGTAGCCCAGCTGTCACTGCAGATAGAATGAAGCTTATACAAGCTTTCTAAAATAGCCTTGGGCTGCTCTTGGCAGCTTCTGCAGAGCGGTGGCCTTTTTTACTAAATTCCCAAAGAGCCCATCTCCTCTCTGCCCCCCTAAGAAAATTGGGTCAACCTCACCAGCATTTGCTTTTGGAAGCTTTTGTCACCCCCAAAAGTTACACTTTCCTACTGGTACATCAGCCCTCACCTACCTGGAAGAGACATTTCTGCTTCCTGGGGGGCACCAGGCCTTGGAGGGTGGCAGACATTGCCTTTGACATGATCTCAGTATCCCAGGAGCTGGTGCCATCCCAAGGTCAACTGATTGGTTCTTCTGTCAAAGCGCCAGCAGGTGCCCCTATAAGTGAGTCCCTTGCAGGGACTGGTCCTGGCTTCCCAGAATTCCCAACACCATTCCTGCCCCTGACCCAGCCCCAGATGTCCGTAGAAAGTAGGAACATCATCCGTACTTTCCTGCAGCAAGATAAGAAGGACAGAAGGATGTCAGAATCCTTTAGATTGCTCAACTTCTAATTCCTATAGTAAAAATGAACTTTTCCCTGGAACCCGTGTTAGGGCCATGTAACTAGTGAATGTTGCCCGTGGCAGGGGGACTAGCTTTCCTGGTGGTTCCCCTCAGCTCCTGTAGTCTGTGGGCCACACGTGCGGATGCCACGAATATTGACATTTGTGGCTCCCAGGCATTAAGCCCTGCCCCACTTTGCAGACTTGACTCCTCACCGCCCCCAAAAGCCCTGTAAAGTATTGCTTTGCCTATTTCACTGAGGAGGAGAGGCTCCAGGGGTTCAGGAGCCCGTCCAAACCCCTCATATCATCCGGGTCTGCGGCCGTTCACAAGCCTTCCAGAATTGCCCTGATGTGTTCGGTCATCACCAGACATCAGCAGAGGGGGACGTTTTTTCACCGGAGAACATGTGTTACACTTGCCCATGGCTTTTACTTCTTTGTGTGAACTTCAAAGAGGCAAACCTCCATCCCAAAGATATTGGTTCAGGATCTCAGGACAACTTCCCCAAGGGAGCTTGGAACCAGCTTTTGTCTTATCTTATTCATACGTTTTAATCCCAGGAGCCCAGGGCCTGGTGTGTAAGTGAGGGCAAATCCGAAGGTGGTCCACACTCGTTATGTTTCTAAAGTTAGTTCAAACAAGCCTTGTTTCCACTCGGCTCTGGGTGCTTTAGAAGTCAACCCAGTGTAACTTTGAATTACTCTCTCACATTTGCTGGGAGCCATTCCTGAAGAATTTCACCCCACCTACCTTCAGCCCACGCTGCCTGGCTCTCTGCTCCAAACCACCTGGCACAGGAAATGCCTCTGCAGTTTGCTTCCATAGCTAAGAACAGAGCTGGGAGAACTCTGAGTGGAAATAAAAGGAACTGACTGGATGCCAGGAGTAGAAGTAGGTTGACTGTGGGTCACGTCTTACAGTGGAATCCAAGAGGGAGAAAGACACAAAGAAGCCCAGCTTCTGCACAGCGCCACGCAAGAGGGGGGCCTGCGGATGGGGTTGGACCCCTTCCGTCTGCCTCCAGCCAGCTGGACGGAAGAGCTGTGCCCTCCCAGCAGGAATACCCCCTTCCCCCCACCCCTGCTCTTCAGAGTGGCTCAGGAGCTTTTCCCACAGTGCCTAGAAGTCCAGGGAAGATGTGTAGTTGTCCACAGGGTGGCAGAGGGGCCCAGGAGAGAAATTGACATTTGCCATGTGACCTTACATTCTGGACCATTCCTTCATGGAATGGTTTTGTTCTGCCACAGTAGCAAGAGGGAGCATGTGCCCACCCTCGTCCCTGCAAAAGTCTCTCTAGCTGCTGAGAGGCTCCTAATGGCTTCTAAGCCAAATACACAAAAGCAGGCACTGTTCTATTTTGGATGGTGGCTTAAAACATCCAGCCTCTGACCCAGACAGAACCAGCAAAAATTTCCTCCCCAGCAAATCACAACTTCAGACAGCACAGATCAAAATCAAGTCGCTCAGGATTTTCCTTTGTTCTTCACTTTATTATTTGCCTGTCAAATCAAAGCCTGTGTAATCCTTTCAATAGCCCCTGTTGAATTTCTAGGCCTAAAAATCCTAATTTCAAATGCAAACTAACTCAACCTGCTTACAGATACAGGGGGCTTGCCTAGACCTGTGATGCTGCAGGATTGAGAGGGACAGGAACCTGTAGGGCCCGAATCTTAACTGAACTCTGGGGCCTTCTTTCGAAGAAGAATGCAGCATTATGTACAGGCATTGGAAAGGACTCCTGCAAGGGGCCTGGGAGCTTCTGCCCCACCAGCTCTCGCAAACCCTGCTGAGGGAAGCTCGCTTGGGGTGGAGGCTGATTCAGGTGGGCCAGGGGCTGATGTGCGTTCCCACTGTCTGGAGCTGACATGGCCCCACAACTTGGGTTTCTCCCTGGACTCCACACTGAACCTACGTATTCGCTCCTAATAATGATCTTGATGTTCCAGCAGATTCTCTGAGGCAGCTGTTCCCGCCCTTCTGAAGGAATCTCAGGGGCCAAATTCCCCTCTTAGCAGGAAGTCCAATGTCACCACTGGACCCCAGCACCTTGCACATTTTTGGCTCTTGCTGACTAGATTCCTCACCCAAAGTCAGTAGGTTTGAAGCAACCCCAGACTTCTAGGAATTGCTGAGCCCCTACATTTAACTCTGTGTTTTTCCTCCCATGGCAAAATTTGTCAAGGATTGACATCACGATCAAACTGTCCAGAAGAAGGGGTGCCAAGGTGCCGTTGTGGCCGCAGAGGTGGCCACAAGAAAAGCTTGGGCACGCAGAGTTTATTCTTTCTAGGGCCATGAGAGCCCCGCTGACACCCCCAAAGCTGTGATCGTGTGAGAGTTCCCGAGTCAGCAGCTCCAGACCAGGCCACCCAAAGCAAGGCCAGGCAATTTCTGAACTCATGGGGGCACCCCAGCAGCGGTGTGGGGCTTGGAGGAGCTCTGCATCCCCTGAGGTCACAGGGCTTGCTTGAAATCTACCATGCTGGGGGCATTTACACCTTGGGGAGCAGCAAGCCCTGTAAATCTGGACTTCTCTCCCTAGCGAGCTGCTTACCAGGGCTCCACCGTCTGACGTGTTTTTCCCCCATTTGGCCACTGACCTCGTTCTGGCCTAGCTGGCCAGCTGCAGCCTGCCACGCTCACATTCCCCCTCCCGCCTTCCTTGACCAATATTCACTCCTCCTAGGCCGCCTCCTGCAATGTCTCCTCTACCTGCCCCTCTCAGCACTTCCCCCTGCTGACAGGCATGACCCTGCCCTGGTGATCAGAGGCTGACACGCCCCAAGCCCCAGCTGGCTCTCCATCTGGCCCCTGGGTCAGCCACAGCGGGTGCCTCTGCTGGCAGAAGCAGGGCTCCCCAGGCTGGCCCCCACACCTCCATGCGCTGTTTCTGTGGATGGTTTTATAATCATCTCCAGGTGTGCCCTCCTGCACTTTTTCCAGTCCTTCCCAGTCTTGGCCCCCCAGATGTTTGACTTTTGGCATGGAGGCAGGGTAGCTTTCAGTGTGTAACTCACTAAGGCGCTCGAAAGCACCTTACACAAAGGACCGAGGAAATGCGCAAACGAGGCTGAGGGAGAAAGAGCCAACTCATCCTGGACCTTAGTGCCGGACAGGAGCAGAGGCGCAGGAGATAGTTTAAAGCCTACATAGAACAGGCCCGGCCTTCTAAATCTCGGGGTACAAAGCTTATGCCGCTAAGGATCTAAGGTGGTTTCTTGGAGTCCACACTAGTCATCGTCTTCTTTCCCAAGCTGCCCTGCCCCTAGATGATTAGTATGTCAAAACAAAACAAAACAACAGCAACAAAGAAACGACCTTCAAAAGACACATGTGAAAGCCAAACCCAGTTCTCAGTTGCTAAGCATCAGCTTCAGGCACTGCGGGATCCAGGGGCTTAAAATGACATCATGGGAAACTCCCTCTCTACCCTGGCTCCTCTGTCCTCTCTCAGTTGACTTTAATCTGGGGGCCTTTTCCCATGCACTGGTAATCCAGATTTACATGGAGTCTCATAGTCCTGCAGAAAGAAAGCTGCTCCTTCCGAGGTGAGTAGAAGTCTTGGAACTGACTCTCACTGTCCAGGGTTCGGTGATGGGCCCATATGTGGAACTGTGGTCAGAGGAAGAACATACCCGCAAAGGAAACTCTGGGTTGTTGTTACTTGAAGAAAGAGAGAGCGGTGCCAGGCAGCCAACACGCCATTCAGAACAGCCATAACATGAGAACAACGTCGGGGCCCCACTCTTAAACCCGAGGCCCCAGCCCAGGTGTGGCCATGAGTGCATGTGGGTGGCCAGTGACAAGGAGAGCAGCTGCCCCAGAGTGTAGGAAATGGGTTCTATGGGGTGGGCCGAGCATGGTGGTGGTCAGCATACAGCTCTAAAGAAACTCTTTCTGCCCATCTCTCTAACGCTCCAAGTTCCGGGTTGGGGAGGGGGTCTCATCATGCTCGAGTCTCCCATCTCGATAACAAGAACAGTGAAACCTCTCTCCTTCTCCACCCTTTAGAGCCACTCGTCATCTTGCCTCCTTTTCCCAGCCAGACTTCTAGGGGAAAAAATTGCTTCACCTCCCACCTGCTTCTCCACACAGAGCAGTGTTCACACGAAGAGTGATCACGGCCACAGTCCATGCCTGCCAGACACGCCCAGGCCACCTCTTCTCCCTGCTTTTCTTCCAGAAAGTCTTCCCCGTCTGCCCCCGTCCCTGCCCGCCACACACACACATCTGCGGGCCCTGAACTGGCTTCTGCCACAGAGCCTGTGAAGCTGTGCTGTGTTTATCTGTCTTCTCACCTGTCTCCCTTCCAAATGTTGAGCTCCCTGAGGGCAGGAGCTGTGTCCTCAACACCCAGCTAGGAGGCCCTGACTGGCCAGGGCCATGTGTCGGCTGCTCCCTGTGCTTCCCCAGCTCGTTCTGAGACCATTCCTCAAGGACTCTGGCCCCTCACTGTGTCTGTCTGCCACTCCCCACCAGCCTGCACTGATTTCTGAAACCGAATTTACGTGTGTGTGTGCAAGAAACAATTTTCCAAACCTACAGAGAAGTAGAAAGAACAGTCTTCCAGTTTTTGTTATATTTATAAGGGTATATAGAACGTGAGACCCTGAAGCAGTTGGAGCCTAGAATGTGTTTCTCTTGGAAAATAAGTATGACACTTAGCATTTTTGCATTTGTCGTAAGACTCTGGATAGAGGCTATAACCTAAAGAATATGGGAATTTAAATTGCCAGAGTGATGAGTGCTGAGCTCAGTGTGTTAAGTTCAGGTTGTCCACTCTTCATAGCTGTGTGACTTTAGGCAGGTAACTTAACCTCTCTGTGCCCCCATTTCCTCATCTGTGAAAAGGGGAAAATACTGCTTTACCTTGGAGAGTTGTTGGGAAGAGTAAGTGGGTAAAAGTACATGTAGGGGCTAAATCCAAGAACATGCCCCTTGAAAGGTGGCTGGTAGGTCGTGGCTGAGGAAGGGACAAAGGAACAGAGATTGTGAGTATTCTGACATTCTTACTTCTTTCTTGTAGCCAGGAAATTTCAGTATCAGGTAGAATTTCTTGAAGAGAACCATTCGATTCCAAGAGGTAGAGCCTTCTCTTTTCTCAGCTTTCCCTGGAGTCCTGTAACCCTCAACCACTTGCTCTGCACAACCACCCTGGATATGAAATCCCGACTAGAAGTCACTCTACTGGAAAGCACCCTTCCTGCTTCTTTCCTAGGTTCTCGTGGCAGATCCTAGAAGCAAGGAGTCCTGAGCATGCCTCTCCTCTGTGTGCACCAGGACAGCCTGGCGGGGCAGGAGCGAGCCCTGGGACCATAATGTCCTAGAGACGAGGAAGCAGGGGCCCAGCATCCCCCAGCTGCTGGTAGCCTGACCAGGTCCAACCAGGTTCTGACCCAGCCTTGGGGCTCATGGATTCAGGGCTAACAGAAACCCCTTTTTGGTTTCAGCTCTCATTATCCAAAATCAGTATTAAATGCCGGTGTTTTATTTCTGGCCTCGGGAAGCAGAGAAGGGGGTATGGGGTGGAACCTGATTTTGCTGACTGTGAGCATTTGGGGCATGGGGGGCGGGGGGGGGTGCTCCAGCTTCATTTGCAGAGAGGAAGGCATTGCACCCAGGGTGTCCTGGGAGTTTCATCTTTTAAGTGACAGAAGACTTGTTGTCAACCTGCTGTCATTTGCAACCTTCTCCCAAATCCCAGAGTACCTTTTCGTTCTTGTCTTTCCTAAATATCAAAACGAAACAAACAAACAAACAAAAAAGGATTTCACTGCAGAATGCCCTCATCGTGAGAACAACATGACTCCAAACCTAGGCAAGGGGACACAGGAAAGTCAGCACTCAGATAATCAATATATGGCTTGTATGGAAAACCAGATTTTTGCTCTGGCCGATCAGCAAACTTGATTTTGTTTCTTCCAACACATTCTGAGCCAGTGGAGTGTGAACCCGAGGACCACGGAGCCCCACCCTCGTGGCATTGTCTGAGCCCTACTGTCCCATCCATGGTCGGCTAAGGATCCCAGACTCTTGCCATTTAATAGAATAGTAACTATCCCTTGAAGGAGCCCCCACTTTACTAACGTGGGGCTCTCAAATCCTTAGGAGAAGCTGGATTAGGCTATAACTGTAAAAAGCCCCAGGTAGGTAACAGTCAAATGAATTGACGAGTTTCACTAAAGCAGCAAACCCCTCTCTGTAGCCCTGGACACATTAAAATAGAATTCATCCATCAGGCAGAAGACCCTTACCCTGGAAGTTTAGTAAAATGTGATTGGGCTGCGCTTGTCTCCATCCCCTGGTGTTCTATCTCAGAGGGTTCTTTGGGTCTTGAGCTGTTTGCCACCTATGAGCCAGACTTCTGTTCCCAACTTCCAGAAAGCTCACCTTCTATCACTGCAGACCTCCCTCCTTTCCCCTGTAGAGGTGTCGAGGGAGATCTCTGACCCACCCCTCAGGACACCCAGATTCCCCTGAAAAGGCAGACTAATGCCCCCTGATTCCATGATGTTTGCTTTTCTTTCTAGCTCTGAAAGATACCAATAAGAGATCCATCAACAGCGATTGGAAGATAGAGCTCCCTGGAGAGTACCAGATTGCGGGCACAACCGTGCGCTACGTTAGAAGGGGCCTATGGGAGAAGATTTCTGCCAAGGGACCAACCAAAATACCACTGCATCTGATGGTAACTTGCTGTGCTCTTGCCTTTGCCCCGGGCCTGAAGCTCCAAGGGTCCTGCCAGTTCCCTTCTTCTCTGGGGGCACTGGGGAGAGGAGCTCACCTGGTTCCTGGTGGGTTACCTGGACACCTGCTGCTCAAGCCTGTCTCTCTCTCTCTCTCCCTCTCCCTCTTCCTCTTATCTCATCCCTTTCACCACATGCCTGAGAATTTTCCCCTCCCCAGACTTTTCCCTGGCTATTCACTGGCAGAGCTCCCATCTTTTTCAAAAGGAACCGCCTCCAGGAAGGAAATGCTTGGCCATGTGACAGCCGGGGAAACTTGGCCCCCTGGAGCAGACAGCCCCACTCAGAGTCTCTGTTTTTATGTCAGATGGCACAGGTCCGCCCCACAGTTTGTGGATCCACACTGGAAACTACCTTTTGGAAATGAACTGTTGACTCCATTTCCAAACCAGTGTCACTCAGATTTTCCAGACTCGTCTCTGCACCAGGCATTCGGGAATCAGGAGAGGGAGAACCGGGTTTCACAGGATGAAGGACTCCCAGGGTAGTCTCATGGAACCCGAGCAGCCAGGCCGGGTTGCGGCCACCTCGTCTTACGTGTTGTCTTGGGTGGGGGAGGGAGGGACACCACGCAAATCACTTGAACATCGGTGATGTGTCCTTTAAAGAGTCCTAAGATATCCAGAGAAAGGAATCCCACTGTTTCCTTCTTAAGGCCCAGGAGTTACCATGGCTCATGTCTGATAGCTCATAATTATTGATTCCACATCTCGTTCCAAAGAACGGGTTCCATGGCTGTTTGTGCATCTGTAATCAAAGCACGTTTTGTCTCCTGTGCTTGCCAGAGTCTCTGCTTGGAAATTTTTTTTTTCTCCATTAATTTGTGGTCCCTGGCAACCTGTGGCCCTTCAAGGTTAGGTGACACCCAGAAGAGTCTCTGGCCACCTCAGGGAATCTCCTGAGGAGATTGGCTCTGCCCGTGAGCACCGGCGGCCGGGACAGGATAGCCCATGACAGCCCTGCCCCCGCCACAGCCTCGGACGAGAGAGCAAAGGGAACTGGTTTCCGTGCATGACTTCAGCCATCCAGAAACCTGTGGCTGCCACACTCAGCCCACTAAATCCACAGCGGATGTAGCCCCGCCCACACGTTTGATTTCTGGGACCCGTGGCCCATCCCTGAGCCACTGCCCTGTGATAAGATTATTTCCTAGCCTAAGGCATTAGAACAAATCCTCCTGTCCTGATTTAGAAGGGGTACAAGAGGAAGCATAAGACAGGATAAAAAAAAGATAAAACCAGGGGCGCCTGGGTGGCACGGCGGTTAAGCGTCTGCCTTCGGCTCAGGGCGTGATCCCGGCGTTATGGGATCGAGTCCCACATCAGGCTTCTCTGCTGTGAGCCTGCTTCTTCCTCTCCCACTCCCCCTGCTTGTGTTCCCTCTCTCGCTGGCTGTCTCTATCTCTGTCGGATAAATAAATAAAATCTTTAAAAAAAAAAAAAAAAAGATAAAACCAGGCAGCCGTGTCACCTGTTAGCGCGTGAATTTGCTTTGTCTAGCAAACCCTACAATGGACGTATTTCCCTCTCCTGCCCGAAGCTTTCATAAACTGTGAGTGAATTGTCAGCCCATTAAAGCAAACGCACAGCCCAGATTCATTCAGACCACGCCTGATAAACAAAACTCAGTGAAGTCCCAACCCTCTTTAATATTAATCAGTTTTTTCTCTTGAAATATGAGTAATTCAAGTTTTTAAATCTATAAGTGAGGAGTGCCCCTCTGCCTCTACATAGGAGTCTGTTGTCCGCAAACTGGGGTGCGTACATTGCTTGCAGTGTCAGGAGCACCCGCAGAGCCACGGGGACCTGCATTTGAAACCAATCACACACCAACACGCAAATTAGACGTGGCTGCAAAATTGCATGAAATTGGTTTCATATGGGTTCTTGATTCACCAGTCTTATTCCCATACTGAGATAATAAAGATCTTTTAAAGAGGGTTTGTTTTGTTTTTTTCTTTAACTGGAGGCATTTTTCCAAATGCATTACTGCAAGCCTGTTTCTTGGAGGAGTGGATGTTTTATGTGGTTCAGGCCGCTCTTAGCACCTCACCCCCACCTTGTAGCTCAAGCCCTTTGAGGGCTGGGACGTTCTCAGGGTCAGCATGGGGGCCTCCCCAGGTCAGGGAAGGTGGGGCACAGTCTGTCTGATGCTGCCTGGAGGGGCCTGGAAGTGAACTTGTTTGCTGCCTAGACCAAGGAGTGCCCACTGGTTCCAAGTCCAGCCTGAAGACCCGTCACCTCCAGTCAGGCTCCCCCCAGAGGGCTTGTTTTGCACCCTTACACGTGGAGAAATAAAGCTGGTAGAGCACCTCTGTCCTTACAGGGCTAGTACCCGATTTGCCAGACAAAGGGCAGGCCCATCCATCTGCTCACTCACCAGGATTTCAGACCCAAGCATCCCCACGCTGCAGGATGGCTCCCCACCCCCTCACTCTCAGCTTTAAGCCTTGAGCCAGGCTCCTGCCACCCTGTGGGCATTGCTGTCCTAGCTCCTGTGGCAGCAAGAAGCCTCAGACATCCCTGGACTCCTCAGCAGAAGTCCCCAAGTTTCCTGTGCGATGGGGCTCTGTTTGCCCTTGAGCCTGGCTTACACGGAGCGACGGCAGGTGCCGGGCGACTGGCAAGTGATGCTCATTTCCAAAGGTGTAGAGTCACCCTACCTGTTCGATGTCTTTTTAGGTCAAAGCCACATATTTTTGTCTTTCTTACCCACGAGGGCAGCTTCATGCCTGAGTTTGCGGGGACGGTTTCTGTGCTCTGCATGGAGCAGCTCTCCCTGTAAAGCGTCCTGAGAGCCCACAAACTGACTCCTCCCCAAAGTCCTCATCCAAGCTGGCCTCTCTCCAGGGGGAGAGAGCAGAGCTCCCTGCCAAGGGCCTGCATACACTCCTGCCCCCGAGTTGATTCTCTGAGGACCCTGAGACTGAAATAAGGGAGCTCCCCTAGCCCGAACCAGTCTTGAAACCCAGAAGAGAGCTGGTTACCCCAGTAGAGAGACGGCCAGAGTGCGGCTGAGTTTGCAAATTCAGCAAGCCTGTGGGCTTCTGCTCCATTTCAAAACGGCCTTTGATTTTTACTGCTGATCCAGGTGCTGCTGTTTCATGACCAAAATTATGGAATCCATTACGAGTACACCGTGCCTGTCAACTACACTGCGGAAAATCAGAGTGAACCCGAAAAACCCCAAGACTCTCTGTTCATCTGGACCCACAGCGGCTGGGAAGGGTGCAGCGTGCAGTGTGGAGGAGGTGAGCAGCCAGGGTCTCGGGCCCGTTGGGTGTGGAGTCTTGCTGAAGGAAGGCGCAAACTCGGGGCACTCTGTGGCTGGCGCACAGGGCATGGGGAAGGCTGGCCATGTCCCCTGTGTTTCCATGTCCCCTGTGTTACCCACATCCCACTGCAGTTCCCTCTGCAAAACACTTAAACGGTCCTCCACACTCCTGTGCCCACAAAGCCGCTCTGCCTATGGTGCGGGGCCCTCGGACTCTGCCCTGAGCGGGGGTTTGACCCCTGTACAGGTACATCGCAGGTATGACAGGTGAGTGACCCTGGGGATGAAGAGAATAGATCTTCACCTGTTCCCGTTCCGTGGAGGGCCCCCAGATGTTTTTGCCCCCAAATACTCTTTCCTCTTTGCCACAGGTACCCCATTATAGGATGTAGTGGAAAGAAAGAGCGCCCACGTCCAGGGAAGCATTCTGAGCACAAGTCGTGGCTTCATGATTTGCCGCCATATTTTAGCAAATGACTTACCCTGTTTATATGAAAATTTCCTCTCGTCTATAATAGAGTGACTCACCCCTATGCCCACTGCAGGGAGCAGACTGCCACACTGTAAAAATCAGTATCAGCAAAAGGCACTGTACCCATTACTGGGAGGTTTAGGGAGAGCAGGGTTGGAAGCCATTCTCAGCTCTTAGCTAGAAGCCCTTTGGGACTGTGTACTTTGTCACCCTGACAGGACACACAGCCACCCATCATGGGAGGTGGGACACAGGGTGGGTGGGTTTTGATGGGCACAGAGTTTGGATGGAAAGTTCACCTGGACTCTGGAATGCCAACTCGGAGAGTGGCGTGGCCCCACCAATACCCATTCCTGCGTGGCCGTTGACCGCCAAGATGATGCTTGTCAGATATCCAATACATACAGGATCGTTTACCATTTAGGCGACTTGTCCCATTTCTCATGGGTAAGAATTACAGCTATAACGTGATTGGGCCACCAGACACTGCCAGGGTCAACTGTGAATTCCCTCCCTGTCCTGCACATCTTGGCTCACTGTCCTCTCTGCTTGTTCTTAGCCTGTTTCTCAAGCATTCCTGACAGTTAGCATAGCCCCAGGATCCTCCATCAGCCCTGTCCTTGTCCCGCTTTGCACTGCTCCCTGAGAGCCCCCCATCCCTCAGCTGTCCCCCTGTGCCAGTGGCCCTACAGCCTCCAAAGGAAGCACCTCCCATATCTCCAAATGCCAGACTTTTCCTCCTGGGCAACTTACAACAGTAAATGGAGCAGTTAGCAGGCTCCACTCGGCTGGGGATCCGGGGAGTGCTGTTCCGCTGCTGTCACTGTCAGCCCAGATGACAACTGAGGACTCACCACTGTCAGACCTGCAGCCAAAGCTGAAGTGTGGCTTGAGGTGGCCCCCCATGCTTCTTATACTCACACCAGCCTGAAGCTGCAGGCATTGAGAGCTGACAGTATCGTTCAGGACTCCACACTCTCGAGGCATCCCTAAAGGACAAATTCTCCAGGCGGCAGACTGAGTTAGGAATCTGAGGTCCAGAGAGTTGTGCCTGACATCCTCTTACTCTTGTTTAGCTGTACTCCCCAAATAATAATAAAAACAGAATATAACTAATATGAAGTGTTAATCCCAACCAGGCTCTGTTCTAAACACTCGATGTGTATCAGTGAATTTTAACAGTTCCTGAAGCACCCTAAGGCACAGGGAGGTTAAGTGAACCAGCCTCATTGAGGAAACTGAGGCACAGAATCATGGCGGCTAGCTGTCGATCCTGTGATCATTATGCTGGTGATGGGGCCAAGTTTGAACCCAGCCAGCCTGGCCCCAGAAGCCACCCTCCTAGCTCCAAGTCATCCACCTCCCTGGCAAAGTCATGAGCAAGCAGGGTATAGGGTGCTCTGGAGACACCCAGAGGATGGCTGTACCCATCTGTGTAACCAGGTAGTGAAGTCCCCAAATGCAGGTGATGCTGAGGACATGTAGCCATTGGCCAGCTAAACAAATTCTCAGACTGGCTCTAGACTGCCTGCCTGGACGATGTAGGTCTGTGTGTCCTTCAAACCAGCCTCCCTGCTTCTCACTATTATCTAGCAATTCTGGAGGGATTCTCTAATAGGTAGCTATGATCTCTGGTGAAGGCTGATGTACATGTATTTAATCAAGACCAGACCTCCGTAGACTTTAAATATCAAAAGAACAGATAAAGAGATTGGCAATCTTTGTTGGAAATTGAAGACCCAAATCAGAACTTTGGCCTCCATGAATCCCAAGCTGTCCAAGAACATAGAGAATGTGCGGTATTGCCTTTTTTTGGATCCTGTTCTAGAATCTTCCTCCTGTCCATGCTGTCCCTGCCATGTCTTACACACCCTCATCCCTAACATTATGGTTCTTTCTCTCTGACAACCAATAAAGCATGATAACAGTCACTTCACATGACAAACTGATAAAAAGATACACCTGAATGCTCCTCCGTCTGCATCCATGGATGGCCTTTCCAGGTGTGTGTACAGCTTCTCAGTTCCCTGTGGTTTGGTTTCCAGGGGAACGCAGAACCATCGTGTCCTGCACGCGGATTGTTAATAAGACCACGACTCTGGTGAATGACAGTGACTGTCCTCAAGCAAGCCGTCCAGAGCCCCAGGTCCGAAGGTGCAACTCACATCCGTGCCAGTCACGGTAAGGAGCTGTGTTCTCAAGCTTGGACCCTCTAGGGTCAGGGCAGAAACACCCATGCGTTGGGGGGGGTGGGGTGCAATGTTACACAGTTAATACCACGGTACCTCTCTGTGCCATATTCTGTTGTTGTTGCTAAGTGATTTCTGCTTGCTCGAAATACTGAATTTCTGGCTACGAAGCCAGAGCTCTGAAAAAAATGTATAATCCTAGCTAGAAGGCATTTTTTAGCAGGCCTCTAAGAACATCTCATGGAGAAAAAAATCATCACATACTTCCAACTGATATGTGTTGGCTCCCCCCAAGTTATTTTGTCTTGGCAAAAAAGGAAATCACAGAGTACTCACACCCATGACTAAGTCACACAGGTTACTGTTTGTGATGGGTCTGTTCCAGCGGCTGAAACTAACACCAGTGAGTGGGGATCTTGGTGTTCATTGTTTAGAATCTGTCAGAACTGGTGTTCCCAACCCCAGCTTCCATGGCCATGATACTTCACGTGCTCTGAAGTGTATTTTCTTGAGCTGTCAACCGACATGAATTGTGTGAAATGTGCTTGTCAGTTAAGCTGTCTTATTTCCGGTCTTTTCAGTGAGACTTTGCATCGTACTGTGATTGGTAAAGTGTGTAGTATCGCCCCTCTTCTCCCATTCTACTCTGGGTTGAGGTGCTTGGTTTTTGTTTTGTGTTTCTATGCATGTTTTTCTTCTATGAAGAAGCTGGACTTTTGACAGGGCAATTCTGTAAGCTCAACTTGGGCCTCTTGTCTGGTGCAAAAGTTTCACAAAGCATGGGGTTTTCATGCCAACCCCCTTTGCTTTGTCAAACTGGTCAAGTGTGCGAGTGGGAGAGGGAAGATAGGAGGGAAAAGCAAGAGGTGAGACTTGTTTCATTGGTTGTGTGTGATCCTTAGCAAGTTAAGAATGAAGGTGGGCGGGAGGATGGGTGAAATGGGTGAAGGGGATTAAGAGGTAGGAACTTCCAGTTACAAAATAAATCAGTCATGGAGCTGAATGAGACAGCATAGGTAATATAGTCAGTAAGATGGTAGCAGTGTTGTCTGGTGACGGATGGTGAGTACACTTATTGTGGGGAGCATTGAGTAATGTATAAAATTATTGAATCATCATGTTGTACCTGTGAAACTAATATAATGCTGTATATTAATCATACTTCAATTTAAAGAGAAGGATGAAATTCTGCCCTAACCCTGAATGCCATGGGAACAGCTCACTTGGGGAAGTCTTCCCGAGCATCTTGGCTCTGAGCAGCCATCCCACAGACCACACACACCCTGGGGAGCAAAGAAGGAAGGCCTGCCACTGTGAAGACCAAATATCAGACAGGCCACAGAGACAGCTCAGCTCTGTGACATACTAGAAAGTAGGTTAAGTGAATCTAGAAGAGGGGAGGTCAGCACGGGCTCAAGGGCATGGCTGAGTGAGAAGGATCTTAGGGACCCATTCAAGAATCATGTTTTAAAATCATTTATGATTTCAAACTATTTTAGTGTCCAAAGATTTCTTAATTTATGCTCATAAACCAAATAACATGAAATCAGAGTTGCTGCGATTGAATTGAAACACCTATGTAATGGGGAAGAGTAGCCCGGTGCATTCTGCCCTCCCTCATATCACAGTAGGCCCAAGGAATGGACCAAGGAATAAAGTTTAAAAACTGTCAGACACTCTGCTTTCCCTAATGATGGGGTTGCTTTTATTGGACCAAGCCTCAATATTCTTCACAATGATACTCTTAACTTTACTGATCACATACCATATGGGGTAGCCACTAGCTAGTCCAAATTGATATGTGCTGTAAAAGTAAAAATATACACCTGATTTCAAAGATTTAGTATGGAAAGAGATAAAATATCTTAGTGATTTTTAATACTGATTACATGTTAAAATAATTATGCCTTGGACACATTGGGTCAAATGCAATACATTATTACAATTAAATTCACCAGTTTCCTTTTGATTTTTTAATATGGGTAGTAGAAAATTAAAATTATATATATGGTTGATGTCTTAATTCTGTTGAATGGCACTGCTATAGATTAACATAGTATTCACAATGTTCAGGATACAGTCCAAAATTACCAGACATAGAAAAAAAACAGAAAAATGTGATCAAATAATAATGGAAACTGACTCCAAGATGACACATATGTTGAGATTAGCAGACAAGAATTTCGAAGCAGCTATTATAATTATGCTCAAAGACATAAGAAAAAATATAGTCACAATCAATGAACACATAGGAAATCTAAGCACAAAAAAGAGACACTCTAAAAATGAACCAAATTTTAGGGCCAAGAAACACAGTATCTGAAATTTTTTTAAAAAATCCCTTTGATCGGCCTAACAGCAGATGATGAAAAAAAGATCAACAAAATTGAAGGTAGAAGAAGAGAAATTATCCAGTCTGGAAAACAGAAAGAAAAGATTGTTGACAATGACAGAGCCTCAGTGATCTGTGGGATAAGATCAGGCATTCTAACATAAGTGTAATTAAGGTCGGAGAAGGGGGGAAGGGGAAAAATAGAGCAGAACATAATCAGAGACAATGACCGAACATGTCCCAGGTTTAGTGAAAGACAGAAGAGAGGTGATTAAGTCACTTCTTGAGTATTTCAACTAGATTCCAGATGAATTCAAAGCTCCACAACAAAATCTCTCTCACCATTACACCAATAGGCCAAAGCAGCACCCTTATGATTTTTGCCACACACAGATATTCTAGGGGGGGATTTCGTTGCACTGTCAGACTCTACACAGAAAACCTTGTGGGAAAACTACAAAGAAGTCACATCGCCCAGCATGAGTTAACAAAGGTATGCACTCTTCAAAGCAGTGCTACAGAGCTGCTCTAAGCTTGGATGAAGCATATTGAGCGTGTGTCTGGGTCGGTTTGGCTTCAAGATCGCTCACAGAACATTCTGACAGACCAGAGGCCTGCCATGGCTGAACACAGGTATAAGCAGAACACACTTTAGACTAAAAGTAAGTTCAGAAGCACATGCTTAGTATCTCCTTAGAATCAGGGTCAGCAAACTTTTTCTATAAAGGGCTAGATAATAGGTATTTTGGGGTTTTACAGGCCACATATGGTTTCTAATGTTTGGTTTTCTTTGTTTTGTTTATAACCCTTTTAAAAATGTAAAAATTATTTTTAACTCCTGGGTTGCACAAAAACAGTCTGCAGGCCAGGCTTGGCCCAGAAGCAATAATTTGCTGGCCCTGCCTTAGATTATTACTTACCCTTGCCTTGCCCTCTGAGATGTTGGGGCCGCAAACTTAGCATGAGCCCAAGCTCTGAAGGTATGACCTCGGGAAGTATACTTTCTTCTTATACAAAGAAGGACATGTCATTATGCTGAGTCATTATGCTGAGTTACGTCATTATGTCATTATTGCCCAGTGTTCAGTTCTCTTTTTAAAAGCATCCAGCGTGACCCTAAGCCCATAGTATAACATCAGTAATTTCCTTCATCCAGCGTGCACCTGTCGAGCACCTTCCCATTCACCAGGCCCTGTTCTAGGTACCAGGGTATATAGAGGCAAGAAAGACCTCAAGGTCTTTGCTCTGGTGGAACCTGATAACTACTAGCTTTCTCCCTCCCTCACGCTCTGACCTACCTTTCTGGGTCATCTTTTTTGCCTTCCTGACCCACTTCCTTCCATTCCCTTCCTGACTCCGTAAAATCATACAAATCAGACTTAAAGAATAAGTGGAATTTCCCAAGGCAGAGGATAAAATGAAATTGATAGAAGACAGCACCTGAAATTTGTCTCAGAGCCTCGGAAAGAAATGCTTAATTGCCTCCTCTAGCCTGGTTTCATTTGTTGGTTGTTTAGTTGTTTTCTTTGAACCATCTGACTTCATACTGTTTCTTAAAGAGGACACATAAGAATGAAGTGTCATGGCTCATCGAAGAGTATTTATTGTTTGGCTGAAGAAATGTGTGCTCTGATAGATTTTAAAACTCCTGCAAGTCTTTGTTGTATTTATTTATATTTAAACACAGATGTGCACATACATGTATGTATATACACGTGTACATACACAATATATATGTATATGTTATGTAAAGATACATGTATGCATATACACACACACACACACAATTTGAGCAATAAAACTTGAATTACTGCAGAGTGTGATCTAGTTGACCTGAGTCTTTCTTCAGAACATCTAGTAATATGGACTTAGGCTGGTAGGTGAAGAAAAGTGGAGATTGGCTCAGAAAATTACTGCTGTATATTCAGATTTCATCTATAAAAACTGAACTTTGATAAAGGAGGTGGGTGTGGAGATGTGTAGGGTCTGGAGAAGAAATGGCTGCTTCAGGTGGGGTGGATATGCCTGGAAAACAGAGCCTGTAAGCTGGAAGGAGAGCCCAAGAACCCAATGGTGTAAATTTTATTGAAGAAGCCAAAATGCAACTTGTTGTTGAATCTGGCAAGGTGAAAGAGCCTTTCTATATTATTGTTACTCTTTGACCTTTAAAACAACAGCGATGTTTGTCTTTTCCCTTATATTTTTCTTTATTTCCCCTGATCTCCTTTTAATTTTCTTCAACCCTCTTTTTCCATCAAGTTCCCGACAGTTTCCTTTACCTTCCCAACTGCACACCATTAGCACCTCTTTATTCTAATCCTGCCCCTAGCTCTGTGGATACTTCTCCCGAACCCTGCCATAACCAAATGGAATCTGGAATCTGACAAGCAGGGCAGATGGCCTCTCTCCAGCATCTTGCACACCAATACAAACACATCGGCAAACCTGGCCCCAGCATTGGCAGGAGAGGCAGAAATCACAGATCAGCTCAGCTGTTATGACTGAGGCCAGCAGCTTTCACCTTGCTGACCACAGTCTGCGGGGAAGAGGCCCCACCATCATCCGGCATCCGAAGAGTAACACTGTGTGCCAGCTCCTTCAGACCCAGTCCCAGATAGTGCTGGATCAAGGAGGGTGGGGCACGACAGGGAGATGGGCTCATTCTGGAACACATAGCTCATGCTTCCCCAGATTTAATATTCTTGCAGTCTCTTAGAGCTTGTTGGCCACTTGAAAAGGCCATTCCAAGCTATTAGATGTTTCCCCTAGTATTTGTGATTTGAACTTCTTCCAAGGCAGTACATACTGTACTGGGCATTATATTAGAGTGTTTCAGAAAAGAGTATTTAATATTGCACTGCCAATTGAATTGAATAGTCATCTGCAAGGAAGTGTATTTGGATTTTAAATTTGTCCTCTTTGCTCATTATCTTAACCAGGTGTGCCTTGTTTTAGTTAAAATGGAATGGAATCCCTCGGGTGTTTATGAAAGCATGGTGTGTGTGTGTGTGTGTGTGTGTGTGATCATGACTTAAGAATGAAACCTAGAACATGTGGATCTTTAGGTACAGCCAAAATCTGAAAAGATAGCATTGTTTAATCGGTTTCTAGCTAGTCTCAAACTTAAAGCTCTTCAGTTTCCTGCTTTCCTTGAAAATAAAATAGGTAAATCTAATTGCCACACCTCTGTCCGCCATGACCTGGATGTGAGAGGCTGGAGGAGGCCACCTCTGACATCACCTGTCTCCCGCGACAAAACAGAAGCCAGGACGCAGAACTGCCTACACGGGCAGGAGGGCGAGGCCCGAGGTTGTATGTTTCTACAGGTCAACAGTGTTAGACTGGGGATCTCCAGAGTAGGGCTCCGCTCTTTCAGGCTCGGCCCACTCTTCAGACGCTTGGGCATATGGCCACAGGTCAGGGATGAGCACCCCACAAGCCATGTGAAATGAAGAAGCAGTACCTAAGGGGGGAAGATGATGAATAGCATTATTGGTCGATTATGTGCCTTATCCATGGTATAGGAATAGTGAGGAGAAATTTAGTTGGATTCCAGATCTTTTTTCCAGCACTACTCAAATTCCAGAGTTTAATTCATATTTAAATTAAATAGTAAAGTTTTGAAGCCTTTAGTTACTTGTTTAAGTTAGGAAACATTACAGATGGAGAAAGAGAAAGCCTTCAGAGTGTTGTTTTGAGTTTGAAGATTCTGTTTTCTTCTTTTCTGCCATACTTAACCCTTCAATCATTTGAACATCCCCCCTCCTTTGATCATTACAGAGGACAAGGGAATTCCCAGATACCAGTTCCACAGATAGCAGAATTCTCCTGCTGAGAGACGCTTTGCATGTTGACCCTGGGGTCCATGAAGAGGCCCTTCTTTCTTTCTGACTTTTCTGAGTCACAGAATATAAACAGCATTGAGCCCTCAATGTTTGCATTTGATTTTTATGTCACAGTTACAAAAAATGACAAGTACATGGAAAAGTTGAAACTCAGCCTGAGGAATAAAAGCAAATACAACCAAGATCATAGTGATCCATCGGAAATGAAGGGGAAATATGTATTCTCCAGGTTCTGGGGGGGAAAAATCAGACCAAGAAGGAATGGCTCTACAATGGGGGTGTACAATGAAGTATTGCTGACTTGTAGACTCTCTGGGGATATTTCAGAACTGAGCTTGGGGTATGTTTGGTGGCAGCTTCCCAGAAAATTAGACCCTTGCCCCGGGCGCTAATGAAGGCCACTGCTGGCCGAGTCCTGTGCTGGCTGGCTCTGTTACAGAAATGAATAGTCCACAGATAGGAGTGATTTTGCCTAGGAAAGTGTTATTCTTTTCTCCTTAGAGGTGCACATTTATATACAAAGACACTCAAATTCCTGGGGTGCCTGGGTGGCTCAGTTGGTTAAGCGTCTGACTCTTGATGTTGGCTCAGGTCATGATCTCAGGGTCTTGAGATCAAGCCCTACATCAGGCTTCATGCTGGGCATGGAGGCTGCTTAAGATTCTCTCTCCCTCTCCCTCTGCCCCCCCCACCCCCACTCACATTGTGTGTGTGCATGCCGTCTCTCTCTATATTTTTTTAAAAAGACATTCAAAAGAAAAGAATGGAAAAAGATGTTTCATGCAAAGAGAAACCATAAAAAATCGGGATTGCTATACAAATACCAGACAAAATAGAGTTTAAAACAAAAAAAAATTGCTTGAGATAAAAAGGAATATTTTATAATGATAATAGCATAGTCCATCAAAGAAATAACAGTTATATAAACAGGTATGTACCTAAAACAGAGCCCTAAAATATACAGTATGAAAAGAAAATTAATTCAACCATAATAGAGACTTTAATGCCCAACTTTCAATAATGGATTTTTAAAACTAGGAAGAAGATCAACAAGGAAATGTAAGACTTGAACAGCACTATAAACCTGCTGGACCTACAAGATAGATATAGAGCCCTCTACCCAATGAGAGCAGAATATACATTCTTTTTTTGTGCATGTGAAACATTCCCCAGGATAAACCAACATCTAAGCCATTAAATGAACCTCAGTGAATGTAAAAGGACTGAAATAATGCAAAGTACCTTAATAGAATAAAATTAGAAATCAACAACAGAAAGAAAATTTGGAAACTCTTGATACATGGAAATTAAAAAAAAAAACCGCAGAACTTCCTAAATAACAACTGGATCAGAGAGAAATCATAAGAGAATTTAGAAAATACTTTCTGATGAATGAAATGAGGATTTAACATATCAGAGTTAGACAATGCAGCCAAAGCAGTCCTTAGGGGAAATTTTATAGCATTGGTGGATATTTGAAATAGAGACTAGGAAAACAATAAAGAAACATCAGTGAAACCAAATGTTGATTATATGAAGAGAATAAAAAAATTGACATTTAGCTAGATCAAAAAAAATTAGAGAATACTCAAACTACTAAAATTAGAAATGAAAGAAATTGTAAAGGAATACTATAAACAGTTGTATGCCAATAAATTTAATAATTAATATAAAATAGACAAACTCCTAGAAAAATGCAAACTACCAAAAGTGAGTAAAGAAGAAATAGAAAGTTTTAATAGACCTATAATAAGTAAATAGGTTAAATTACTAATCAAAAAGTTTCCCCAAAAGAAAAACCCAGGACTAGAAGTCTTCACTTATGAATTCTACCAAATATCTAAAGCAGAATTAACACCAATCCTTCACAAACTCTCACAAAAATAGAAGAGGAGGGAACACGTCCCAGCTCATTCTGTGAAGCCAGTATTATCCAGATTATAAAGCCAAAGACATCATAAGAAAAGAATACTACAAACCAATATTTCTTACAAGTACTGTTGATAAATCTTCAACAAAATACAAGCAAACTGTATCCAGCAACATTAAAAAAAAAGGGTTATACACCATGACCAAGTGGGACTTATCCCAGGAATGCAAGGCAAGGATGTGGAGAAAAGGAAACCCTCTTACACTGTTGGTGGGAATGCAAGCTGGTACAGCCCCTCTGGAAAACAGTACAAAAGTTCATCAAGACATTAAAAATAGAACTTTTACCCTATGACCCAGCAATTGCACTACTAGGTGTTTATCCCAGAGATACAGATGTAGTGAAAAGAAAGGGCACCTGCAACCAGTGTTCATAGCAGCAATGTTCACAATAACCAAACTGTGGAAGGAGCCAAGATGTCTTTCAACAGATGAATGGATAAAGAAGACATGGTTCGGGGGCGCCTGGGTGGCACAGCGGTTAAGCATCTGCCTTCGGCTCTGGGCGTGATCCCGGCATTATGGGATCAAGTCCCACATCAGGCTCTTCTGCTATGAGCCTGCTTCTTCCTCTCCCACTCCCCCTGCTTGTGTTCCCTCTCTCGCTGGCTGTCTCTATCTCTGTTGAATAAATAAATAAAATCTTTAAAAAAAAAAAGGACATGGTTCATATATACAATGGAATATTACTCAGCCATCAAAAAGACGAATACCTGCCGTTTGCATCAACATGGATGCAACTGGAAGGGATTTTACTAAGTGAAATAAGTCAAGCAGAGAAAGACAATTATCATATGGTTTCACTCATATGTGGAACATAAGGAATAGTGCAGAGGACCACAGGGGAAGAGTAGAAAAACTAAATGGGAAGAAATCGAAGAGGGAGATAGACCATGAAAGATTCTGGACTCTGGGAAACAAACTGAGGGTCACAGAAGGGAGGGTGGTGGGAAGATGGGGTAGCCAGGTGATGGGTATTAAGGAGGGCACATGTTGTGATGAGCACTGGGTGTTACACACAACTAATGAATCATTGAACACTACATCAAAAACTAATGATGTACTATATGTTGGCTAACTGAACATAATTTTAAAAAATTGAAAAGAAAAAAAGAACTAATAAATTCAGTAAGGTTGCAAGGTATAAGACCAACAAACTAAAATCAATAATCAATTGTATTTCTATATAGAAATGATGAACAAATCAAAAATGAAGTTTAAAAAAAAACAGTGCTATTTATAATAGCATCAAAAAGAGTAAAATACTTAGGAATGAATTTAACAAAATAAGTACAAAACTCATACTCTGAAACTACAAAACTTTGTTAAAAGAAATTAAAGAATATCTGAATCAATGGAAAGATGTACCATGCTTGCGAATTGGAAGACTCGGTGTCATTAAGGTGGAAATATTCCACAAATCGATCTACAGGTTGAGTGCAATTTCTATCAAAATCCCATGTCTTTACTGCACAAATGGATAAGCTGATCCTGAAACTCAAAGGGAGTTGCAAGGGGCCCTGCATAGTCAAAACAGTCTTTAAAAAGAGGAACAAAGTTGGAAGACTCACACTTCCCAATTTCAAAACATACCACAAAACCATAGTAATCAAGATAGTGTGGTGTTGCAATAAGGACAGACATCTAGAACAGTGGGATATAGTTGAAAAATCCAGAAATAGACCCTCACATTTGTTGTCTGTTGATTGTTGATAAGTGGCTAAGAGCATTCAATGAGGAAAGAACGGTCTTTTCCACAAGTGGTGTTGTAACAACTTTATGTCCGCATGTAGAAGAATATAGGTGGACACCTACCTCACACCACGTATGAAAATTAACCCAATGCTCAAAGACCTAAAGAGCTAAATGTATAAAATTCTTAGAAGAAAATGGGGAAAAAATCTTTATTATGTTTATGGTTTCTTAGATATGACATCAGAAGTACAAGCAACAAAAGAAAACAAATAGATATGTTGGGTTTCATCAAAATTAAAACCTTATGTGCTAATGAGGCTCCCACTGTGTCCTGAGATACCCTGAAGTATCAAGAAAAATGAAAATAAAATTAAGAAACTGAAAAGACAACCCATGGAGTGGGAGAAAATATTTTCAAATCATCTATCTGATAAGAAACATATCTAGCATATATAAAGAACTATTACAACTCAATAATAAAATGACACATAACTCAGTTATAAGGGATCTGAATAGATATTTCTCCTGAGGAGAAGGGGAGGAAAAGAAATTGGGGATTGATAGCTAAAAGGTATAGAGTTTCTTTTTGGCATAATAAGAATATTCTAGATTGTGGTAAAGGCCATTGAATTGTTGAACTGTATGGTATAGAGTTACAGCTCAATAGCGCTGTTGAAAAATAAACACACAAAGAAGTGCACATTTTAAAAAGTTCAGGCTCTTTGCATTCTAAGCAGAGGCCTCCAGCGGGTTTCTATGAGTACAGAGGCTGGAAGGCCAGCCCCACCCCAGAGCCTAGGTATCTCAGAACACAGGGAGCTCAGGACAGTCAGAAGCCTTAATGTGATGGCCACCATTATTATGCATGGGCTACTGATCTCATCCATCCTCTCCCACTAAAAATGCCAGATCTCTCCCTGAGCCTCTAGTCAGGATTCTTCGGACAGAATTCGATGAGCGCATTCAGTCACCCTCCCATTGGTCCCATTTGAATTGACCTTTCCCTTTGGCTGTCTCCCAGGCCTCCCTGTGTCCTCCACACCTTTCCTCTGGAGAGCTTTCTAGCAAAGTGTATGACCAGCATAAGCTGCCATTCCCTAAACACACTGGCAATAAGGCTGAAAGTCCTTTCCCCCATGCCAGCCTGCATTCTTTTGGCCTCACAAAAAAAGCCATCCCCTAGCATCAAATTAGTGGATCCATGCAAGTAAGCAGGCAGCGTTTTCAACCAAGAGGCAGCGAACCCCACCCCACACACTGGTGCTTCCCATGCCTCTCGCTGGCGGGGGAATTTGGGGATGACCAGCTGTGTCTCCAAACAGTGGTTTGTGCATCCGTAACATAAAGGGAATAACTACCATTTGGTACTACATCTCTTTATTTACTTGGTCATTTCTTTTTAGTATTTATACAATGTAATATCATGTTGCAAGTATTCTAAGGAGCCAAAGGATTTCACGTTGGCCTAATAGCCTCCCATCCTACCTACCTCACAGAGTTTAGTACTGGACAGGATGAAAAAGGGCTCCATAAAAAACTGAAAAGGGAAGCCAGTCTCTGAGACTAGGGATCCTTACCTCAAGGGTCCTTCTAGACCATGGAGACCTGCACATTCTCCTGGTGGCCCCCAGCTCACCCAAGTGAGTCAAATACTACCCTGAGAAAAGCCCTGTCTCTCCCTTTCTCCTCACCCATGGCACTTTCTCCCCAAACCCCAAAGCAGAAACATCACAATAAGAATGAGCAAACCTGACACCCTGTTGAGACAATTAAAGTAGAACTTGACATACTTAGTGGTGAAAAGCTGAAAGCTTTTCCTCTAAGATCAGGAACAAGAAAATGATGCCCACTCCCACCACTTTTATTCAACATAATACTGGAATTCCTAGCCAGAGCAATTAGCCAAGAAAAAAAGGGGGGGCATCCAAATGATAAAGGAATAAGTAAAACAGTCACTGTTTGCAGATGACATGATACTAAATACAGAAAACTCCAAAGACTCTACCAAAAAACTGTTTGAACCAATAAATGAATTCAGTAAAGCTGCAGGATACAAAATTAATATACCGAAGTCTTGCATTTCTATACACTAATAACAATCAGGAAAAAAAATTTTAAATCCCATTTATAAATGCTTCAAAATGATAAATATCTAGAAATAAATTTAACCACAGAGATGGAAGACCTGTATACTGAGAACTATGACACTGAAGAAGACCTCAATGAATGGAAGGATATGCCGTGCCAATGGATTGGAAGAATTAATATTGTTAAAATGTTCGTACTACCAAAAGCAACCTACGGTTTCAGTGCAATCCCTATCAAAATTCCAATGGTATTTTTCACAAAACTAGAACAAACAACCCTAAAATTTGTCTGGAACCACAAAAGACCCCTTCTCAATCTGGAGAAGGAAGAATGAAACATCACACTCCCCATTTTCAAACTATATTACAAAGCTGTAGTAATCAAAACTGTGTGGTAGCATTAAAACAGACCTACAGATCAATGGAACAGAATAGACATCCCAAAAGTAAACCTGCACATATATGGTCAAAGGAGCCAAGAATATACAATGGGGAAAGGACAGTCTCTTCAATCAATTTTGTTCGGAAAACTGGACAGCCACATGCAAAAGAATGAAACTAGACCACAATCTTACACTGCACACAAAAAAGAACTCAAAATGGTGTAAAGAGTTGAATGTAAGACCTGAAACCCTAAATCTCCTAGAAAAAAAACATAGGCTAAGTAAGCTCTGTACAATAAGTCGTGGTGATGGGTTTTTTTTTGGATTTGACACCAAAAGCAAAGACAACAAAAGCAAAAATAAGTGGAACTATGTCAAACTAAAAAACTTCTGCACAGTGAAGGAAACTACCAAAAAATGAAAAGGCAACCTACTGAACAGAGAAGATATTGACAAACTGTGTCTCTGATAAGGGGTTAATATCCAAAATATATTAAGAACTCCTACAACAAAATATCAAGAAAACAGTCTTCTTTAAAAATGGGCAGAGGATCTGAGTAGACATTTTTCCAAAGACAAACAGATGACCAACAGGTACATTAAAAGATGTTCGACACCCACTAATCATCAGGAAAATGCAAATCAAAACCACAGGTGAGCTATCACCTCACACCTGTTAGAATGGCTGTTATCAAAAAGACAAGAAATAACAGGTGTTGGTGAAGATGTGGCGAAGAGGGGACCCTCGTGTACTGTTGGTGGAAATGTAAATTGGTACAGCCACTACAAAACTTAGTAGGGAGGTTCCTAAAAAATAAAAAATAGAAGTACTCTATGTTTCAGCAATTTCCTATCTAGGTATTTGTCCAAAGAAAATGAAAACACTAATTCAAAAATATATATACACCTCATTGCTCATTGCAGCATTACTTACAATAGCCAAGATATGGAAACAACCTAAGTTTCCATTGGCAGATGAATAAATAAAATTAATAGATACAGATATATATATATATATATATATATATATAATGGAATATTATTCAGCCATAAAAAGAATGAAATCTTGCCATTTGCAACAACATGGATGGACCTTGAGGGCATTATGTTAAGTGAAATAAGTCAGAGAAAGACAAACGCTGTATGATCTCATTTATATATGGAATCTAAAACAAGAACAAAAACTGAAAAGAACTTGATCATAGATACAGAGAATCAGATCAGGGCTTGCTAGAGGCAGGGGATAGAAGGGTAGATGAAATGGGTAAAGGAAGCCAAAAGATGCACACTTCCAGTTATAAAATAAGTCCTGGGGATATAATGCAGAGCGTGGCACATTATTATAGCTATTATAGTTTTTCTAACTATTATTATAGTTAATAATACTGTATCACGTATTTTAAAGTTGCTAAGAGTAAATCTTAAAAGTTCTCGTCACAAGAAAAACAGTTCTGTGGCCACATATGGTGACAGATGTTAGCTAGGCTTCCTGCCGTGGACATTTTGCAATATAAGCAAATACCAAATCATTGCGTTGTACACATAGATGTAAAAACATAAAAATTTTTTAAAAATAACTTGACAGAAGCTCTGGTCAGAACTCCTCCATACAAAAACAGAATCATTCTTTTTTTTTTTTTTTTAAGACAGGACATTCTTGCCAGACTGGAGTAATGCATATACTCTGGAACTATCCCAGCATTCGTATTAAATTGTTTAAATAACTACTGCCTTCTGGCGGCATTTTACATCTGTTCCTCCCTAAGTAAACCCCTTGATTCTTTCTAGAAAGACCCTGCATAGGCTGGATCCATAAGCCTTCTAAGAGGTACCTGTGAGAGGTGGCACCATGGAACTGAGGTTATTTCTGACCATCTGAAGTGATGGTGTGTGCCTGCAAGCCTGGCCTGTGCTCAGCCTTATTGTCCTTTTGAAAACTAATCTTTTTACAAATATGTCAAGTGCTTAGGGTTTCCCTATGGTACACAGAATTATTCTTGTGCTTCCTGAGAACTGGGAGGGTTAGCTAGAAAGCGTGTCCGCTTCTCCTACTCCAAGGAAGCTAGCCTACCAGCTCTGCATGCCCACACAGTTAGGCTCAGGGGCCATTGTGTCAAGGAAGGAATGGAATGCTTTTTCTGCATCAGTTGAGAGGATCATATGGTTCTTGTCTCTTCTCTTATTAATGAAGGATCTCTTTGGTAAGCCAAAGACATTGCCCAGGGAGGGAAGAAATGTTACCTTTTTTTAACCTCCTGCGTCGGAATGAGTCTATGGAGTCCCCTTCTGAGAGAGGTTCTAATACTGGTGCAATACAGATAGGAAGCAGGTGTCAGGCACACAAGGGAGCAGGATGGAGAAGGCGTGCAGGGGGTGCAGGGGGTCAGGGCAGCGTGACATCACACCTGGCCCTTTCCTCCGTTCTGGCTGGAAACTTCCCTGAGAGGGTCTTAGAGAACAGCTTCAAATGTCAAAGGAGAGGGTTCACTGACACAAATGCCAGTTCAGATATCAGCAATGGTACATTGTATGGTGTCCTTCATTCCAAGTGCAGCTGTGACGTTCCCTTCCACGGGGGTTCATGATTCTCTTAGGTGAGAGTGTGTGCCTTGCCTCTGAATGTCATCGCTTCTCAGACTTAGAGATGGCAAGTCTTGTAACCCTCCCGCCAGCCAGCTGTCCAGGCCTTGGCCCTGGGTACACATTGGTGCTGCTCCCAGCAGCACTTCCCAAAGCAGGGCTCATGGCAAATTTAGAGGGAGGAAGAACTCCATGGTCACATCCGAAGGGGAAGTGGTTATGTCCCACAGAGCCGCATGGGGCTCATTACTGCATGGTCCCTGGCCAGTGCACTTGGGATGTGCCAGCGTGTGCGGAGCATTGCTGTGAGAACACCATGACTGGGCTGTTTCCCCAGGAGAATTTTGATCTTGGTGCTCCTGGCAGAAGGCTCAAGGGGCCACCACCCTGTAAAGTGACCCGCTTAGGGTGACTCTGCGCCTCTACCAGAAAAGTACGCTCCATACTCAGACCTCTTTCTCTCATTGAAGAGATGATCAAGTATGGTGGGAGGCAGGAGACCACCCAATTAGCTAATGACATGGCTGCGAATGGTGCTTCTGCACCCACAGGACTTCCACCTGCTCTGAAGCCCTGGCTACAGCATAGAAATGCAACAGAGGTGATCTGGGACCACCAGCTTCTCAGACGCACTGGATCTTGTCTCTAGTGAAGCTAGACGCAAGAAATGTGTGCATCAAGGTTCTTTGGTCCCAGGCAACGGAACTGAATCTACAAACGTACCAAAAAGATAAGAGTATATAGAAAGGATGTGGAATAGTGCCCCATATTGACGAAATGCTAAAAAGCATGTCTTGGAGAGAGGATCTTGGAGCCAGCTGCCTCCCCCTCCAGGCGCTCCACTTGAATCCAGGTTTCGGAGAAGGTCTGCTTGGCCTGATTTGGCTCCCATGCTGTGCAGGGGCGTGGNCGAAATGCTAAAAAGCATGTCTTGGAGAGAGGATCTTGGAGCCAGCTGCCTCCCCTCCAGGCACTCCACTTGAATCCAGGTTTCGGAGAAGGTCTGCTTGGCCTGATTTGGCTCCCATGCTGTGCAGGGGCGTGGCATAGATACCCGGAGGAAAACCCAAGAAGGAACACAACAGGGAGCAGGTGGAAACAGCAGACGTCCTCCACCCCGAGCACATAGGGACATGCTGATGTCATGACCAAAGCGAGACTGAGGAAAACCATCCAGTCGACACTGTCCAGCTAAGTGTGAGAGCCGGCAAGTCTATTAACAGGAGGGCTACTGTACTGGAAAATTCCTGTGTCCCAGTAAGAAAGGCAGCCTGATGAGAATGTTACTCTTGGATGTGAACTTTCAGCATCAGCAATTGTACGATTCTCAAAGCATGAGTGTTTTTTTTCCAAACTTTTAGTGATGGGTGTGGTACGATGTGTTACCAAACCCAGGCTTCTCCTGGTTATTTTAACCCCCAAACTGTACCAGTGCAAGCGCCAGTTCCTGGAGTGTAACCGGATCAGGTGTTATGGCTGAAATGTGTCCGGGACCAGTGAGCTCATCAGCTGCTGCTTAAATTCTATTCACTTGTCCTTCTGCTTCCCTCCTGACAATTCAGTTCCTACAAATCCCAGAGAAACTCCTTTCCCTCTCAAAAGACTATCTGAAAAGGAATTTATGGTAAAAGCAAAGAATCTTCTTTTTAACAGCTTTATTGATGTATAATTCCCATTCCGTTACAATTCACCCATTTTTAGTTTTAGTTATACTCTAGGAGTTGTGCAATCATCACCCCAGTCGAAGAACATTTTTCATCACCTCAAAACAAAACAAAACAAAAAAAGAAACTCCATACCCATCTGCAAACAGACAATAAAACAGAAATAAACTCATAAATACAAAGAGCAAACTAGTCTTTGCCAGAGGGGAGGGGGGTGGATAACATCGGTAAAGGAGATTAAGAGGTACAAACTTCCAGTGTTAAATAAGTCACGGAGATGAAAAGTACAGCACAGGAATATAGTCGATAATATTGTAATAATGGAGTATGGTGACAGATGGTGACGACACGTACCGTGGTGAGTGCTGGGTAATGTACAGAATTGTCGAATCGCTACGTTTTACACCTGAAAGCAGAGGGTCTTAAAACTGAGAACTTGTGTTCTTCTTGATGAGAGTAAATTATGGAGGTGGCAGAAATGCAAAGCAGGGTAGGAGTGGTCCTGTCCATTGCTGTTGGTGTCGTCACCCCATTTTACAGATGAAGCTTTTGAGACGTAACTTACCCAAGGTCATACCCGAAGCAAGCAGAACTCAAACCAAGTTTTCCTACTTTAAATTTTGCATGCTTCCTGCTACACCATTCCCATTAAAACAACAACAACAACAACAACAACAACCTGCTTGTACCATGGCATGAAAAAGAACCCTTTCTGACCAGGGCACCTTTAAATAGATATTCAGAGGTGAGACAAGAGAAGGCAGTGGATGGCGTTGTAATGGACTTCAGCTCAGGGTGGGGTGCAGAGGAAGCCGTGGCGGCTCCCTTCTCTGGAAGTGAAACATGCAGCCAGAAGTTTGAAGCGAAATTAAGCACTAGAGCAGTTTCACTAAATGCTATAAGGTGGTCCCTAACTCACCATGGTTCCACTTAAGATTTTTCACCTTTCAACGGTCTATCCCATTCTCATAGTCCATAGTCTCTCATGTTTCATTCCCCCTTCTGATTACCCCCCCTTTCTTTATCCCTTTCTTCCCCTACCGATCATCCTAGTTCTTATGTTCCATAGATGAGAGAAATCATATGATAATTGTCTTTCTCTGCTTGACTTATTTCACTTAGCATTATCTCCTCCAGTGCCGTCCATGTTGCAGCAAATGTTGAGAATTCGTTCTTTCTGATAGCTGAGTAATATTCCATTGTATATATGGACCACAGCTTCTTAATCCAGTCATCTGTTGAAGGGCATCTCGGCTCCTTCCATGATTTGGCTATTGTGGACAATGCAGCTATGAACATTGGGGTGCATATGGCCCTTCTCTTTACTACGTCTGTATCTTTGGGGTAAACACCCAGTAGTGCAATGGCTGGGTCATAGGGTAGTTCAATTTTTAACTTTTTAAGGGACCTCCACACTGTTTTCCAGAGTGGCTGTACCAACTTGCATTCCCACCAACAATGTAGGAGGGATCCCCTTTCTCCACATCCTCTCCAACAATTGTTGTTTCTTGCCTTGTCTATCTTTGCCATTCTAACTGGCGTAAGGTGGTATCTCAGTGTGGTTTTGATTTGAATTTCCCTGATGGCTAATGATTTTGAACATTTTTTCATGTGTCTGTTAGCCATTTGTATGTCTTCATTGGAAAAGTGTCTGTTCATATCTTCTGCCCATTTTATGATTTGTTTNATACTTCAAATTTTTGACTTTTGATGCTTTCCGCAGCTACTGATACGTGACATGATCCTGTCTGGGCAGCGTGAGAATAAAGAACCAATACGCATTCAACCATTCTGCACCTGTACAACTGTTCTGTTCTTCCCTTTCAGTACAGTAATCAATACATGACAGGAGACATTCAACACTTTATTATCAAATTGGCTTCGTGTTAGATTTTGCCCAAGCTTGGGCTAACAGAAGCATTCTGAGCACGTTTAAGGTGGGCTAAACTAAGCTACGATGTTCGGTAGGTTTGATGTCTTAATTGCATTTTCAGCTTGGGATATTTTCAACTTAACGATTATCTGTCGAGACATAACTCCATCATAAGTTGACAAAGGCCTATGGATGGTCAGTTTTCTGGCTTGTTCTTCACGTTATCTGGACTCGTGCTGGAAAAAGAAATTAAAATTCAGGACTTCGGCATCTGAGGCAAGAGGTTCAAATATGAAGGAGGCTTCCCAGGGGACCTGTGTATGTGCAGAGTGTTGGGGGGCAGGGTGACGTGCCGTCCTCTGAATACCAAGACAACTCACTCTTGATCCCCAGCTTGCCAATGACGGGCTCCAGGAGTCTGGGGGAGACCCTCACACTCTCTCACTCAGACCCGAATGAGCAATGGCACAAGCTACAGGGACTGAGCAGGTGGGAGGTGGTCTGTAGCTCAGGTCTACGATTTTCTGAGTAAAAAGCTAAGCCTGCCTGATCTAGAGATCAAACTTGTAACCTCTGGCACCTGCAATATGTCCACTGTGGCCAAACAATGAATTCACTCAGGCCGAATACCAGGCGTGGGCAGGACACCTGTGTTACTCCTGTTAAATAATCTGTATGGCTCTGTGTATTCCTTTGTTTATTGTTCCCCTTCTTTTTATTGTTCTTTAACCCACAAGGGCAAGGACCTCGTCGATGTGCCATTCATTCAGCAGCTTTTTGTAGAGCACCTGCAGTGTGCCATGTGAGCAGGGAAACTTGGATGTGCTGCTCTCTGTCCAGTACCAGCAGTGCCCAGAGTTTAAGAGGGTTAAAAGGTTGCTTGAATGGATGAGTGGATTTTAGTACTGGCCGTGAAACAGTGCGTCTGTCCACCCACGATTCCTCATCTCCATGGCCAAGTGGCACCATGTTGAAGATGAGGTCTCATTCTAGCGCCATGAGCATTGACCCATTGGGAGACAAACGTCTGACCTGGACAGGTGCTCCCTTGACAAGGGGTGGAAGTAATTCAGAGGCTGGTTTGGCACCCTGATGTGTGTTCAGGTGTCCTCTGGTTAAATCATTGACCCACCCTCAGTGCAGCCCATGATGGACTTTATCCAGGCCCACCTTGACTTGACCTTGACCTGATTCTGACTCGAACCTCTCCCAAGAACCCTTCTTGTCCACTTTGTCAGCATCAGTTCCTTCAGAACTTTCTTAAATCCATGCTTTACTCTGGTCTTCATTTAAATTATTTTAAGTTTGAAAAGAAAAGATCATTGTATCCTTATTGTATAGAGACACCAAGACACACAGTTTGTTAGGCTCGATAGCTGAGAAAAAGTGTGAAATGCTCTCTCCGTATTACCCAGGGGCAGCCTCATATGGGGGTTATTGAGATCATGGACTGGCTGGTCAATTGAAGCATGGGTTCTGGTCCCAGCGCCACCACTAGCTACAGGTAAACACATGGGCAAGTTACCTGATCTTGACATCTATAAATTGGGAAATTAGAACCTCAATCATAGAAGTCTTGAGAAGATTAGATGAAGTAATGCCTACAAATTCCTCTGTCCCAAGTAAGCACTAGGTGAATGCTGGCCAAAACCATCATCACTGCTGAGCTACAGAACTATATTAATGATAAACATCAGCCAGCTGTTGGACCCTAGCATTTTATGGGTTATCCATCATTTCTTAAGATACTACACACACGTGTGCGTGTGTGCGCACGCAAAGACACACACATGCATATTTTTAATAGTGTATAACTACATAATTTAAATAACCCCTGCTAGTATTTTCCAGGTAATATGAGATTGGGGGAAGGTCCTAGTATATACTAACACTCCCCATCTTGTCAGAACAAGTTTATATAATTTATATGTATTTCGGGGTAAATTGAAATAGCAGAAAAATCTCACGTGGTTCATTTCTGACATCATGAATCTTTCTGAGCGCCGCATTTGTGAACTTCAGATAATATTATCAGCAGGATGGAGGTAGGACCTGGGGAGGAAAAGGGTTTATATGAAAGGGTTTCAGAGTCATTCAAGCCCCAAGATTGGGTTACCGGCTTGGTGTGCGACTAGAAGCTTCACAGATGTGTCGTGCCCAGGTGGCTCATTACAAAGCAGGCTGGAGAGATGGTGGCGAGTAAGTAATAAGGCTATACTTGATGTGGATGGATGTCAAATGCTGGATCCTGCCAGCACTTCTGCCTGCTAACCTGTATTTGGAATTAAATACTACTGAAGGAAGGAGCTTGGTGAAATATAAGTACATAATTTCCAAGAGGAATTCTGGACGGCATTAGGAGCAGAAATTAGCACCATGGAGGTAGTGAATGTGCTCTGGCCCACATCCAGCACACGGCTTAGGAGTGGTTTCCCTTCCATGACTCCTAATCCACTTCCTGGGAAGGGAACCCAAACTGGCCACTTGGAGAGAGCTTTACACTAGATCTTGAGAGCAGGGAGAGGAAAAAGTTTCAGCTGCACCTGCCCAGTGAGTTGTCAAGGAAAACAAAAGGTGACCTGAGGACCAGCCAGTCTCACAGAGCTAGTCAGAAATGTCAGGGGGCGCCTGGGTGGCACTGCGGTTGAGCGTCTGCCTTCGGCTCAGGGCGTGATCCCGGCGTTGTGGGATCGAGCCCCACGTCAGGCTCCTACGCTAGGAGCCTGCTTCTTCCTCTCCCGCTCCCCTGCTTGTGTTCCCTCTCTCGCTGGCTGTCTCTATCTCTGTTGAATAAATAAATAAAATCTTTAAAAAAAAAAAAAGAAATAAGTCAGAGATCAGATGATTATTTTTATAGCATACGCAGTGGTTGTAATGTATCGGCATCTCCTGGCATCTTGTTAACTGACAGATAGCCAGGCCCACTCCCAGAGTTTCTGATTCCGTAGATCTATAGAGGGACCTGTAAATCTGCATCCCTAACAAGCTTTCCAATGATGCTGGCCCAGGCACCACACTGAGAGCCACCAACATATGGTAACAAAGGTTACTTGAAATTTTAACTCAAGAAGTACAGTGAGAAGAACCAAGTTTGGCAGATTGGGTCCCATGATTTGACTTTGACAGAAAATGCAAAAATCCTTCAGTAGAAAGAGTGTGTGGCCGATGCAGGAAGGAAGGGTAGTCAGTTATCTCATCTCCTGAGGGCTGGAGGACTAGGGGACCCAGACCCCAGACTATTTGGGGGGAAAGAGCAACTGGGGCAGGAGATCCTAACCAAGTCAAGAATGCAGGCGGGACCCTCAAGGAGGCTCCAGGCCTTACCCACTTGAGGCTCTAGTGACTGGTGATGGAGGTGGGGTGGTGGGAGGTGGGTACAGGCAACTGGTCATCCACGCTTATACACAAAGCACTTCTCTTCTCGCTCTTCTCTCAGAAGGATGCCGTGAAAGGGGCCATCAGTCTCACTTTAGTTCCGACAAACCAGGAAGGAGTCATCATTGGTATGACAGTAACAAAAACCAGAAAAGCAATGACTCCCCATATCATTTTTTCAGTTGGTCACAGCCAGGAAAGGGAATTCAGCAAGGTTAAGCATGGACCGCTCTGCTTTGGGAAAACAGAAGAAATAAAAGTCAAAGTAGAGCTAGTTCTATTCTCAGAGCTAAAGTAGGTCAGTACAGCGCAGGAGGTAGGGCAAGTTCTGGAGGATTTGATTCGGACTCCATAATCATGAACAGACCTAACGGGGGACAGACAAGAGGAGACAAATGAAGGACCAGGGAGCTACCCGGCAGCCCTGGATGAGCCAGATGCAAGGCGTAAGAACCCCAGGGGAAAGGGACATGTGGCAGGAGAACAGTTTGGGACCTCAGCAGACAGCTCAGGCCAGGCAAGCAGAGGCCTGCCAGCTGAGACCTGTTTACAAAAACAGCAGGCTTTTGTTGTCGATTAAATAAAACTTCAGAGTACACAAAAGTGGGAAGGATAAGGCCAAAATACTTTTTAACAAGGAGAACAAGGCTAAAAGTGGAGCAAGGCAGAAAAAAGCACAGAGAGCATCATGGCCAAGGATGATATGGGGAGCGTAGAGCATGAGCCCCGGGAGCAAAGCATGTCCAAGTTCAACGGTGAAAGCTCAGCTACTAGTTCCCATCCTGTCCCAGCTCTAGAGTTGCCACTGGGGGATCTCGACCAGGCCACTCAGCCTCTATAAAGCGGGGGACACAGATAGCACCTGCTGCAATATGGCTGTCACGAGAATTACATGAGTTAGTAGAAATAAATTGCTTAGGACAATTCCTGGCACACAGTAAGTGCTAAATAAGTCATTTTTATGATCACTGTTGTTATCATCATGATTTTTTAGAAGTGTCCAAAACCCCATTCCAGGAGGAAATCCAATCCGATCCAAGATGCTACAGAACCCTACAAATGTTACCTCCAAGGTTCTGCTGATTGGTTCTATGAAATTGTGGCTGATGAGAGAGGAACCAGATTCTGAGGGCTGGTTTCAGTTTCCCAAATGGATAAATGCACAGATCCAAGGAATGCCACCTCAGCCTGCTGTCAACCCCTGGTCCAACTGGAGAACAGATCGATGACTTAGGAATATGGTTTATATGCATTTTAGGGAGAAGGCTGCATGCGTGCCTCCAATCGGGGAAGGTTTAATGAGAACACCAGTGGCTGTCGGTGTTATTGGGGTGGTGGGTCAGGTCAGCAGAGCACTTAGCAAGTCGCCACGCAGCTACAGCTAGATCCAGGTCTACTTCATGTGGTTCCAGGGAGGCCCGTCAAGTACGTCAGCCTCCTGTCATGTGACTGCTCTGGGCAGGGCTCCATGGTGGCATCCTGTACTGCCACAGGATCAAGGTGCACCACAAAAACCTGTGGCTGTTGAGTGGTGGGGCTCCTGCCGGGACCAGGGCACCCACTTTGCTCTCCCTTGTTTCCATCCCTCACCCACTCCTTGTGGTTCCAGTGAGTGGCACACAGACCCCCATTCTCAGTGGTTTTAAGAGTGGGAATGGTGTTAGGACAGGACAGCAGACCAGGAAGGAGAACTCGAACTGAGGATTTTATATCCAGCAAAACTGTCCTTCAAGTGTCAAGGCTTTAGAAAAACAGCCATAAATATGCAAGAGCTTAGGATACTGTAGCCATGAGCCCTTCTTGAGGAATCTACTAGACCAGAACTTGGCAAACATTTTCTGAAAAAGGAAGATATTAAATATTTGAGCTCTGCAAGCCGTATGATCTATGTCATAACTATTCAACTGTGTGTAGCACAAAAGGAGCCATAGACAGTATATAAACAAATGGGTATGGCTGTGTTCCAATACAACTTTACAAAAACAAGAATCAAAAGGAATTTGGCCCTCAGACCATACTTGGCCAACCCTTGCTTGATAGGATGCTCTTCATCTGACCAAGAGATGCCTGGGGACACTGTGGTCAAAGGACTGATGGTAAACATTTTAGTATGTTTAATTGTGGCACTGAGACTAAAGCATATGTGGAGACAAGAATGTTAACAATGAAGATAGAATGGTTATGAATAGTTGTGCCCCAAATAACACAGCAACTGCTTAAACCACAAGATATTTACTGGGTGTAGGAGATACTGACGTGCCACTAGAAGTGCAAGACAGATCAAGTGGCAAGTAGATAAAAAAGAAGGAAGGATATAGAAGGCCTAAACAACATAATCCATAAGACACGTCCTCTATGTCAAACACCACACTCTGAGAGTAGAGAACCACCTTTGTCTCAAGGGCACAGAGAACACTCACGGAATCGATCATGTATTTGGTCACAAAGAAAGCATCAAAGGCTCCATGATGTAGAACTCGTACAAACAAGACCCTCTGATCACAAAGTAGTAAAAGTGGAAATTAATAGCCAACATTGCATTTTTTTAAATGCATAAGTCCCCTCTACCTGGAAATAAAAATATACAGAATACAACACCCACGTATGACAGTAACTCAGAAGTGGGGAGACCTGGGGTGTCCACTGACATTAAACTCAATCAAGCATTTGAAGCTTTTCCTTCACTCACTCATTTAACAGATTTAACTAAGCACCGTCTGTGTGCAGACATTGTGTCCAGGTGAGCCCAGCCTAGGATGAAGAGGCTTCTCTCTGCCCCTCAGAGCTTTCTTTGAGTAGAAGAGCCTGACAGGGAAGCAAGGCAGCTCCAGCCCTGTGGAAAGGGCCTGTGACTGAGGACACAAGACAGACACCCTGCCAGGAATTGTGTTGAAGTATGTCGAAGTCCCAGGGAGCAGTGGCTGAGCCGCATCACCCCGGAGCTGGGGGGATTGCGTGGAAGAGCCCACCTCGCACACTGGTTATGTGACCCTGGCAGGCTACTTCAAAGGAGCCTCTCTTTCCTTATCTAACTAGGGATTGAGTGAGAAGGAAAGCATCTGACATCTGGCATGGCGAAATGTCCAATCAGTGTGGTTATTGCTTATTGACTGGGTCTGTCCAAAGCAGGAGATGGGAGTCAAGGGCGAGTGCCCTGGATACTGCTGCCTCATTAAATAGCTGAAGGGCTGTGTCCCTTGGTTTAAAAAAAGAAAGAGACTGAAGAGAGACCTAGAAGGATTTCTGAGACCTTCTTGCCCCATTGCCTTTAAACACTTTCCGCAGCATCATCTAGAGAACAAGCGTGCCCACTGTGGTGCGTCAGCAGGCTAGTGGGACAGATGTCACCGGGCACAGTGTAATGCACTTCCATCATGCACAGATCTGAACAGCCCCTGCTGGTTGTCTGAATGCATCACTCATCACCTTGTAGCCAGGACCTCAATTTCTACCCTTTGGAAATGATCCAAAATAGGGACAAAATTGGCAACTACCCAAATGTCCAACAAGTATGTGCTAGTTAAGTAATTTGGCTCTATCCATGTGATGGGGTGTCATGCAAGCATTAAAAAAAAGAGCTCGTGAGCAAAGATTTTTGATCACATAGCAGGATAGCTTCTGCTATCAAGAGTGAAATAAGCAAAATATAAAATGACTTGTTTATAGAATGACATTAAAGTTAAAATATGTTTAGGTAGAGACTAGGATCATATGCGTTCTTTGGTTCTCTTGTTTTATACTGTTACGTAATACCTTCCAGATCTTCTCCAATGTGCATGAATTATTTTTTATAATTTCTACCAAGTAAACAAAAATGTGACTGTAGAAAAGATTCCTAAAATGAGTGAAAGTGCGGACAGAGATCCCCTGGAGACAGACACAAAGATCATTTTAGGAAGCTCCAGATCACTTCTCGATTTTCTTCATTGACAACCATGAATTCAATTCATTCAAAAAAACGTTTGTTGGGTCTTCAATGAGCACAAAGCCCTATGCTGGAAACTTCCCATCAAAAGTGCCAGGGGTAAGGCAAGTGCTTGGACAAGGATCATCCACAGCAAAATGTGACCAGGCCTTAGAGCGTGAAGGGAGGGGGATCCGGACTCTGAGTGATCCCAGGTATTTCACCTGGGGGTGGAACATTCTCTACAGTTCTCTAAATAAAATTTTATTTTCTTCTCCTAAAAATTGACAGCATGCGACACTTGGAGGAGGAGGGAGAAGGTGTCACAAAACTCTTTTTGAGGAGACTTGGGATCTAGAAGTCTCTTCTCTCAGGTTCTGGAAGGTGGAGTCAGAGCAGCCAGTCTCGTGTGCCCATCGTGGGGGGGAAATCCCTAAGGTCCAGTTAGACAGAGACACCCTCACTGAACAGATACTTAGGAAACAGTTTTTAAAAATCAAAGAGAAGCAATGTTTAGTGAAACAGATCATTCTGACATACTTGCTGAATAAAAATCTCAAAAGTATGTCGGTGATTTAATGCCAGAGACTTAATAAAGCCAGGAATAAAATGAATCTCTTTCCTTTCTGGAGGGCTCAGGGACACATTTTCTGTAGCTCATTAGCTGTTAAAATTATTAACAAATTATTATTTTCAATTGAAAGTGGTTATGGTATTCATTATTTCCTTTCATGCCAAGACTCTGTGCAATTTACTCACAACATGAATTATCCAAAACAATCCAGAGTTTCTAAATCATTTTGGACCAGGTTCACTGACTTTGGCCCAGCAAGGCACTCCAGGCTGAGTGGCTAAAGGTCTCTGTTACATAATTTATTGAGAACTTAATTGAGACTAATTATTGTCTCTCATTTGCTTGCGTGCGGAACATCTGCCCAGCATCTGCTGTGACTCCATTTGGTTGGGATGTTTGAATCTTTCTGTGAAGTGAAGTAAAGGGCATGAATATTTTATTGTGGATTTATCCCACTGTAACTTTTTATAGGAAACTGCTGGTTGTTTTATTAGCCAGCAGCGTTAATACACAGTGTCCAACGTGCTGGAGCCAAAGTTTAGGGTGTGCTCAGAACACGCAGCATTTGTGTGATCCGCCCCTGAGGAGAGGAGGTGGGCAGCTCTGTGAATGATGCGGCTAAGTCAGTGTACTTGGTGTGGGGCGGGGTACAGATCCTAGACTATTCTGTAATGTGCTAGCTGAAGACCTGCGTCAACCCAGAAGGGGCTAGGAGACAATAACGGGTTGACCGTATTGATTGTGGGCACATCCATGTGAGAAATGAATGAGTAGGAACCATTCAGCCCATTTCGCAGATGGACACATCTGAACCTGGAGGAAGTTTAGTAGCCAAGGTCATCAAAGACTCAGCCAGAGAGCCCAAACTAGAACACAGCCTCCTGCCTCCTAGGGGGCTCTGAGCCATAGCAAGGTGAGGGTGTTCTCAGGGGAAACCCTATCATTCAGACCATGTAGGAACCTTCGAAGTGCCAGAGGTAGAAGAGGGTACATCTAGGACCCACAGAAGAGCTCATGGAGGGGCAGGCACTGGAGATTGGCCAACTGGGAGAGATGAGGGTACTAAGCAGAAGGAGCAGTGTCCACATCTCTGGGTCAGGGAGTGTCAGACAGTGTGGGGAGGGAAGGAGTACACGGGGCCAACCAAAACCCAGGAGATAAGACTGGGTTCCCCTTGCCTTGCCTGATTCTTGCTTTCCTTAGACCAGAGTCTTATTTTTGTTGCCTTGCATGTATTCCTGAAAACATCAGCAATCCCTGGTGAAATGATGGAGGAGCATGGGCTGAAGGTATTGGGCCTTGATTGCTGGGCCCAGGGTGTAACAGACAGTAGGTAGGAGGGAGCCATTGAAAGTTTAAGAGTGGGGACGCCTGGGTGGCACAGCCGTTAGGCGTCTGCCTTCGGCTCAGGGCGTGATCCCGGCATTCTGGGATCGAGCCCCACATCAGGTTCCTCCACTGGGAGCCTGCTTCTTCCTCTCCCACTCCCCCTGNCAGGTAGGAGGGAGCCATTGAAAGTTTAAGAGTGGGGGCGCCTGGGTGGCACAGCCGTTAGGCGTCTGCCTTCGGCTCAGGGCGTGATCCCGGCGTTCTGGGATCGAGCCCCACATCAGGTTCCTCCACTGGGAGCCTGCTTCTTCCTCTCCCACTCCCCCTGCTTGTGTTCCTTCTCTCACTGGCTGTCTCTCTCTGTTAAATAAATAAATAAAATCTTTAAAAAAAAAAGTTTCAGAGTGAGGAAATCACATGACTGAAGCCAGGGCAGAAGTGCACAGATTACCGTGGAAGGGACGAGGAGAGGAGGCCAGTTAGGAGAGTATTATAATACCCCTGGGCAAGCGTGACCCTGGAAATGGGAAAGCAAGGCAGATTTGAGATTCCTTGTGGAGGTTAGCTCAGTGGCATTGAGCAATGCTTGGACATGGCTTAGGGAACATTCTGAGCTGCCCCCTTGATCCTCACCCTTCATGGCTAGTCTCTGGAAAAGAAGGGGCCACCAGACTTTGGCGGTATGGAAAGCAGGCATAGTTTATGAGCACACCCACCCAGAACCAGAGGTGTCGTGGGATTCCCTGCTGTTCTCTGCTGTCGATCCCATGAGCCCAGAGTCCTCACGGTGAAGAATCAGGGGTCCTCTGCATCTAAGTACCTATGGAAACTGTGGCATAAGTAAGGTCTGGAAAAATAAAATATAAGTGAGCCATGAGAGCAAAAGAGCCAAAGACCGAACCAAGGGGAGGGCTGAAATCCGGAGAATGGGGGAGGCGGAGGCCACAGAGAACAGAAGGCAGGGTGGCAAGAGGTCTCAGCATCTAAGAAGTCAAAGAAAAAGCTAGCAAAAATCAGGTGAAGTGGTGACCAGTGTCAGACGTGTCAAAGCCATCAGCTGCATCAGGGACTGTTAGGACGAGTTATCAAAGACCCTTCATCATTTTATTTGGGGCAGGAGGGTAGGCATGGCAGGACACCAGCCACTGAACAGTATTCGGGTCCTGCGTCAACCAGCCTTGTCCCCGTGGCCCTAGCCTGGACGTCTGTCACCCTGAAGAATTTCTTCTCAGGTTCACCGTGGGCACCATCTTTTACAAGCCATAACCAGCAAGGCCGCCACTTCTAACACAACAGCGTATGCTGAGGCACCGGGGATTGAAATAGACCCAACGGAGAGTCACCTCGGAGGTTGTTGTCAAAGGGTCTGACTGGCTCCCAGTGGCTCTGGGGGAGTCAGGGAGCCCTCCTGGCGGGAGGGGCGCAGGGAGCAAATGTGAGGCTTGCAATTAAAGGGAGTCGTGGGTGGGGAAGCGGGCAGAGCTGTAATTCTCTTGCTCATAAATCCGTGTGCCAGAACCCTCCCAGGGCGAGCTCAGAGCCAGAGTCAGCCAGCTCTTCAGGCTGGTCATGTTGGAGCCCTGCCACTGTCCCTCCAAACACAACGGCCTTTCCCCTCTGTACCCCTTCCAGAAGACACAGAGCTGGCTCGCTCCAGCTCTTGAGAACTCCCCCTAGGAACATTTTCAGAGAGTCTTGTGAAATTCTGAGCATTTTCATAGCCAAACTGGAGCAGCAGCGGGGGTGGAATGTTGGGGAGGTCTGCCTGCATGTTTTCACGTTGAATAATTTTGTGCGGCTGGGACGGCCAGGCAGGGACTCCCGCTGGTGTTAATCAGGCCTCTGGGTGTTTTCTGCTGCCCACTTGGGCTCAGGACTTTGGTGTTCATTTTGGACTGGTGCTGCTCAGACTGGTGTCTTGGGAAAACCAGGTCACGTCATGAATCTGGGGGCTCTTTTTTCCTAATCTTCTTAGGATGGACTTCTTGGGACTAACCCGTTAAGCCAACCAAAAGACAAACTAGTCTATGCGTGGGACAGGAATGTGGGGACCAAAGCAATGGCAGAGCATCCAGGTGGCAAACAGACGTGGCCAAGTGGTCTTTTCAGGTGAGACTAAGTTAGAGGAAAATACGCATCTGGCCACTCGGGTTGAGGGTCTGAACTACCACAGCTGCCTCCCCAGAATATTAAAGTGCAAAGTCCTAGACTGGAGACCACAGGGCCAGATTCCACAGCAGACATGGCTTGGCCCACATGGGAATCTTAAGGTTTTAGAATTCACTTCCAACATTTTTAAATAAGGAGATTGCAAAAAGATGCTGGGTTTTCAGCTTTGCTTTTAAAGAGGAAAGATATTGGAGTGCCTGAGTGGCTCAGTCGGTGAAGCGTCTGCCTTCAGCTCAGGTCAGGATCCCAGGCTCCTGGGATTGAGTCCTGCATTGGGCTCCCTGCTCAGCAGGCAGTCTGCTTCTCCCTCTCCTTCTGCTGCTCCCCTCTGCTCATGCGCTCTCTGTCTCTCTTTTTCTTGCTCTATCTCAAATAAATAAATTCTTTTAAAAAATAATAAAAAATAAAGAGGAAAAATATGGCAGCATTTGACCTGCATGGCCACAGGGGAACCAGGGGGCTGCGCTCCAAGCATCTACCCCTGGGCCTGGGCACCATGTTCTTGGTTAACCACAGTCATGGTCACTCTTTGCACTCAGGGTCAGTTGGTGCATAGTGGCCTGGCTCTGGTGTGTCTAAGTATTTTTCTTGCAAACATTTTCATATATACAGAAAAGCACTGAGATTAATAAACACCTATGTCCGCACATCTCAATTTGAACATCTTCACCCCTGCCATATTCACTTCATATCTTTTTTTAATTTTTTAAATTTTTTTAAAAGATTTTATTTATTTATTAGAGAGAGGTAGAAGGAGCACAAGCAGGTGGGGGGGCAGAGGGAGAGGGAGAAGCAGATTCCCCGCTGAGCAGGGAGCTGCATGTGTGGGCTCCATCCCAGGACCCTGGGATCATGACCTGAGCCAGAGGCAGACGCTTAACCGACTGAGCCACCCAGGTGCCCCACTTCATATCTTTTAAGTAATAACATATTACAGACACATTTAAAATCCTTCTTGACCCCTCCAATCCTCTTCTCTGCCCCTCTCATTAGTGTGTATGCTTCCCATTCCGATTTCCAAGCTTTCACTAGATATGTATCCACACACAAGAGAAAGCATTGGCTGGTGTGTTTCAACAGGGTCGTAGCCAACATGTGTACATTCATTTTGCCTTTGGGATCTAGCCATGTTTTCAGAATGACCCCAGTGCATCTGTTTTTTTGACTTTGTATTCTTTCATCTTCTCTATCTAGTCGTTCTGCCATTGGTGGACATTTGGGTTGTTTGCCAGTTGGGGTTTATATAAACAGTTATGGAATGAACATCCTTGTCCAGTTTCCTTGGGCACATGTGCAAGAAATTGTATCCCTAGAAATGCAATGACGGAGTCATAAGGTACGCACACCTCGAGCTTTCTCAAAAGGCTTACCTATAGTTACCATGTCAGCAACACGATAGAAGTTGCCATTGCTCCGGTCGTGGCCAAATTTAGTTTAGTCAGACTTTGTAGTGTTGCCAGTCTGGTAGATAGGAAATGGTAAATCATTGTTTGATTTTTTTTAAATTCCCTTTCTCTGTAGTGAGATCTAGTATTTTCATAGAAAATACTGATATTTCTTCCTCTGTGATTGATTTTCCTGTTTTCTGCCCATTAACGTGCAGGGCTATTTATCTATTCCTAATTGATTTATAAGAGCTCTTTATACATCCTAGATTATAAATATCTTACTTTGAGGCCTGTCTTTTCACCTATGCTGTGTTTGAGTAGAAGCTTTTATCTTTAATTAGTTGCATTGATTAACTTTTAATTTGGGGGTTTTGCTTCTTTTGTCTTATTTGACAGTTCCTTCCTTACCTTGCCGGTCATAGACCTACTTTCTTACATGTTCTTCCAGAACTTTAAAGATTTGGCTTTCCTATATAAAAGACCTTAACCTATCCAGAATGCCTTTCTCTGTATAGTATGAATTGAGACCATGAATTTATTTCTTCTTAATGATTGATTACCTGTTGCTTCTGCATTATGTAATGGGTAGTTGATTCTTTTTCAGTTGATTGATAAGTCTATATTTATCATGACCAACATAACAAAACACACAGTTTTTTGAGCACAAGAAAACTACATTGGAAATAAGCCGTAAGAAGGTAATGATCCATCTTACTCTGTAATTTCAGAAACTAAAAATATACATATATATAAATTGTGAGTTTAAAAGGAAATAGTACTGAAGATTACAAAATATTCAGAACTAACAAGCATCTCTTATTTACTGCTTTCCCTTCTATTATTTGAAAGCTATAGATTGTTTCTCTGTTCTTTCAATGGTTACACTTAAATGTTTCCCACATACCTTTACTCTCAGGGTTTCAGTAAAGTCCAGAGTTACTCAGAATCACTAGCGTCTTCCCAAACAACACAGTGACCTTGGCACACCTGACTCCTTGAACAGCCCCCCATTTGTCCCCATTATTACCTGGAGATTTGGTGCTACAGATTGGTTCTGGCAGAAAGAATAGATTAATTAGATGAAATGGACAAATTCCCAGGAACACAAACTATTGAAACTGAGGGAAAAAATAGATAACCTGAACAGACCTATAACAAGTAAAGTGATTGAATTAGTAATGAAAACTTCCCACAAAGAAAGGCCCAGGATCAGATGGTTTTACTGGTAAATTTTACCAAACATATAAAGAAGAATTACCATCAATCCTTCACAAACTCAACCAAAAAGTGGAAGAGGAGGAAGCACCTTACAGCTCATCCTGTAAGGCCAGGGTTACCCTGATAACAAAACCAGACACAACATTTTAAGAAAACTACAGGCCAATATCTCTTATCATAAAGACACAAAAATCCTCAACAAAATATTGGTAAATCGAATCCAGCAATATAAAAGGGATTACACACCATGACCAAGTGGAACTCATGCCAGGAATACAAGGTTGGTTTATCACCTGAAAATCAATTAATGTAGCATACCACATCAACAGAATAAAAGATAAAATCACATCATCATCTCAGTTGACAAACACACAAAAAAAGCAGTTGACAAAATGCAATACGCTTTCGCAATCAAAAAATTCAACAAACTAAGAATAGGAAGGAATTTCCTCAACCTCATAAAGAACATCTATAAAAAAACCCACAGCTACTATCATACTTAATGCGGAAAGACTGAATGTTTTCCCCCTAAGAAAGACAAGAATGTCTGCTTTTACCACTTATATTCAGCATTGTACTGTGGCTCTAGACATTTTCAGGCAAGAAAATGAAATGAAAATGTAAAGGCATCTGGATTGGAGAAGTGAAACTACATCTATTTGCGCATGACATGATTTTGCATATTGAAAATTGTAAATAATCCATGAAAAAAAGTTGTTAAAACTGCATACGGAGCAAGGTTATAGGGTATAACCTATAACATTTCTAATATATTAGAAAATTTTACAAAAGAAGTGCAAGATTTCTACACTGAAAATAACAAAACATTATCGAAAGAAAAAGCAACAGATATCTAAATATATCCCATGTTCATGGATTGGAAGACTTAATATTAAGATGGCAATACTCTACAAATTGATCTACTGCTGTAACACAATCCCTATTAAAATTCCAGCTGTCTTTATTGCACAAACCAGACAAACTGATTTTAAAGTTTATGTGAAATTGCAAAGGGCCCTAAGGAGTCAAAACGATCTTTAAAAATAAGAGTAGAGGTGGAAGACTCATGCTTCTTGATTTCAAAAATTACTACAAAGCTAGAATAATCAGGACAGTATGGTACTGGCGTAAAGAAAGACATAAAGAATAATAGGATATAATTGAGTGTCCAGAAATAAACCCTTCCATTTACTGTCAGTTGGTTTAAAAAAAGAAAAAGATTTTATTTATTTATCTGTCAGAGAGAGAGGCAGTGAGAGAGGGAACACAAGCAGGGAGAGTGGAAGAGGGAAAAGCAGTCTTCCCACTGAGCAGGGAGCCCAATGCAGGGCTCGATCCCAGAACGCTGGGATCATGACCTGAGCCGAAGGCAGATGCTTAACGACTGAGCCACCCAGGCACCCCTACTGTCAGTTGATTTTTAATAAGGATTCCAAGACATTTCAATGGGGAAAGACTAATCTTTTCTGCAAGTTGTGCTGAGATACGATGTTGAATGCAGAAGAATGAAGTGGGATCCTTAGCCCATGCCATAGGCAAAAGTGAACTCAAAATGGATCAAAAACCTAAGTGTGATGGGTAGTAAGGAGGGCACGTATTGCATGGTACACTGGGTGTTATATGCAACTAATGAATCATCGAACTTTACATCGGAAACTGGGGATGTAATGTATGGTGACTAACATAATTAAAAAAACATTTAAAAAAAAAAAGGAAGAAAAATAAATAAATAAATAAATAAAAATTAGCCAAAAAAAAACAAAACACCTAAGTGTAAGAGCTAAAGCTTTAAAACTTAAAACAAAACAGGTGTAAGTCTTCCTGACTCCATATTAGGCTTATGGTTTCTTTTTTTTTTTAATGTGTATTTATTTTTTTTATTTTAATGTTTTTTTATTATATTATGTTAGTCACCATACAGTACCTCCCTGGTTTCTGATGTAAAGTTCGATGAGGCTTATGGTTTCTTAGATATGACAGCAAAATCACAAGGAACAAAAGAAAAAAATAGATGACTAGACATTATTCAAATGTAAAATTTTTTTTTTAAGATTTTAGTTATTTATTCGACAGAGATAGAGACAGCCAGCGAGAGAGGGAACACAAGCAGGGGGAGTGGGAGAGGAAGAAGCAGGCTCATGGCGGAGGAGCCTGATGTGGGGCTCGATCCCATAATGCTGGGATCACACCCTGAGCCGAAGGCAGACGCTTAACCGCTGTGCCACCCAGGAGCCCCTCAGATGTAAAATTTTTGTGCTTCAACGTCATTAAGAAAGTGAAAAGATAATCCAAAGAATTAAGAAAAATTTTGCAAATCATATATCTGATAAAGTAATTGCGTCTAGAATATATAAATAACACAACTCAATAATAAAAAAGACAATCCAATTACAAACGAGCACTGGGTGTTATACACAAATAACAAATCGTGGAACGCTACATCAAAAGCAAACGAAGCACTGTATGGTGACTAACATAAAAAAATACAAAAAAATCGTTCTTTTAAAACAATAAATAAATAAATAAATGAAAAAGAAAAAAATCATCCGAATAGACATTTCTCCAAAGGTATACAAATGACCAACAAGCACATGAGTAGATGCTCAATACCATCAGCCATCAGGGAAATACACATCAAACCACAGTGGAATCAACAAACGGTAAATACGTACAAAAGAATGAAGTTGGACCCTTACTTTATACCACATACAAAAATTAACTCAAAGTGGATCGAAGACCCAAAGGTAAGAGGTAAAACTATAAAACTCTTGAAAGAAAACATAGGAAAAAAGTGTCATGATGTTGGATTTGATGATCATTTCTTAGATATGTCAAGAAAAGCACAGGCAACAAAAGGAAAAATAGGTAAATTGGACTGATCAAAATTAAAAACTTTTATGCATTGGAGACACTATCAACAGAGTGAAAGGCAGTCCAAATAATGGGAAAAAATATTTGCAAATTATATATTTGATAAAGGAGTAAAATCTAGAATATTATAATATATATATGTTATAATATATATATTATAATAAACAATGAAAGACAACCCAATTTAAAATAAGCAAAGGATGGGGCGCCTGGGTGGCACAGTGGTTAAGCGTCTGCCTTCGGCTCAGGGCGTGATCCCGGCGTTATGGGATCGAGCCCCACATCGGGCTCCTCGGCTGTGAGCCTGCTTCTTCCTCTCCCACTCCCCCTGCTTGTGTCCCCTCTCTCACTGGCTGTCTCTATCTCTGTCAAATAAAGAAATTAAAAAATCTTTAAAAAAATATTAAAAATAAAATAAAATAAAATAAAATAAGCAAAGGACTTGGTTATATATTTCTCCGAAGAAGATACAACTGGTCAATAAGCACATGAAAAGATGCTTAACATCACTAATCATTAGGGAAATGTCACTCAAAATCATGAGATAATCACTTCATACCCATTAGGATAGTTAATAACAAAAAGAAAGCAAATAACAAGTGTTGGTAAAGATGTGGCAAAATTAGAACCCTTGTACATTGCTGATTGAAATGTCTAATGGTATAGTCATTGGGGGAAACAGTATGGTGGTTCCTCAAGAAAGCTAAATACAGAATTACCATATCACCTAGCAGTTCCACTTCTGGGTATATATTCAAAAGAATTTGAAAGCAAGGACTCAAAAAAATTTGTACAATCATGTTCATAGCAGCATTATTCACAATAGCCAAGAGGTGGAAGCAACCAAAAGTGTCCATCAGTGGACAAATGGATAAATGGAATGTGTTACATACATACAATGGAATATTATTCAGCCTTAAGAAGGGAAGAAATTATTTTTTAAAAGATTTATTTATTTATTTTAGAGAGAGAGAAAGCATGCAAGCAGCAGGAAGGGACAGAAGGAGAAAGCAGAGGGAAACATTCAAGCAGACTCCCCACTGAGCTTGGAGCCCAACCCTGAGATTGTGACCTCAGCCAAAATTAAGAGGCTTAACACTGAGCTACCCAGGTGCCCCAAGAAGGGAAGAAATTCTGACATGTGCCACAGTATGGATGGACCTTGAAGAAATTATGCTTAATAAGCCACTCACAGAAGGGCAAAAACTATATGATTCCACTTACGGGAGGTACCTGGAGTTGTCACATTCATAGATAGAGAAAGGATGATGGTTGCCAAGGGCTATGAGGAAATGGAAATAGATAGCTATTGTTTAATGAGTCCAGAGTTTCAGTTTGGGAAGAAGATAATTTTGGAAGATGATGGTAATGGTTGTCCAACAATGAGAAAGTATATAATGCCACTAAACTATACACTTAAAAGTGATTAAAATGTTAGACTTCATGGTTTGTATCTTTTGCCACAGTAACACAAAACTACAGAGAGATACCATTTTACACCCACTAGGATGATTATAATCAAAAAGACAGACAATAGCAAAAGTGTATAAGGACGTGGTGAACTCAGAACCTTCATGAACTACTGCAGGATTGCAAAATGGTGCAGCTGCTTTGGAAAAGTCTGGCATTCCTCAAATTGTTAAACATACAGTTAACATATCATCCAGCAATTCCACTCCTTGGAATATACCCAAGAGAAATGAGAACATCTATCCACACAAAAATTATACACAGATGTTCACTGTAGCATGATTCATAATAGCCAAAACATGGAAACAACCCAAATGCCCATCAAGTGATGAGCTGATAAATACAATGTGGTATATCCATGCCTTCAAATATTATTCAGCAATAAAAGGGAATGAAGTACTGCTATATATAGTCACAACATACATGACTTTTGGAACAGTATGCTAAGAAAAAGAAACCAGTTACAAAGAACCACATGTTACAGGATTCCATGTATATGAATTGTCCAGAAGAGGCAGATCTATAAAGATAGAACGTATGTAGACTAGCGATTGCCTGCGGCTGAGAGGGATGGAGGTAGGGGACATGGAGGATGACAGCTAAGGTATATGGGGGTTTCTTTGGGGGGGTAACCAAAGTGTTCTAAAACTGATTGTGGTGGTAGCTTGTGAATATATTGAATTTATTCAATATATGGCTGAATTATATGGCTGAATTATATGGTGTGTGAATTATATCTCATTGGAACCATTAAAATGGTTCTTCCACTTAACTATTGTATGACCTGGGGCAAGGAGTTTAACCTCTCTGTGCCTCAGTTTGCTCACCTGTAGAATGGCTTTATATAGGTTTATCATAAGGATCCAATAAGTTGAATCATGACAGGTGCTGAGAACATTGCCTGGTGCAAAGGAAACCCTGAAAAAGGATTAGCTGGTATAATATCTAGAGAAACCATTTTTTATCAAGTTTTTTATTTTAATTCCAGTGTAGTTAGCATACAGTGTTCTATTAGTTTCAGGTGTACAACATAGTGATTCAGCAATTCCATACTTTACTCAGTGCTCCTCGTGGTAACTGTGTGCCCTGAATCCCCATCACCTATTTCACCCACCCCCCACCCACCTCCTCTAGAGAAAGCGTTTTTTAAACATTTTCCCTTAAACTATATATCAGCTAAGTGTTGGAATCTGACCGCTCTTCCTTCCTTCTTTTCTTCCTCCCTTCCTTCTCCTCCTTCCCTCCCTCCCTTCCTTCCTCCCTCCCTTCCTTCCTTCTTTCCTCTCTTTGTCTTCCTTTCCCCAGCAAATGAGAACTAACCACAGTGATTCAAAGCCTTTTCAGGAAAATGCAGAAAGCTCTCAGACCCCGGCCAATCTCCCATCTTGATTCTCAGGGTCGGACTAACAGACTCAAGCCCAGAAAGGCTCACATTCACAGACTAGCATATTTGTTCCTCATTGTGCCCTTCAGGTTTTCATTTCCTCCTTCAAAAGACAAGTATGTGAACAATATTACTTTTTGGGGAAATGTATATGAGAACTCATAATTCTCAAGTTTTAGATGGAGAAATGCTGAGTTGAAACGGAACGTGCAGCTGTAAAGCGTCCCTCTCGTTCCCCTGGGAGAGCATCACAGCTGAGCTCGTGAAGTCCCAGTCGTTGCTCTCGCCCCGCTCCTTCTTTCACAGACATCTGTTCAATAAAAGCAGCCACATATCTTCAGAAACTATAAATGGCACATGTTAAAATCTTGTTTTGATTGTTTTCTTCATGGAGTTGCTGGCTCCAATCTGCCTTGAGCCGTAAGAACCACTCAGGCAGATGGGAGTCTGACGCTGCCCACAGTCCTCCTTGGTGTTTTGGGGAAGGGGCCCCGGGGGCCCAGCTCTTGGCCAGCTGGCCTCTGCCATGTGTCCTCACTCCCAGGCCAGCAGCACACATGGTGCCCTGGGGAAGGCTTTGTCATCTGTGGGAAAGCAAGGCAAGGTGCCTGCATTCCTTTGGCCACACCCTCACCACCCAATGGACAGCAACCCTACACCCGGGAGGATGAGAAGAGACCCGCGTCCTCGGGGGCTCCTCTGTGCCAGCCATCTCCCTGGGAGCTTTGCCTCCCGTGCATTTAGCATCTTGGCCTGACCATGCAGCAGCGATCACCTGGGCAAATCCTCCACCAAGCCTGTGAGATGAGAACACTGGTACTGACGTTTTACAGAGGAGGAAACTGAGGGGGTTGAGCACTAATCTACCCAAGGTCACACTTGCCCAACGTCACATGGCTGGCAAGTCAGTGGAGTAAAGACCCAAGTCCAGGTCCTGAATGTGGGCTTCCGAGAATCTGAGAACATCTGACTAAAGTAGGCCCCCCTGACTTACAGGACATCATGATGAGGGTGGTCAGGTGTACCCTAACCAGAAGCATAATTGTGTAAGTAAAGAACAAAGCCCCTGGATTTGGACACAGAGGACTCCCTCCCCTTAATAACTGGTGGGCCTTGGGCCAGCCCAGCCACTTCTCCCAGTGATTTCTCCATCTGAACGCAGGACTAGCCAGCCCTGAGCAGCCTTCCTCTGGGAGCTCTGGTGGTGCAAATCAAGATGGCGGTGGGAAAGGACCAGGTCACAAAGCAGAGGGGTGATCATGCCCTCAGAGAGTATAGGGCTGACCCACTGGAGGGCAAATGTGAGCCTGTGCTTTCAAGCTTTCTTCAAACTTTTTTTTTTTTAAGATTTTATTTATTTGAGGGGCGCCTGGGTGGCACAGCAGTTAAGCGTCTGCCTTCGGCTCAGGGCGTGATCCCGGCGTTATGGGATCGAGCCCCACGTCAGTCTCCTCTGCTACGAGCCTGCTTCTTCCTCTCCCACTCCCCCTGCTTGTGTTCCCTCTCTCACTGGCTGTCTCTATCTCTGTCAAGTAAATAAATAAAAAATCTTTAAAAAAAGAAGATTTTATTTATTTGAGAGGGACAGAGATAGAAAGAGAGAGCATGAGTGGGGAGGAGAGGGGAAGCAGGCTCCCCGATGAGCAGGGAGCCCGACTCAGGGCTTGATCCCAGGACCCTAGGATCATGTCCTGAGCCAAAGGCAGACACCCAACCAACTGAACCACTCATGCACACCTCGTCAAACTTTCTAAATGGAAAGGGAGAGCTATTATCTGTCTGGCTTTCCAAATCAGACTTCCTGCATCCTTCTTGGTTTAGGGATGGACAAGGTCAGTCTTATCAGAGGCCGGACCCTTTTTCAAAATAGGCTAACCTAACTGGCCAGGACTCTGCCACCAAATCCCAAGGGGGAGACAGTGGCAAACCCTGGCTGAGTCCCAGCCTTCCCCTCACACCTTCTCTCTACTCACCCAGCCCCTGGCCTCCCGCCGCTGCTGGCCACCTGCATCTCAGATATTGTGCAGGTCTCTGACAGGTCACCTGCTCTGCCATCTGGCCTAGGATGACTTTTCCCAGAGCTCCTGCCAGTGGGTGGGGATTACTCTTCTAGGCAGACATGTCCACGAGAGGAAGCTCCTGGCCTTTTCTGGAGCTGCTGCTTCCACCCCTCAGTTCTCAGGACTTCCTTCTCACACAGATGTCCCCTCTCACTCATGCTGCTTCCTTGAGCAGCCACTTGACCAGATCCCCGAGGAGAACGGTGAGATGTCTTCCTTACCTCTACCATGAGGACAGGCCTGGTTTCCAAAGCACGGGCATTACCCCAAGACTGAGATCTGTGGAGCCCACTGTGTAGGCATCAAACCAGGTTTGTTCAAGGAGCATCCACAAAGTCTCTCTTCTCCACCCTCATTCAACCGAGCATTCACAGCATTGGCACCCCCTTCTGCCTGGGGCCTCTCCCAGGTCAGCAACACCTCCTGGTGGCTATATCCGGAGAATACTTTTCAGGCCTCTTCCAACCCAACCCTGTCTGTCATCTCTTGAACAGTCCTCCTGCCCTCCGTAGCCTAGCTGGTTGTCCCTTCTCTGGCTCCTTATTCCAATCATAGATGCTTGCATTCCCAGCCCCTGCCATCTGTCCTCTGTCCTCTTTTCTCCCTGGAGAAGCTCCCCAGGTGAATTGTTCTTACCTGGCTTTCTATCATGACCTTCTTGCTGATGACTTCACACCTTGTGTCTCCACCCCAGACCGCACCTCTGACCTCCAGAACTGCACCTTCAGACCCTTCCCAGCACCACTCAGCTACCCAGTGGCTGCCTCAACCGACCTTCTCCAAGTAGTGCCCAGCCTTCTGCCCCCAGGCCAAGTCTTCTCCCCGTGTTCTCCTTCACAGTGGAGGCACCATTGGCGTCCTCTGAGCCCATTGGAATCCTGAGCTCGACTCTTGCTCCCTTTGTCTCTGACCCCACATACCCAAAGCCCTGTCAGCCTCACTCTTAAATAGTCTTATATCCGTTTTCCATTCCTCCACCACTGCCTCGGTGAAGGCCATCACCTTGCCCCAAGGTTCATGATTACCAGAGACAGCCAACGCAATTTCTCTTCCACCCACCTTTAAGTATTCTTCGAGAACCAGCCATCCCAAACCGGGCGGCTGCACACACTCTCTCCTTGGCATGTCATGGGCAGGCTCTCTCTGTGGGAGTACTGAGCCCTGCTGCTTTGGTTGGCCAACTTCACTTTGGACCCAACTCAAGCCCATTTCCTCCACAGCCCTTATCAGATAGTGAAGAAATTGTCTGCTTATATGTTTCTCTTTCCCCCAAGGAACACACATTCGGCAGAGCTTTGTGAATGTGGAGACACTGAGCCAAGTGCCCCAACCCTTGGTTAAGAACTTGGCATCCAGTTGACACTCATGTGTCTGGAGGACATATAAGCTGAGATTGAACAAAGCCACTGTACTTTGTACAGTAGCTGTTCTCTCTTTAACCTGCCCTGCAGCTTCCTGGACCTTCTGAGCTGTTTCCTATCATTCTTTTTATGCTGTGATGTTTTACATGTGGCTTATATGATGTCATGCCTGGTGTTTGTCTCCATAACAGCTGCTCAGATTGTCACATACAGGCATCTCGTTTCCTTTCTTTGGTTAATTTAGCTAATGCAGGGAACATCCCTGGCACAGAGGTCGGCCCAGATTGGTGCTCAGCCGATGCCAGATCCTTCTTACTGATACATTTTGGAGATAGATAAAGTTGACTGAATTCCATAGACACAACACTTGTTAGCTTGAGCACCTCTTATATTGAAATACACCTCACACTTTTTTTTTTTTTGGTAGTTTGAAGTTGTTGAAAATGAATGACCTACTGGTGTTTTCTGTATTTGGGGTTCACTTTTTATTCAACGTAAAATAACTGTGTCAAAAGAATGGGATCCTAAATATGTTGTTCTTTCTCTGTAGCCACTAAGTCACATTTCAGCAGATTTCACAAGATCCTTGCCTAGTTTAAATCTCAGCCAAATCAAGATTTGAATAGAAAGTGCATTTTGAATAGGAGCTGAAATTTCTCAGAATTGTGAATGTGATGGGCCTGGGGTAGGCAAAATAACACCCCCCAAACATGTCTATATCCTAATTCCTGGAACTCGTGAATATGCTAGATTCCATGTCAAAGGGAAATGAGGGAAATCAGAGGGTTGCAGTTGGAATTAAAGTTGTGGTATGGATTGAATTGTATCCTTCCCCCAACTGCCCACCCGCAAAAAAGATGTTGAAGTCCTGACCCTCGGGGCGCCTGCGTGGCTCAGTCGTTAAGCATCTGCCTTGGGCTCAGGGCATGATCCCAGGGTCCTGGGATCGAGCCCCGCATCGGGCTCCTCCGCTGGCAGCCTGCTTCTTCCTCTCACACTCCCCCTGCTTGTGTTCTCTCTCTCGCTGGCTGTCTTTCTCTCTATCAAATAAATAAATAAAATCTTTAAAAAAAAATGAAGTCCTGACCCTCAGTATCTCAGAATGTGACTTTTTTTAGAAATAGGGCCCTTACAGGTGTAATTAATGAAAATGAGGTCACATTGAAGTCGGGTGGCCCCTCATCTAATGACTAGAGTCCTTCTAAAGACAGCTCTATAAGGACACAGAGATACAGGGCGGATGCCATGTGAAGACAGAGGCAGAGATTGGAGTAACACATGGCACAAGTGAGGAATGCCAAGGTTTGCCAGCTGTCATTAGAACCTAGGAGAGAGGCATAGAACAGATCCCTCAGAGCCCTCCGAAGGAGCCAACCCTACTGACACTTTGATTTTTGATTTCTAATCTCCAGAACTTTCTGGGGGTTTAAGCCACCTAGTTTGTGGTCCTTTCTCCAGCAGCCCTCTCAAACTAATACAGGTTGCTAATCAGCTTAGCCTTAAAATAGATTATCCTGTAGCGAGCGTCAGTATGGCTCTAGTGCAGTCACAGAGGTTCTTAAAAGTGGAAGAGGAGGGCAGACGAGAACACTGGGGGGATACAGCGTGAGAAGGACTTGACCTGACACAGCTAGCTTTGAAGATGGAGAAAAACAGCGCAAGCCAAGGGACAGGGGCAGCATCTGGAAAAGGCAGGTCTTCCCAAAGTCTCCAGAAGGAACCAGCCCTGGCGGCAATGCCTTTATTTTAGACCAGTGAGACCCATGTCAGATTTCCAACCTCCAGAAGTGTTAAATACTGAATCTGTTGCTTTGTGCCATTCTGTTTATGGTCATTTGCTACAGCAGCAATTAAAAACAAACAAAAAAACGGGGCGCCTGGGTGGCACAGCGGTTGAGCGTCTGCCTTCGGCTCAGGGCGTGATCCCGGCGTTATGGGATCGAGCCCCACGTCAGGCTCCTCCGCTATGAGCCTGCTTCTTCCTCTCCCACTCCCCCTGCTTGTGTTCCCTCTCTCACTGGCTGTCTCTATCTCTGTCAAATAAATAAATAAAATCTTTAAAAAAATAAAAAATAAAAAATAAAAAAAATAAAAAAAAAACAAACAAAAAAAGAATACAAGGTCTCAGGTAAGATCTGATTAGAACAATCAACTTGAAGTGTGTGCGAGGAGCNTTAAAAAAAAAAAACAAAAAAAGAATACAAGGTCTCAGGTAAGATCTGATTAGAACAATCAACTTGAAGTGTGTGCGAGGAGCCGAGTCTGTTTCCTGCAGGACAGGAAAGGAATCCAGTCCTTCCTGACTGCAGAGCAGCCAAGGAAGGGCGGCCTGAACTAAAGCATTAATGGTGGCTTCCTCAAGAGTGAGTTTTGCTGCTTTTAAGATCTGCGAACTCAAACGTAGCTAGTCAATGTCACTGTTAAGGTTTTTAGGGGGCACAAGTTTAAAAAAAGCAGACTTAAGTTGTCATCATCACATGCATGGAACAGCATGTTCCTTTGTATGGAACAGCAGTTCCTTTCTCAAATTCCTGGACTTGGAATTAATGGGATTTTTATTCGGATGTTTACTTGCATGGTGAGGGTCTGCGGCGTAGACCAGCCTCCCACAGCCGCGTACTCCTTCTGGTGAAATAGTTTCTTTCAGCCACCAAAACCAAAGTTTCCAGAAAGTCATTTTTTTTTCTCCCCATACCTCGTTGAGGTATTTGTCTGTTTGTCAAGATCGGGAGCAAAAAAATAGTCTAGCTGAGCAATAGCCCTGATCCCTGGCAGTGTGCGTGTGTGTGTCCCGTAGCCAGCTCCTCCTGCGTTTCAGGCGGGGCTGCCAGCACGCAGCGAGGACGCTGTGCACGGATCTCCACGGCTACGATGTGGCTGCACAGAGCTGAGCCACCAGCCTTTTTTCGTGACTCACCATTGCCTCCCTGGAACTGGGGAGACACGTCACTTTCTTGTCCCTTTCTCACATATCTACTCCCTGTGTCTAACCATCATTTTTTAAAATTAAATTGTAGTCAAATGCACATGAAATTTACCACCTTAATGATTTTTAACCTACAGTGCAGTGGTATTAAGTACCTTCTGAGAGCTGTGCAGCCCTTACCACCGACTCTCTCCAGAACTCTGTCTATCCCTTGCTCACGTGCAGCTCCGCACCCGTTAACCACAACCTCACCATTCCTTCCAACCTAGCAGCCCCCATTCTACTTTCTGTCTCTCTGACTCTACTCCAGTTACCTCACTGGAGTGGGATTGTTTGTGACTGGCTTATTTCAGTCCGCATAATGTCCTCCAGGGGTATCCATGCTGTAGACTACGACGTGTCCTTCCTCTATAAGGCTGAACGCTGTTCCATTGTACATACTTATCATAGCTTCTGTATTTATACACCAGCCAACACTTGCTTTCGCCTTGGCTACCCTGAATAATGCTGCCATGAACAGGGGCACAGATACTTTCCTATCACTGTTTTTATTTTAAGTTTTTTATTTAAATGCCAGTTAGGGGGCATCTGGGTGGCTCAGTCCATTAAGCATCTGCCTTCAGCTCAGGTCACAATCCCGGGGGTCCTTGGGATGGAGCCCCACGTCGGGTTACCTGCTCAGTGGGAAGTCTGCTCTCCCTCTCCCTGCCCCCTGCTCATGCTCTCTCTCGCTATCTCTCTCTTTCTCTCTCTCAAATAAAAATCTGTAAAAAACATAAAAATAAAAAAATAAATTCCAGTTAGTCAATATCCAGTGTAATATTCGTTTCAGGTGTGCAGTATAGTGATTCACCACTGCTATGACTGTTTTTAAATCTATCAAATATTAGCATGACAAAGGGCCCCTGAGTAACACAATATACAACAACCGAGTTTATTTCCAGCTACCTCTGCTTGTATTTTAAGGGTCTGCTCAGACATTGCCTCCTCCAGACTCACCCCGAGATGGTCTGCGGCGCCTCCCTGGGCCACCACAGCCCTGTGCTCTCCTCCACGGGGGCAGTGACCCTCCCTCGTGCACTGATGGTCTGGCTGGTTGTCTGTCTCCTGAGTCGTACCGCATTTGCACTGTATGTCCGGAACCCTGTGCAGAGCTGGGAAGTTGGAGCTGGAGAAGGAAAGGCAAAGGGGGCAGGGAGTGGGAAGGTGCTGCCGTGAGCCGCCCCCTGTGACTTGCAGGTGTGGAGTGCGTTCGTGCCCCCTTCTCACCCCATCATGGGGTCCGTGAGAACCACAGTGGTTTCAGGAGGCTGCCGTGGCCTCAGAAAGGGCTTGTTTTGAATCCCAGCACGTCTTCAGTACATCTAACAGCAGCTAGCCCTCCAAGGAGGGGAGCAGAGGGAGCCCTTCTACACAGCTTCCGGAAATAGAGGACCCCCCGTTTTGGAGCAGGGCAGACCACAGATAAGTGTCATGCGCGTCTGCATGTGCTTAGGGCTCTGTCTCCCATTCTTCTGCCAAAGCAAGGAGGGACATTGCAGAGGGTCAAAGGATATTTTTGGAAAGGGAAGGAGAGATGCATGGGCTGTTTTCCCTCCTGTCATCCTTCTGCAAAGCACCTCAGAGGCCCAGGAGACATCAGAGGCAAAGGAAAGAAGAACAGGGAAGAAAGGTAACCCCTCCCAGCTCTACAGGAATCTGATCCCCACAGGTCTGACATTTCCAGTCTGTGACGGAACAGCAGGCGTAGGAGACGTCTGAGGCAGGACTGCTGAACCTCTCCCAGCACTTCCCCATCCCTCCACCGCTCGGATGTGACCTTTGTGTAGACCAGCGTCAACTTGCATATTCCCTAGAGCCCATGCTCTGCTTCTGTGCCCCGGAATGGAGATGTTGGCGCCCCGGGCCAACAGCATGCACGCCCACGGTCAGGTGACATTCCCGCAAGTAGGACATAGAGGTCCCACTCCCCAGCTTGGCACCAGGAAGCACAGCAGATACAAAAGACAAGAGCAGGATACAAAGCTCTTTCCATGGTTGAGGTCAACACAGTAGCCCTAAACAGGTCTCAACGTAGAGCCTGACATTTGTATTCACAGAGTCCATGGGAAAAGGTCAGGTCAAAGGAGATCCTCTGAGAGTCCGTTCGGGAGAGAAGAAGAGAAGTCAGGAGCTAACAGAGGTGCAGTCCACTTGCTTAAAAACACACATAGTGAGCTGCTTTAATGAACACAGAGCTTCCTTTTAAAGAGGGACAAGATCATCACATTCTCTCCTGATGCTTTCAGACCACATCTGGGCCATTTTGCCCATAACAGAACAATCCATTTTGAGAACAGTAGTGACTGATGAGAGAATTAGAACGGAAAGGATTCAGAATCTGCCACATGCAAATTATTTTGATCAAGATAAGGGAAAGCTTAAAAGGGGAACAAAAGAGCTATCTTCAAATATTTAAGAAGGCAGTCATCTTACTCCAAAGACCAGAATGAGGAGAAACGGGTAGGATTTGGTTTTGTTCCGACAGTGCTGTTCAGGCAGTTGTCAGGTGCTGAAATTGGGGCGAGATTTGCTCACTGCCCTCTGGGACTTCATCATCTCCTACCAAGGAGATAAAGAAGGACAATTGCTAAGAGTTATACAGGCTTAGGTGTGCCAGGTGTTGGTGTAAACAGCTTACAGTCACTATGTCCCTTGACCTCACCCCCCAGGGTCACCACAGTCACTTCCATCCCACAGCATAAGCAAGGGGTCTGGTAAGAGGAGCTTCCCTGCAGTTAGTCCCTGGGAGCGTGTGGAGGACAGTGATGAGCTCTCCCAAGGGGACTGGAAGTCAGAGGAGGTGGCCTAAGCTTTCCCTAAAGGACAAGGAGGAATAGTATAGGGGTGGAGGGAAGAGGCCTGGGTACCTCCATCTTCTCAACATTTAGCCCAACCACTGCCACCATCCCCAGCTGGTACAAACCACCCTCACATCCTGCCTGGACTGGTGGAGTCGCCTCCTCCCTGGCCTCATTGCTGCCGCCCTGTAGACTGGTATCTGCCCAGAGCCAGAATGACCCTCTCTGAGCCTGGAGGGCACATCACTCCTCTCTTCAAACCCTCTGGGTCTGCATCTAATTCAAACGAGAGCCAGGGCCTGCAGGATCTCACCCTGTCCTCTCTCTTGTTCCTCTCTCTGTCCCTCCCTCTTTTCACCTTTCCCCCAGCCACACAGGACTCCTTGCTGCTCCTCAGCCCTGCCAGCACACTCGTCCCCAGGGCCTTTGCATCCACTGTGCCCACTGCCTGGAAGTCCTTTCCCAAGGAACCACATGACTGACTTTCTTCTTTCCAGGCTCTGCTCACATGTCAGCTTATCCATGGGCCCATCCCTGCCACCTTATGTGCTCACCCTCACCTCCTCCCTGGTCTGCCCCGTACTGCTTGACTTTTCTCTAAAGCACTTACCACCATGCGGCATCTTCTCTATTCGTGCATGATATACACTATAGTTGATTGTGTTCTAGTCTATTGTATATCGTTCCTTGCTTTACTGTCTGTGCCCATCAGGATGGGAAGATTCAGAGGGCAGGGCTTTGTTTTGTTTCCTGCCTCATCATCAGAACCTAGAACAGTACCTGGCACATGGGAAGGCTTCCGTGAATGTGCCATGCTGGGATGGATGAATGAGCAAGTAAGCTGGAACTGGAGATGAAGAGAGGCCCGGCCCCACCCAGTGTCCCCTCAAGAACCCTGCCAGTGGGAAGACACTACCGGCATTTCTAAACAGTAGGATGGCGTGATCAGATTTGGTTTCAGGAGCTTAGGACTTTTCCTACGGATGAGGAGGCACTGAATGGTGATCGGAGCTGGCCAACAATGGATTGAGCCATGTTGTCAGGTGGTGAGCTCCTGGGACCTGGGAGGGTCTGAGGCTCATACAGGGGCCAAAGGAGGAGAGAGTCCTTTTGTGTCCCCCAAAGGGCATTCAAAGCCCCATTTGTGTCCTGAGAAATCACGATTTCCAACTGCCTGGCTTCTTGCCCCTACCTTGAGGCCAACAGAGACCCTGGTGGAATTGGGGACATTGAATAGAAGGCAGGGAGGCCAGACTTTAGTGGAGCTCTTTCACCACTCAGTCTTGTCCCAGTCCTGCAGCTGCCTCAGGAGCGACAGTCCCCAGCCACTCTTTGGAAAGCAGGGAGTACCTGGTCCTGGCGTGTGCAAGCTGGCACTAGGGTGCCTTTGTCAAGGGCTGTGCCAGTCCAGCTTTGCTGCGGTGACGAACAACCCCAGCGTCTCAGTGGCTGACAGCGGTGTCCATTATTACAGAGCTCAGCCTCCAGAGCATCCCCTGGGTTGGGACCTGCTCGTCTCATGACAGAGGGCAGGAAACGGAGAGAAAGCAGAGCCAAACCACATAATCACACTCGAAGTTTCTGCTGGGACATGGCCAGCTTCATGTCCACGCACACCCCATAGAACAAAGCATGGCATAGACAGTGGGTGGGATATGTAATCCCACCACAGGGAGAGCGACCCCTCAGGAACAGTAATTCACTCTGCCATAGAGGTGTTGTGTGCAGAAGGATTTCTGTTTTGAATAAGCCATTGACCCACTCAACTCATGTGACTTCCTCTGCTCTAATACTTCAGAATTATTTCGAAAGTCAATTACAAAGCTGAGTCCATCTCCCTCCCTCACACTACAGGCCCAAGACTCCATGATGTGTCTGGAAGGCCCTCAGGGAAGCTGGCCTCCCCACCCAGTTATTCTCTCACTGTCTCTCCTCCTCCTGGACAGGTGGGTGGCAGGCCCATGGAGCCCCTGCTCAGCGACCTGTGAGAAGGGCATCCAGCATCGGGAGGTGACCTGCGTATACCAGCTACAGAACGGCACCTACGTCACCACACGGCCCCTCTATTGCCCGGGCCCCCGGCCAGCACCAGTGCAGAGCTGCGAAGGCCAGGACTGTCTGTCTATCTGGGAGGCATCTGAGTGGTCGCAGGTGGGTGCCTGGGCTGCCTTATCCACAGGGACCCCAACATGGTGGTTTCCCTCTATGGTATTTCTGACTCAAACCCAAGTATCACAGTCCTTGCCAGCCCCCAGGTAACTAAAAGATGTATTCTAGCTCACATATTCTTAAATTCCATCTGAGGTGACAGTATGGCTAAACAAACATGGGTAATGTGTTTTTGATCATATATATGTTTTTGATAATATTTACCACAGTTCAATCCTGTTTGCTATGAAGTGTCATGTATGGATGGATGGATGGATGGATGGATGGATGGATGGATGGATAGATAGGTAGACAGACCAACCAACCAACTAACTGACCTTCTAATTTCCTTTTGGTATATAGGAATTCTAGTGTGATCTGATTGGGAAGGTGGTTTCAAAAGCTTTCTTTGAACTCTGTGTCTGTCTTTGTGGACTGTAAGAGGCAGGTGGACACTGGGAGGGACAATTTTTAGTGTGCAAGTTGGAGTCACATATCTCATGCCATGAAACATTTTGGAAAGAGGTCAATTAAGCCCTAAGTTTTAACTTGAAAGACTGACTCTGGAAATATTTTATCTTTGGTAATATCATCCTTCAAGGCTTTGCGTTGACTTTGCATTAATGATTTCGACTGTTTGGCCATAATACAAAAAAATAGCTAAATAAAGGGCAAGTTTCCTCAGGTCCTCCATCAAATGTGTTCTAGGAAATTCAGAAAGGCTAAATCCAAGACACTCTTCAGTGTGGAAAATATTTTTAAAGTTCCTTTTTATGCCAAACAGTTGGAATTATTTTGAATAAGAAAGTATTCAGCCCATTCTTAATGAACGAAAAGTCTGCCCTTGGCTGCTCTGAAATGGGGTTTACTTTTCCGACGGATCTTGACATGTACCCGTTTAAAGACCAGAGTCTTTAGCCTGACCTTTATGATATTTTAGGGAAAAGAGAGAGTTTTTAAAATTTTGATTTTTTTATATGTACTTAGGATTGTAAGTTGAACATTCAAGGGACCTCTTTTAGGGAGGGGGGCTACTTGCTGGAGGGGTAGGGGCAGGCATGTAGTCTCCCCCCATCCCCGCCCCTGCCAATCCACCTTGAGCCTGAGGTCCTTGATCACCTGGCTTTTGATCCAAACAAGATTTACACTTTAATCAGATCAAAGCCATAAATTTTCCATGCAGACTCTTTCTCACAGGAAAAAAAAAAAATGTCTGTACCAAAAAAACCAAGCCTGACATTATCAACTATCACCCTAGCATTAAGGAACGCCAGATTGGAAAATGTGAGACAATTGAAGCAAGATTTACAGAAATCTCTCTATTCTCCCGTCTCTGTCTCCATGTGTACCTGATCCCAATGCTGAAATAGTGTCCACGCCAGTCAGTCTCCTTCTGGCTCAGTCCAGGCTTGAGCCAAATGCCTCTTTCTGAACATTCAACTTGGAATCAAATCTTGCCCTCATTGACGAAATGCTCACCAAACTGGTATTTCTACTGCTTCACCACATGCCGAAGCCCCTTTAAAGATTTTATTTATTTATTTGAAAGAGAGAGAGAGCACAAGCAGGGGAAGGGGCAGGGGGAGAGGGAGGAGCAGACCCCCACTAAGCAGGGAGCCTGACACGGGGCTCCATCATAGGGCCCTGGGATCATGACCTGAGCTGAAGGCAGACGCCTAACCGACTGAGCCACCCAGGCATCCCAATGCTGAAGCCCCTTCAATATTTCTTCTTCTGGCAACAAACATGTTTCGTGGCAGAGAAATTTATTTTACTGAGGGGATGGCCTTTCTATAGCCAGCAGTGTGGATCACCCTTACTGTCTAGCCCCCAGCTTCTTCCCAGCTTTGTTAGAATGAGGAGCAGATACCAGGAAGGAAGCAAAAGTATATGACTATCTCCTAGGTCCCTCCAGAGGAAGCCCCACCTGCAGTGCTGCCCTTTTCTCGAAGCTTAAGGCTTCCAGCCAATGGGCTGCTGGTCAGAAGGGCTGAACCAGTGTTTGATCAAGAAACAAGCTAGACATTAGCATTTGAAATTCAAGGGGAAGGGACAGGGAATGCAGAATAGAGTAAGACAATGCAGGAACTCTGGCAGAAGTGGGAAGTAGGCTTCTAGTTGAAGAAAGAACATGGGTGTGGGTGCTGGTGCTGGGAGGAGCCCACAAGTCGAAAGGTAAAGGCAGAGCTAATGAAATGGTCAGGGAGCATCACCATGCAGAGAAGCAGAGAGATGACCCTCAACTCAATAACCCAGGCTCCCAGCAGCAGCCCTTGCAGCCATAACCATCCTGCCCCAGAGGGTGACACCTGCCCCGGACTGACCCCTTGCATCCACGGTCCTATTAAGCCGACACCTCACCCACACACAGGATCAAAGACTCAAGTTCTTCAGCTCCCCCCAGATGACACCACAACCAGTTCTGATGCACGTGTATTTCTTCTAAAACAAGCCAATCTAAGTCTCAAAAAAAAAAAAAAATCCTCAGAAAGCTAAATTGAACTCATCGGAAAAATATAGCTACATAACATTTTGGGATAAATGTTAATAATAGAAATATAAAAAACAACGCTTGTCCTTTAGGTGCATTGTCCCAGGGGACGCGGTGGAACTTGATAAAAATCAAGTTTGCTGTGGCTCAGAAATATCACTGCTGTATATTTCTGGTAAATCAAGCAAGGCTGAAAGCAGGCCCTCAGATCATGAGGGCTCTGTTTTGTGCTACCGCAGCGCCTGGGCTGTCCCCACCACAGCTCTGGGACCCAGCTGATGGGAGCTGGGCCTCACTGTGTCTGTACGTCTCAGCCTAACATCTCCACAAGTTCCTTGTTTGCTTCCATGGTGCAGACAGGGCTTCTGTACCCGGCAAGTAAGAGGAAGAGCTCCCTGGGTTTGCAGACCCTGTCACCTCCCCTTGCAGGCCGGATCATGCACGCTGTCGGTCCGTCCTCCCAAGGTCATAGGTCTGCTCTGCCTGGCCTTCCTTCTGCTTTGTTTGAGGTGGTTAAGCACTCTTGGAGCCCGGCAAGGTCCCTCCCTGAGCACAGGGGGAGCATGCCAGGACCAGGCTCCAGATACACCCCTCAGTCCGCCCTGTTTACACCCTGCCACCCCACCTCTCACCCCTTCTTCCATGACTCTTGCTGCCTGAGGGCATGGGAATCTTGAACTCTCAGGGCTCACACATGATTTATCATTCCTCAGGCCCTCTTTGGGTCCCCTCACCACACTTTCTCTTGCGGTGTCTCCCAGGTAAGTAAATTACCACAGGGCCATTGCTCGGTGACGTTCTTGGCATCCACCCTTAACACAGTCACTGTAGCTCTCCGCAAGAGCTTGCCAGCGGCCTAACATGAAAGTCACCTGTGGCTTGGCTTTCCCCCCTGAGCCTGTGCTTTTGCCCCAGGCTAGTCCTGGCAGAGTGCGCGGAGCTGGAGGCCAGCTAGGAGGAGTCAGGGGCTTTGGACATCTTCGCTTGGGTGTTCCTCCCTTGCTTCTCCTGGCCCCGTTCCCTGCTCTGCCTGAGGGTCCACCAGCATTTGCCCCGTGAACTTCTCCACTGTGCCGGTCCTTTGGACCTGGTAGCAGGCCATTAAATTCCTAGTTTGGTCTTCTGGTACCTCGAGCTCTCCCTGCTCTGGTGGCCCCCCCGCATCACTGGCCACTTGGCTGGAGTCACAGCTGGGACCATGTGCCTCAGACTTTAGAAGCCCAGGAACATCCTCATCCTTGGGTCCCCAGCACTGGGTCTGGCACATTGTTGCGACTTAATAGGCGTTGATGACCTTGAGCTGAATCAGACCGGATTAAACATCCAAATGGTGTCTTGCAGTGCTCAGCCACATGCGGCAAAGGGACGCAAAAACGAACTGTGACGTGCACCAACTCGCAAGGAAAATGCGACGCGTCCACGAGGCCCAAAGCAGAGGAGACGTGTGAGGACTACTCAGGCTGCTACGAGTGGAAGACTGGGGACTGGTCCAAGGTGAGTCTGGCGGGCCTGCGTCTCCACCATGCCCAGTAGCACAGGGAGCTCTGCAAGCAGGAGCATGAGGCAGACCCAGTCTACCCAGGCAAGTTCGCTTTCTCTCCAAGCTCTGCACCTGCCCATGACCCTGTGCCGTGTGCAGTCGGAAGGAAACCGAACGTCCCCTGAAGCATAAAGCGGGGTGCTCCGGATGCCAGTTGGAGGCCCAGTGCTGCGTGCTGGCTGTGCCCCAGAATCCTGCGGGGGTCTTGGCCACCGGCCATCACAAAGCCTCGTAAACACGGGGGAGCCTTGGCCAAGGCAGACACAGAGGGGCTCAGAGGCAAAAAGCACTTCCCTTCACTTTCAGGACCACCGGGTGAGGACCTGAATGGTGCAGGGGCAGGCAGGTGGGGGCCCTAGGGGTGGCAGAAAGGAAAAGCCATCTTCCAGAGCCTGGCCTGCAGCCCAGGGGGCAGAGGGGGAGGCCAAGAGGGTGAAACAGCACCACAATGTAAATCAGATGTGAAAACTTCTTCGCTGTTCAGCTCTTCTATTATTCATTCCCCTGGTATCTATGAGCCTGTTACCTCTGATGCCTGTTTCCCGGGGGCTGAGGTAGGTACCACTGTCACCTGTGAGCACCAGCCAGGAGACCTGCTAGAGAACCTTTTCCCAAGAACCGCAGAGTTTCTGCTGACATTTGCTAACGTTTGCTTTTCTAAGGAAAAGTTCTAATGGTAGCACAGAGGGTGTTCGTGTTTCTTTTTGGTCTTCGCAGCTGAAAACTCCCCATTCACTTCTCTTGATGTCTCTTCACCCCAAGTTTGCAGACTGGTGGCCTGAGAGCACCTGGTTTTTGCGTGGCCTGCACGATATCATAAACATTCTGGAATTAGTTACTAACATTTAAAAACAGGGCGATTTTGCCTGAAAATCTGGATTTGGGCCCCTGTCTGGAAAGCTGGCAACGTGGCGATGTGGCCTGAGTCCTCACTTGGCCACCATGACCTGGGGCCAAGCAGGCCTGGCACCTTTCCCCAGGCCCTGGTCTTCCAGCGCCCCCAGACTCCCAAACTCCTGCAGCCACTATGCGTTTTGATTTAGCTGCCTGGCCCAGGCAGTAATTTGGTTTGTGCTTCTGCTTTATGGAAGGAGAGATGGTTTGGCATTGGAAAGCAAAACTTATCCAGATCTGGTCTTGTAGAAATGCCACCTTCCTGCAAGTGGAGAATACAAACTCCTCCAAACTCCTGGACGGCACAAAGCCAAATTTCTCGGGTTCCAGTTTGCCGGCTGTGCTAAAAGGCAGCTTCTGGATAACTGCAAATTTGGGGAAGACCAAACACACCTCTTTTTTATTTACTCCCTGATCAGAAGATCTGACCCAAGCAATAGAACCGGGCCAACAGTGCAGTTTCTCCATGAATGTAATAACACAGGATGGAGTTGCCAGGGTGAGTCTTACATCGGAGGAGCCTTCACTTGAAGTTCACTTGAAGGCTCTTGCAAAAATGCCATTAGAACCTCGAGTCCTGTGAGAGAGGCATCAAGGGGCTGAGTTACAGCTCTGACTCACCATTTAACAAATCTTAACCCTGAACTGGGAGTCCGTGTACGCATGAACGTATGGGGAGCAAGCATGATGGGGCAGGGGCCGCACAGAGCTCGGCTGTGGGACCACCCCCGGACTGCCTTGCCGCCACTCCCTCCTGCCACTGCCATCACCGGGTGGGCTGGCCTGCCCAGTTGCAGAAATCTGTACAGTACAGTTCTAGAAATCTGCCCATTGCTTTTCCCCATGTCTTCTCTGGAGAATGGGAAGGATACAGTTCCCCGTGGGGGTCCTTATCCTCACTCGCTGGGCGACTGGCCAACACAGATGGATCCCACTGGATGGATCTTACCTTGACATTTACACTTGTTCGGACTAGATTTGCTTTGCCATTGACCTCTTTTCTTCACCCCAAGGCTGTCCCCTCGTCACATGCTTGGGGTCAGTGTGCACTTTTAAACCCTCACCTGCAACCACCCTCTAAACCGCCCACATGCCAGACTTTGAAGGCTTTGAACAAGCTACCCAAAAGGAACGTCAATAGAAGTCCGGGGGCTATCAGAGTCTCGGTGTATCTGGAAGCTTTGACGTTTTGCCTCCAAGCAATCTTCTATTGCTTGGCCCCAAGGTGCCATTGATAAAGATACGTGTGTCTCCAGGGAGATGATGGATGGGCAGGTCCAAGGAGATGCAACAGGTGCTGTCCTGCACGCACCGAAGCAAGAAGGACAAGTCATCCCTCGGGAAGGGGCTGGCACCCATCTCCTCTTGTAGCTGGGTGAGGGTGCCTGAGAACAGTGCCCAGAATCATAGGGAGGCAGGGCCCCTCCCCCAGCCTCCGCAAATGGCTGACCCCCAACTAGAGTCCTGTGCGCAGAACAGTCCTCACATTCCCATTCCTGCTGAGGGCATTATTACTCTCTGCCATGTTTGAAAAATGACCTGCTCTCCTGGGATATCAGCTATTTCCAGATCTGTGCAAATCCTTGTTTCCACCTGCTAAGTCCTGGGTATTCAACCCAGGGGTGGTGAGATGTCACTTAAAATGGGAAAAGAGGAAATCACATTTCTTTCTAGAATAGCATGACTTTTGATCAAAAGTTGAGATGTTTCAGTTTCAAGACCAGAGGCATTAATCACCACAGAGATGATGGGATGTTTCTAATTAGAAACAAATTACTCTGGAGGGATTATAATGGATGGTGTTTTTAAAGAAAACCACTGGCTCTCTGCATTAAGACTATGGCGTTCCCTTTCACTGGGGAGATCAAAGTGACCGTTGACTTCCTGGTGCCTGTGGAGGTCCCGTGGACGGGAGCAGGCCTGACTCCTAGGCCTCAGTCAGGCCCCAGGTGTGCCCCTCACACCCGAGCCCCAGACTCTGATGTGGAAATCGCAGCACCTCCCACAGGCCTTGGGAGGTCAGAGGAAGAAATAGGCATTTTATTAAAAGAAGTCAGGGAGAGCCTCTCACTCATACGTTGCTGTACCATGTTGTCCCCAAACAGCTGGTAGATGCCTTCCTGTGCTCTGGGCAGGGCAATGGGGCTTTCAGCTCCATGGACTTGGCAAGGAATGAGAGGGGTTTGCTATAGAAAGTGTTTCAGCCCATACCACTTCCAAAGCCTGCACCTACTTTCTTTGGTGGGGCCTGTCCCCACACCCCACTCTGCAAGGCTGGCCTGCCTGCCGAGCTGGGGGTCTGCAACCAAGTCTCTGTGATTCAGGCAGCATTTCCTGAGCTCCTTTTCTCAGGAGAGAATATGCCAGACCCCTCCTGGGCATTGGGGGTGTGAGAGTGGACAGTGACCCAGCCTAGGTACAGAGTGACAAGGAGCCAATGACGTTAGGCCACACTGAGTCCCCCTGGGCCAGTGTGCACCGTGCTGTGGGACCCAGGCATCCTCTGCCTGGGGAAGCTGTGGATGGGGTTGCTGGTGGAAGGTGATGCTGTTTCTTTTGGGCTCAATGACAGCAGCCCCTGAGATCACTAGTGCTTTAGAACTGACAAAGCACATTCACTCATGTTATCTCATTTGGCCCCATCCCCGTTTTACAAATGAGAAAACTGGCTCAGAGCGGTGATGTGGCTTTTTTCCCCCAAGGCCACACAACTATAAAACGGCAGGGCTAAGAGTCTGGTCCCTGCCTTCTGACTCTTTTTTTTTTTTTTTAAGATTTTATTTATTTATTTGACAGAGATAGAGACAGCCAGCGAGAGAGGGAACACAAGCAGGGGGAGTGGGAGAGGAAGAAGCAGGCTCACAGCAGAGGAGCCTGACGTGGGGCTCGATCCCATAACGCCGGGATCACGCCCTGAGCCGAAGGCAGACGCTTAACCGCTGTGCCACCCAGGCGCCCCCCTGCCTTCTGACTCTTAATCCACCTTTCATTCAGGTGCATAATAATGTCAGAGGCTTAGATTCAGGAATTCAAGCATCTGACTGTTCTCTCTCTACCACCACCCCCATCAAAACCTGCTTCCAAAAGGGCTTTGTATCAGTCATTCACACTCTAGTATAAATCTGTTGTCTCTCTCTGAGGTTCTGTCTGTTGTCTACCCTCATTTGTGAAATAAAATGTTGAGTCCTTATTAAAATAAACTTGAACGTCAAAGAGGAAGTGTGTGAGGCATCAGGGATATCAGGGCCCTTTTCTGGGTCGTGTGAAACCATACCACACAGGCAGCCAGCACTCTACACTGAGACAGAGAGCCAGTCCTCCATCCAATATTACTCTTAGGAATGTAAGCAGCCAGGGAAAGGAGAGTCATCATATTTCAGTGCTCTTCAGAGCAGGGGCAGAAGGGAGAGAGGGCAGATAACCCCCCTTGGTGTGGAGCAGGCCTGCCACTGGATCACGGAGTTCCAGAGACAAGTCTAGAGCCCATACCTACTCGAAATGAGCTTGCTATAGAGCAGAGGAGCCCCCAGAAATTGCCAGGACAGGTGCCTGCATGGAAGTAAGCGGAATCATCTAGTGATGCCTTTGTCCCCGCTGTTCCCCTGCTGCCCTTCCATTCACCCAGTGACCTTTGTCAAACCAGCTGCCTTTGTGTGGAGCCAGGGATCAGAGAGAGAGACTGGCTCCCCTGCACGGCAGCCTGGGTTTTAGCCTCTACCTGGACCTCGCCGTTGAATCAGAGTAGCCATTCCCCTAAGGAACACATGCTCTGTCAGTGACCCCTGAGCAGGGCACGTGGTCAGGAGGACACAGGTCCCACATCCCTGCTCTGCTGGCTGTCATCAGAATCCCATTTCTTCCATAGGGCTATCAAATATTGATGTCTTAGAACAGCTCTTTGACTGTGGTTCAGGTCCCATAAAACCATGCCTGCACATGGTGACAGCGTGCCTAGGAGGGAGGAGACAGGCTGTAGCATTTGCAGGGCACCTGGGCCAGCCTCTTCTAGCGGGAGTGGAGGGTCTTTCACACAGTCACTGATAGACTGAGAGAGCTAAGCTACCAGAGTGATCACAGCTCCTGCCCAAGGAGTGGCAGTGGCCCTGTGGGGTCCTCTGTGCTCCAGGCTCGCAGAGCCCAGTCAGGAGCTCTTGGGATCACTAGCCCTTGCAGGCCTTTGGTGGTCACCTTGACCTTCGGGCTCCCTGGCTCTAGGGCCCCAGCCAGAATCTGCAGGTCAGGTCGGCAGGTTGCAAATTCAGAGACATGGGGGAAACCCAAAGCTAAGGCTGAGGAGAGAAAGGAAAAACAGTTTGAGAGGGAGTACGAGTTGAAGGGGTGTGTGTGTGTGTGTGTGTGTGTGTGTGTGTGTGTGTGTGAGTGTGAAAGCATTTCCAGTTTCAAGGCTGGAGCAAAGACAGTGGGGATTTTCATTACTGTTTAAAACCTGCTATTTCAGGTTTCAGCAGCTTCCGACCATTGCACGGCTCATGCCAAGTCTGGGGGGAAATCTGTCAAAAAAGCTTTTGAAGAGCTTTTGACATTTCACCAGCCAAGTGCTTTTCAGACACCAGCAGAAAATGAAGTTAGCGTGAGGGTCTGCCCTTCCCCCACCCCCGTCTCATGCTCTGCGAGCCAGACCTGCCCCGGGGCCGGCTGGCCCCCAGAGAACATGGGCTGCTCACGCTGGGCGGTGAGGGCCCCCCCCCCCGGCCAGGTCTCCAGCTCACCCCAGAGCCCAGGGAGGAAGCCCGGCCGCCCCCGCCTCCGTCAGAACCCGGGCTCCAGCAAGTATCAAACATTCCTGCAGCGTTTCCCTCTTCCTGAGGTTTTTACGACCTCCTTTTAGCTAATTCTCAAAACACCCCTTTGGGATCTAGCGTTATTTATAGTTGTGATTTTACAGCTGGGAGAAGTGAAGAGAAGGCAGGCCTCGCCGCAGAGGAGCATGTCGTCTGGGCCAGCCTCCGTGGGGTGACAGAGACCTGGTTCCTCCCTGCTGGGGAGCCATGTGGCTCCGGAGGAGGTCAGGGTGGGGGTGGCTGGAGCTGTCGCTGGGGAAGAGCTGTATGGATGCTCTGGGTCTCCCATTCCTCCTCTCTGAAAGGCAGTGTGTGCCCCGGTGCCTGCCGTTCATGCAGTCGGTGCATGTTTATTGCGCACCTACTGTGTTCTGAGCGCTGCCCTAGCTGCAGCCGCTGTTAGTGGGACGGTTAATGAGGACTAACGAGAATGATGGAAGCCCAGGGCCCAGCCTGCAGTGGGCATGTGGAAGGTGCACGCTGCTGCTGTTCTTCCCACTGTCCTCACCACCACCATCATCACCATCATCCCAGAGAAGCCAGGCCTAGAAGCTTTGCACCATGTCTCACTGTCACGTGGGTCCGAGGGACCAAAGGCCTTCCCCAGTTCTTTAGGGAACTCTTGTTTGCAGCCACACCAGAACTAACACCACGAGCCCATGAGTCAATCCAAGTCAAAGATTTCTCTCTCCGTGGCCATCAGCCTTTTGCTCCCCATGCACCAGAATTTTTCATTCCGTTGTTGCTTTTCCGGTGAAACTCCCACCCCCAAGGGTCTTTGACTCCCCGTCCCAGGCGGGGGAGCGCCCTGGGATGGGTGGCGGGCCACCAAGCCTTGTCTGTGATACGCAGCTGCAGGCACCTGCTGGGGAGGGGGTGTGAGGGGCTGCCCTCACTTCGGGTCGTCTGGCAGAGAGCTTTTCCACTGGATTTATTACTGCTTCATTTCTGTCTTTGTGTCCCGAGTCTCAGGGAGCCGCGTTCAATGTTAATGTAATGAGCGACCTGAAAAAAATACCCCACAGTGAAAGAGTGCTTCAAACAAGACCAGATATGTTTTTGGGTTTTTTTAATAGATCTGTTTGCTGGGATTTTTAAAAGCCGGAGAACGGCTTCACAGCAATGCTTGAGGCTAATCCGATGCTATCAGGAGCCACTGTGGTCTCGTCACTGTTTAATTAAAGCTGAGGCCAAGGGGAGGCAGGCAGAGATGGAATTCCTTGTCTGTTACCCTGAATGCGGCAAGCTCAAGTTACAAGGGGATGCTGTTCAAAAGCAACCCCTCGGACCTGTCTGGAAGCACATTTGTCTTCAGTATCAGATCAGCTTCTAATTGTGCTCCCGGAGGTTATCTGTCTGAGCTGCTCGATCAGGGCCGGGAGCCAGGCAAAGGCTGACAGCCACGCCTGCCTGCTGAGGCCTGGTGCCAAGGCGAGGCCCGCCCCTGGAGAGCTAAACAAGCAGGACAAGCAGCTCAGTACCTTTTCCCCGGGCTCCAGGGACTCCCTGGTCCATTCTCTCTGCTCTTGTCCAAGCACTAACTGTTAATAATAATAGCACTTGCTGAGGGCTCGCTCACAGCTGGTCACCTGTTCCAAACTATTCTAGTCATTGAAATCATTCTGCAAGGAAAACTTTATTAACCTCAAGCCACAAATGAAGAAACTGGGGCCCAGATAGGTTAAGTAACTTGCCCAAGGTCACACAGCTAGGAAGTAGGGATGGAGTATGCTAACAGGTCTGTCCTGCCCCCGCTGCTCTGTCCGCAGTAGAACTCCAGGTAAGGAGAGTGTGGTTACTGGTGGATGTTAGGCCAGGGGCAGGCTTGGTACCACCTGGACTGAAATGAAAGTTTCTGTACATGCCACTTGGTTACCTCTGTGTCTTCTAACACCTGACACACTGAAGTGTCCTCTGTGGGGCTCGCTCAGACACCCCAAGGTTCTCAAAAGTTCTTCTAAATGACTACAAGCCTTTCACAGCTCACAGGTGTGTGAACAGCAGAGTCCCTAGGACGCCAGCAAAAATTTAGCAAAGCCTAATCTGAGAGACAAATCCCTATGAGGGGCAGGGTCCGCAGGGTCCCTAAGTGCCCCCAGGGCAGCCGAGGGTCAGCCCCAGCCGGTCACCTGGCCCTGCCCTGCCTCATGGGGGTGCTGGAGGGCCATGAGAACAGACGCTTGAGGCTCTGTGCAGGAACTTCGGAGGTAAATCCATGACCTCATGGAGCAGTTCTTTCTCCGGGCTGGAAAATTAAAAGCCAGTGACCCTGTGCTAGGAAAGATAATGAATCAAATGGTGGATCTGGGCAGTAACCTAGTTTTTTGTTTCCTGGCTCCCATAGAGGTTCCAGCCAGTACAAGCCATAATTCATACAGAAAGATGGAATTTGGTCCATGAAATGGGGCAGCTGGGGTCCTGTCCCTCCTCTGCCACTTACTAACTGTGACCTTGGCCCAGACACTAACCCCCACTGAGCTCAGTGGTCAGCAGCCTCAGGATTGTTGTGGAATGTTCCACACTAGTGTGGAACCTTACAGGCGAGCCCACGGGATAAGCAAACATACCATCTGTATACACAGAGGTGTCATGAATGCTCTCCCTTCCCCCCACCGTCTTCCCCTCCCCCACCGGCCTTAGAGCCCATGAAACAAGGCTAAGAACTTTCAGAGGAGAAATCATTTTTCCAGGGCAACCCCAGACACCTGAGTTTTACAATGGTCATTGATCATTTTCAGGCAGAGACCTTGTCAGTTTTGCATTTGGTTTGAATAGACCCACAGGATTGAGTTCTTGCCCTGATTTTTACATACACAATAATGACACCTGCAAAAGACATCGAAGCCCTTCCTGATGTTCCTGCTCAGGAAGTGACTCAGCTGGGCTGACTGCCTAGCCGGCAGGGGTTTGAGTACCTTGTGTGGTCAGGGGGTGCCATGGGAGCGAGACAGGCATATTTTCAGGAGCCTTCTCCACTCACCAGTGTAGTTTCCTGGGGCCCCCGCCACTGTCTGTCATGCCCTGGAAAGACTCCGTCTCCAGGGAGTAGTATGAAGACACTTAATTCCCGATTCTCCCTTCTGGACGTGCAGCAGATGGCTCCTGGGCCCAGGGTCCGAGTCAAGATCTGATGAGAAAAGGGCTGTGGATGTTGCCTCTAGATCAGCACGCCGAGACCTCTTTCCCCACATAAGCAGTTCAGTGCCAGATAGGCGCAGATCCCGGGTCCCAAGCACACGGTAATCCTGTTTTCCCTGGAAGCAGGTTTTATTATTTTTTTTTTTAATTTTGCAACCGACTTACATATAAAAGTCTTTAATGGTAGAGGTGGACGAGTCAAATGTACCTAAAATATAGAATTCATTCAGGTGGCTACACATTCAGATTTAAAGGTGTATATTTATGTTTTAACTTAGAAACATTGCCATTTTTCTCTCTAGCATATTGTAAAGTCAGACCTGATGAAGCTGCTGGGGTATGCAGGGTGAAAAGTGAGTGACTAAGAGCAGTTTTGTAAGGTGCACCCTAACATTCGCCATGTCTGTCTTCATCACTCACACACTCTGAGTCCCCTGTTTGCCAGAGTACAACCTGTCACTGCTGAGTTCACAGAGATGTCGCCTCTTTCGGAATCTGTATGCGTCGCCCTTGCGGGATGGTCCCTCGCAAGCCAGGCGTCACTTAGCACTGTGTTCGCATGACTGTGTTCCGTGTCGGCGACTCTGCTCCGTGTTCGTGGGATTTTGTGCTACATTAGGGTCCTTAGCCTTCTCCTTCTTTCATTCTGTTGGTGTGGACTCCCAGTCTCTTTGTTTAACCGCGTGCCAGTTTGCTCTGAAGCGATTTTTAAACATTTCTTAGATCACCCTCCCTCCCTGTGATTATGAAGTCGTGCCTCCAGGAGATACTTATATCTTTGCTTCCTTTTTTTTTTCTTAACCCCCGAGTGATCTTGCTACAAATAATTAAAGGCACCCCTTATCCCTGCCCCTGAACTGTGAGAGGTTTTGTTCTCACTTAAGTATAAGGCAACTTCCTCTTTTCCAAGAAGAATTTTGAGTGAAAGGCTTCTCCCACTTATATTCGTGCGTACGTGTCTCCTGTGTGTAATCTCAGCGGGGCGGTAGCTGGATGTCCGTTCTTGCTTAGTTACACATATTTGTATATGATTCCTTAACCAGTTCATTGTAAGAAAACAGCTGTTTATACTCTACGCGGCATACTGGGCAGAAGTTCCGGATAAATCAGAGGTTCTCAGCCCTGGGTGGCCCTTCTAGAGATATGATTGATTGGTCTGGGACCCTGAGGTTTTTAAAAGCTCGCCAGGTGATCCCACGCAAGAGACCCCAGCTCCCTCCTTGATGCCCCCCAGCTGAAGGTCATGTTGCTATGGCAGCCTTCCCACGTGCAAGGTCTCCTCTTGGTGGGACCCCTCACGTGACCTCATCCCTCCACCGCGGCACCCCTCAAACTTCCCTGGGCTCCGGTGCCAACTCCTGAGGCCTAGGGTGGAGCCCAGAAATCTCATCTGTAATGCATGATGACTTCTCACGCCCACAAGCAGCCCCAACCTGGTTTATCTAGAAGATAGGGTGAGGGGAGACACCGCGCTGAGGCCCTGGGGCTGGCCATACCCATGGGGGAGAGTGCCTGTTCTGGTTTGAAAGTGCCAGAGCCCACATGGGGGCTGCTTGTGGCTTTCCCACCTCTTTTGTGATTTGGAAAAGACTGGGACCCTTCAGAGCACCGTTCCCTCGGAGACTATCTTCTAAAGTGAAAAAACAAAACAAAACAAAACAAAAAACCCAAAAACCAAAAAACCATGATCCTGCTTGTCAGACTAGAAAACAGAATTCACCTGGGGCACACAAGCTCTTTGGGGAGCAGACAGTGCCCCCTTGGTCACAGACAGTACCAGCTGAGCCTGTCTCCCACTGAGCCTGTGCCTGGGGTCTCCTCATAGACCCCTCTCCCTGGGACAGCCCTCCCTCCAGCAAAGGCCTAGGTCGGGCCTGAAGGGGAGGAGAACAGGGAGGCACGTGATCCAGACGGCACCTGGCGTTGCCACCGCAGGTGGCATTCAGAGGACAGGCGCCGCTCCCTTCTCCGCCCTGAGGTGCTAGCAGAGCTCCAGCTGGGCTGTGGCACCTGAGGCCTTTGTTTTATTAGATTTGCAGAGTGCTCTTGGAACCCCATAAATCACGGGTTGTGTGGGTGCTAAGGGACCCCAGATGGAGAGTGTGCACCTGCGAACCCAGCTCTCCGGCTGGAAGAGACCAGCTTATCAGCGAGACAGTTCCCCGGGCTCCTGGGAGAGCGAGCAAGGGCCCAGCAGCTTGGAGAGCAGGATCAGGGCGGAGGAGTCGCGGAGCTGGCAGGTTCCCTGTGGAACATTTCATAAAAGGGTGCAGAGAGGGACAGGACGAGGGCAGGAACTGCATGGGGATGTCCTACCACGTGCACTCAGTGCGAACCTGGGATGTCTTCTGAGCTACGCTGGGCTGGTTTTGGCAAACCAGGTCTGCAAGGGCTGGAGATGCCAGCAACTTGGGCCTTGGTGTCTGAGTCAAAACTGTGAGCCACAAATAATACATGACTCCGTGACTCCACAGTGCAAGAAAGGTTGCACTTCATTTTCTCCCACTTAATTCTGGGCCCCAACTCTCTGGGCTTGCGGGACATTCAACCCCGCCCACAACTGAGCTCCACTTCACAACCAAGGCCAGGAGAAGACCCCAGGGCCTTACATAGCACAGAGCACTGGGGAGACGCCCAAAGTCATCATGCCCAGCATCTCCTGGGTGCCACCAAGCCACCCCGTCCGCTAGCTCAAGAATTTAGAAGCCCGGCTTTCTGCTTGGAGCAGGGGTACATAGGGTGGGAAGTGACATGCAAGCCTCGTAAATTAATATTTCAGCAACTGTCTTGTGTCTTCGCTTGGGCTGCTAAGAGGAAATACCATAGATGGGGGCTTAAACAACATATTTATGTCTCACGGTTCTGGAGGCTGGGAAGTGCAAGGTCAAGGTGCTGGCTAATTTGGTTTTTGGCTCGCAGATGGCTGCCTTGTCACTGTGTCCTCACATGGTAGAAAGAAAGGCTCTGGTCTCTCTTCCTCTTTTTATAAGGACACTAATCTCATCATGGAGGCTCTGACCTCATCTAAACCTAATTACCTCTCACAGCCCCCACCCTCCCTCCAAATACCATCCCATTGGGAACTAGGGCTTCAACATGTGTATTCGGGGAGACAAAGAACATTCAGTCCATTACATCTTGAAACAGGCTTCTATCGAGCAGCTGGTGTGCAGCCAAGCCCCCTTGTCCTGCATTATTTCAAGCACCTGGGAATGACACGCAGGGGCCAGGCCCGGGGGCAGCTGCATCGCAGAGCCATTGTCACAGCCGCTCAGTCCAGGTTAGGCCTCCAGTTCAGACCGTCCCTGTCTCTGGCAGTGCTCCTCGACCTGTGGGAAGGGCCTGCAGTCCCGCGTGGTACAGTGCATGCACAAGGTCACCGGACGCCATGGCAATGAGTGCCCCACCCTCTTGAAGCCCGCAGCCTACCGACAATGTCACCAGGAGGTCTGCAATGACAAGATCAACGTGAACACCATCACCTCCCCTCGCCTCGGTGAGTGGCCCCAGGCTTCTGGGGAGGGCACCGCCACCCCCAGCCAGCGAGTCCCCACTGGTGGTAGGGGTTCTAGAAGCCTGAAAGCCCCTCCTTGGGGCTTATCTGAGCCCTGGAGAGGCCAACACTTGTCAGCTCTGTAGAAGGTCAGAGGTTTCGGAGATGGCATTTCATTCTTTGTCATGAAAAAGACATCTGTGAGCGGCGACCTCAAACACTACACTGCAAGCGCCCGCTGGTCACTCTGCCAACAGTGGGGAACACAGGAGGATGGCCCCCGGTTAAGGTTTCGGGGCTCCTGTGCATGAGGAGGGCAAGGGGAAGTGCGTTCTTCCAGAAATGAAGGAGCTGGGGTGTCATTCACGAAACCCTGGTGATGTTCCTTAAGCTGATGCTCGAGAAGAAAGCAGACGGCTTTGATAGGTTGGAGTCTTGAATTCAGTGGCACATGAGGGAGAAGAGGACCATTTAACCTGAAATTAATGATTCCTGTTAACAATCTCTGCTTTTCCAAATAGGAGTCTTTAAGGAATATTTTCCTACCCAGAGCCCTGCTCCCTAAGGCTGAATGCAACCAGAGCAAAGGGGGCTTCTAAGTTGTTTCACTGGGGGGGGTTGTCTTTGAGCTTGCAGAAGGGCACCCCCAGCCTCTGAATGCATAAGCCTCCTTGGTATGCTCCAGGGACCTCCCTCAGGAGGCCCTTCTCTCCCCAGGATGACCCCAAAGAACGTTTAGGCCCCTTGCTTGCACTATGAGCTTATGCTTTGGTGGGCCCTTTGAAATCCACTGCCCCATGTCATTCTGTCTCATAAATGCCAGCGGTGATGGCGTCCTTCGCCAAAAAGTCACAGTGAGTACTGCTTACCTGAGAAGCAGGGCGCGCGGTGCCCTTGCCCCACGGAAGGAGCCAGACCCCAGACCGCCATGCTCTGCCAAGTGGTCAGGTTAGACACACGAGTGCGTCCCTGTAGTAAAAAGCGACATCACATGGCCCTGGCAGGGGGCATATTTCCTCAAGTCCACGCAAGGCTCCAGAGTACATGTGAGTGAGGGCAGCCCCAGAGTGGGTCAGACCACAGGCCCGCTCTGTGCATGCATCAGGACGTCCCCATGCCATCCGTAACCCTTGGGCTCTCTCTCTCCCCACCATCCCCTTAGCCGCTCTGACCTACAAATGTACACGGGACCAGTGGACGGTGTATTGCCGGGTCATCCGAGAAAAGAACCTGTGCCAGGACATGCGATGGTACCAACGCTGCTGCCAGACGTGCAGGGACTTCTACGCAAACAAGATGCGCCAGCCGCCGCCACCATCGCCAAGCTCATGACACGTGGCCCAGCGGTCCCCCAGTGCTCCAGCGCGTGGTCTGAATCCTGATGACATGGCTAGCTGAAAGCCTGCCCACCCAAGAGCACACCAGTCCTGCAGCCAGGACCCCCCAGAGCACACCGCCGCTCACCCACAAGGCTGTCCCAAGAATCCAACCGGATAGAACTTGAGCGTGGACTTGACGTTTGCTGTTAGCGCTTTTGTACTTAATATATTGTTAACGGCCACTGGATGGCTTTTACAGTAAGGAAAAAATAGGCATGAGTCACAAAATTATTGTCATTTCTAAGGTTCTGTGTACCTCAAAGGGAACACCTCCGACAGACAGTTGTCCAAAGAGACGTCATGGAGCGCTTCTGTCTTGGCTTTCTTTTGACGTTTGAATTCCCGGTGCTTGATGTGCCATGGGGGCATTATCCCCCAAAGGAGACATTTTATGTTGAAACAGGCTTTATTCTGAAAGCCGGCGGCACCCTGGAAGGAAGGACAGATGTCAGCGAGCCTCTGCTAATGGCTTCTCCTGAGAGGGCCAGGCTGCCGGAGCCCTTCTTGACCACACGAGAATCAGCACTTTGCCTCTCAACCCATCTCTGAAAACATGTTCTCTAGATCGTGGGCCTTGTCTTGGAAGTCTTGTCCCTAACAGTTTGAATCTATGTCAGCCAAGGATGCCTAGGCCCCATAGTTCTGCATACCACCTGTGTTGGGGAGAATATTCTGGAAGCGTTTGGGTTCGGGGTGGCATCTAATTTTTATACTCTACTGTCCATTGCGTTGGGAAACAGAAAAGCCTTTCTTCAAGGTGCTATGAAATGGGACATATGTTAATTTGGGGAGATGGGACTGGTTCCTGGTGTAAAGGTGAGCTCAGGACAGCTTCTTCGGGGGGTTATGGCCCCTCCACCTTCTGGGGGGCCTCTACTCCAGGCAGTACTTCATAAAGCTTTGCACCTTATAGATGGCTTCCCATTGACCTTGGCCGTCTACCTGAAGTTGATTCTTTTTAGAACCTCTGGCCTGGGACCGGTTTCCTCCAAAAGCCACTCAGCCTGGTGTTCCGGGATCCGTGGAAGAGGGCCACCCAGCGAGGATCACTGCACAACCACCATGTCTTCCCATAGCCCAGACCTTGCGGGACCCATCATTGTCATTGACCCATCTTCTTAGTAAGGCAAGGATGACTCTCAGAAAAGTACGAAGAAAGTCTTTCCCTCCTGCACTCCCGCAAAACAGAGCTGTGCCCTCTCCAGATACCTGGGCAGATGACAAGAGTACAGAAGACAGTGGGACCCTGCCCGCTCTGGGAGCCGGGAGGGAAAGACTCTACATGCCAGGAGGCCTGTTTCGTTCACCAACTTGGTGGGTGTTGGATGGGTGCTTACGTTCAAGGACTTTACCGTGATAAACCCCTCTTCGCCTCCCTTATTGTGGACAGGGAGCCTCACGGATGCCAATCTTCCTGGGGTCATCTCCAAGGACTTCCTGATTTATTGGTGCTGTGTTTATGTATCTGCTTTTGTTTTTGACGATGTCACAACTTTAGGGTTAGCTTAAGGCTGTTTCAGTGTATGATTTTTCGTATTCCAGAGACAGAGAAGTGGTAGGGATGACAAGAAATGTGTGCGGTTCCACTTGAATCAACGAGAAGTATCGAGAAACCTGCTTGGGTGCTGTGTGTAAAGAACTGAGAGAATGCCAGGATGGAGTGATCCACCCTGCAGTGTAACCCCCACCCCACCCCCAATGGTTGCACCAGAGCCTGTGCAAAATGCTGTCCTCACCAGCTCAGGCTTGGCCACCAACAGACTCCCCCAAACCCCGTTTCCACAAAACTCTCAAATTCTTGGGGAGCTAGGGTTCTGTGTTCCCCTAGCCCCTATGGGCTATGCTTCACCACAAAACATCAGAAAGAGCAGCCTCAGACACTGAGGAGCAGAGCCGGGATGGGCAGCTAAGGAAGCCAGGGCAGCTAAGGAAGCCAGGGCAGCCTTGCTTGCCCATCCGCATGCTCGTACACAGGCTGGGCAAGCTCGCCACTGGCGAGCCCTTTCGCTGGTGCCTCTGAATGACCCCCTGCTGGTTACCTTGACTGTATCCACTGGATGCATCTGGCAAGGGCCTCATACCTTCAAAAGGCAAATAATTGATTTGGCTCTTAGTAAACACCCCGTTGGTTCCCCCAACGTCGGTGTCTTTCTGACCTCTTTTAGCTCGTGCTGGCACTGTTGCTCTGAAATTCCCCAGCCTGCCTTCTGTGCATGGCACAAGCAATGATCGATTTCAGCGAAGCCAGCCTGGCGCTCTTTTTCCACTGTATGCAGAAGACATTGAAACCCTGTGATCACAGCAGTGACGTTTCTTTATTAACGCTACCCTGTACTGTCACTCAAGTACTGTACCTTTTTGATTGCACAAATGTGTTACTAACTGCAGAGTTTCATGACCTTATGGTGCTACTTTCGTGGGTGCAAATGAACCCTCTCACTTGACCATGGCTTGATATTACCAGAACACAGGGAAAGATCCTCGGCAGCAATAATACCATTGCTTTGCTCTCTTTTCTTTGTTTCAGAGTCAAATGTATATATTTTCCATTAGTTAACTTACGTTACGTACTGTACCCGTGGTATTTTTGTTTTACTTTTTGGTGCTGGTTTTGAAAGAGAAAAAAAGAACAGAAGACAAACATTGGACACCACTGTAAATGAAAAATTAATCATTTCATTGGAAGTGAGTCGAACATGTTTTAATAAAATGTTTTTCCATAACAATTTTAAGCTGTCTGTGAAGTACAAGACAAAAACCAGGGCTCAAGGGCTGACAGAGGGAGGCCTGTCCTTCTGCAAGTGGGCCCGTAGCTTGCCTGGAACGGCGTCCCGACCACAGCTGTGGACGGTGTCAGGGGTCGCTGCTAAATGCAGTTCTGGCGGTGGCCGCGTCTCCCTGAGCAAGGACTAACAAATCATCCTGTCCCAGGCCTCACCCCGGTGCGGTTGTAAAGCCCTGGGTGGGGACACGAAGGTCTGACAGCTGTGCCGGGAGTCTGGGTCTGACACAGAGCAGCAGCCACCTCGCTCGCGGAGACGCCCATGCTCTGTGGAGGTGCAATGACCCCTGGTGTGGGGGGCCCTGCAGACAGAGCCCAGGCCCTGGTCATGCCAGAATGGGCATCTGCTCCCTACAACCTGTCCCCCTTTAGCCCCCGCCTCCCCCACCCTGCCGATGGTCCATTCAGCTTCTCTCCTCGTGCAGGTGTGAGGCTGGACCCTGGCCCTGCCATCCTTCCAGGCTGAGGACACGGCAAGGGTACCACACCGTGGAACCCCATCTGGGCTTGACACAGAGCAGAGATGTCACTGCTCCTTCTCCTGGTGGGGGTGGGGGAGAGGGCGGTTCATCTCCTTCTGGCATCAAGGAGAAAGAGCTCCCCAGCCAAGAACTTGGAGCTCTGTTCCACAGAGAGCGCCTCCTTTGAATGTTGGAGCAGCCCCCAGAAATTTCCTGAAGTCAAGACCATTTGTTTAACAGCAAACTGCCCACGGCACCCCCAGTTGCCAGGAAACACGAGCCTGTTGCTTGTGTTAATCATTAATCATCAGCCACCTACCTCAGAGACCTGTTAGTATCTTCTCCTCCTTTCTCTGAGAGCTCTGATCTCTCAGGAACCTCCAACAGCTCCGATGGTATGTCATTTCTCAGGAGTGGCTGCAATTCCTGGGGGGCCCTCAGCAATTTCAGTTTGATGGGTGAAATTGACAAGCTCTCAGTCAGCGGCATTGAGTGGGTTTCTAGTAGGAACCAAGCACTCCCTGGAACTGATGAGAACACAACAAAAACAGAACAGAAGACCAGCTCAGGAGCCCGCAGCCCCACTGAGCAGGCAAGCCTGGAGTCTTGAGCAAGAGATGCAGGACCTCCAAGAAGGGAAAGGTTAGGACCACCTTTGTGGGTTTGCTGATTGGCCTCTGGACACAGACTAGAAGGGTTGAGGTTGGAACTTCCATGAGCTCTCCAGGCCACGCCACTGGCTCGTGCCCCCTGTCCTGCATTGACACTATTCTTGAGTCACCGGACCTTCAGATACCCCATTACATCTTGACCTCAGCAGCCCCTCTCCTTTGGAACATCCTCTTCTCACAGCTTCTGGACCACTGCCTCCTGACTTTTCTCCTCCTCCAGCTCCTTCCTGGCTCTCCTTTCTCTGCCAGCTGTAGATGATGGAATGCCCCAGGGCTAACCCTAACCCCCATCTCTCTATATACTTTCTCCATAGGTCATGTCACCCAGACCCGAGACTGAAAACCAAGCATGTTCTGGTATCTCCCCAATTAACATCTTTGGCCCTGACCTCTCTCTTGACCTCCATGTTCATACATGACTTCTCTATGTGCATAGGCAATCCTGCAGGGAGCTCTGGGACTGGGATGGCCCTTCAGAGTTGTCCCAAATCTGAGACTCGATGGGGACAGCTCACCTCTGCTCCATGCAACATTAGCTGGGGTGATTCAAAGCACAAATAGAGGCTGGGATTTTCAGAAAGCTCCCATGCTTGTCTATCTGGCAAACAATGCTAGTTCTAAGAACCTCAGCTGGGACCTTCCACCAGAACACCTACATGTGACCTCTCCGAGGGGCTGCTTGGCAACCCTGTAGCACAATGGCAGGGTTGCAGTGGTCAATGCTCTGAGAAAGAGCACAACTCTCATGACAGTGACAACTCAAAACTTACACAGCGTCATGTCCACCATCCTCTAATAGTTAAAGCAGTCACAAAGGCTCACATAAGTTCAAGGGGAGGGGACGAAGAGTCCATCTCTTGCTGGGGAGAGTGGCAAGGCTCTGGAAAAGCAGGTGAGATGTAAAATACTTAGCCGCTTGGCAGAAGATTCACAGGCCCCAAGATGCAGAAGATGCTCACCCTTCCCCTAGAGTCTCATCCCATTTCAACATCATGGGCGGGGTCAAAGCCCTGGATTTCATCATCTAAGTCCAGTGCAGGTGCAGGATGGCTTCCTCCTGTGTGCGACTCCCTCAGGTAGAGCTTGTCGACCCCAGTTTCTGTCAACCTAAAGACCAGGGAACTCAAAAGAGCCATTGTCTCCTTCCAACCTCCAACACCCAAGAGAAAATGGTGGGATGGGCATGGGACAACCGATGTAGATACTATTTAAAAGGAGGGGAAGGGGATGCACATGGCAGCCACTATCCATAGCAGTTCTAAAGTCCGGCATGCCACCTGTGGCCAGCTCCATCAGTCCCTGCCCTACCACCTGCAAATGATTCTCCCGGGACTGCCTCCGGGAGCCAATGATGCTTGCTGTTTGTCATGATTCATTTTTTTTCTTTTCTTTTTTTTTTTTTTTTTTGGTTTGATTGGTTTATTTACTTATTTTTTAAAAAATTTGTTGGCCATTTTCAGTTTTTTTGTTTTTTGCTTTTGTTTGTTTTTTTTAATGATTTTTTATTATATTATGTTAGTCACCATACAGTACATCCCTGGCTTCCGATGTAAAGCTCGATGATTTTAGTTGCGTATAACACCCAGTGCACCATGCAATACGTGCCCTCCTTACTACCCATCACCAGTCTATCCCATTCCCCCACCCCCTCCCCTCTGAAGTCTTCAGTTTGTTTCTCATAGTCCATAGTCTCTCATGTTTCATTCCCCCTTCTGATTACCCCCCTTTTCTTTATCCCTTTCTTCCCCTACCGATCCTCCTAGTTCTTATGTTCCATAGATGAGAGAAATCATATGATAATTGTCTTTCTCTGCTTGACTTATTTCACTTAGCATTATCTCCTCCAGTGCCGTCCATGTTGCAGCAAATGTTGAGAATTCGTTCTTTCTGATAGCTGAGTAATATTCCATTGTATATATGGACCACAACTTCTTAATCCAGTCATCTGTTGAAGGGCTTCTCGCCTCCTTCCACGATTTAGTTATTGGACAGAGCTGCTATGAACATTGGGGTGCATATGGCCCTTCTCTTCACTACGTCTATATTTTTGGGGTAAACACCCAGTAGTGCAATGGCTGGATCATAGGATAGCTCAATTTTTAACTTTTTAAGGGACCTCCACACTGTTTTCCAGAGTGGCTGTACCAACTTGCATTCCCACCAACAATGTAGGAGGGATCTCCTTTCTCCACATCCTCTCCAACAATTGTTGTTTCTTGCCTTGTCAATTTTTGCCATTCTAACTGGCGTAAGGTGGTATCTCAATGTGGTTTTGATTTGAATTTCCCTGATGGCTAATGATTTTGAACATTTTTTCATGTGTCTGTTAGCCATTTGTATGTCTTCATTGGAAAAGTGTCTGGGGAGTGTCGTGATTCATTCTTAATGGTAAGGGAAGCAAAATGCAATCAAGTGCTCTTCCCTTTGGAGAGGATGTCCTGGCATGCTCCAGACCTCTGAACTCCTAAACATTTCACTGATAACATGTGTCTTTGAATATTCACAGTAATTATCTCCCACCTGCTAGAGTACAGGTATCTTACTAAGACCTCCAATTTACGTGCCTTTTCTTGCTCGTCTGGTTTGATTCACAGAATATCATGGATGCAGGGGGTCAGTGTGGCTGCCATGGAGGGTCTGTGCAGTCTAGGTCCTCTGGGGCTATGTTACAACAGAGGGTCACATAGCCCTTGGAGGAGACTGTATATGATGGCTGCTGTTGTCTGTCACGCATGAGCGTGAATTACTCTGGTCTTTCTCTCCAGCAGAGATGGAAAAGAATGCATTTCCTATCTTCATAGTCATCTACCTTGTATCTTGAACCCTGTCAATCAGCTCTAGAAAAAATACCACATCTGACACAGCAGTCCGTGTGTGGCTAATTCTACAACCGTGGTTAAGACTGTGGTAGTTCACGGTCATGTGACAGGACCAAATCTAAATTTTGTAGGGGCCAGACTGATGACTTTGATGGGGATATGATGGCATAATCTTCCCTACATTCTTTAGGGCTTTCCGCATGACGCGCAAATACGCTGTCCTCACTGGGTTGAAATATTACTCTTGACTTACTTTCTTGCCTGGAGAGAGAGAGGCAGTTTCTCAGGCTTCCACTTGGCCTTCCCCACGACAATGGTGCTTTATTCCACAGGCCAAGTTCATTCATTCCAAGCGCACATTCAGGGCAGGGGAAATGATCACTGGGTGACCGTAAGGAACCACAAGGCCCATTATGAACCAAACCTGGACCAAGGCTCCATTTATTATCCAAACCCCATCCCCCTTCACTGTAAGAGGGGACCATGATAAGACTGTGGGTCCCCAGCAACAATGTCAACTTGGATCCTCTGTGCAGCATGTAATTGATGGATAATTAAATTAATCATCCTCAGCATTTTTATTGTCTTTCTCCAATGTATGAGTAACCCTCAGTAACAGCCATTGAATTTCTTTCATTGAAATTCTTTGAATTTCATCTTTCAAATGACTGAGACATGACGCCACCAGGGAAAGTTTTCACCATTTCCCTGCACCGATGCCAGGAGCATGAGGACCTTTGGTCTAGCTGACAGGGATGCAGCTCCAAAATCCTATTCTAGGGTCTGCTTCTTAGGATCATTCCTGGCACAAACCACTTTGGTTCAGGTTTGGGAACCAGTCTCTGAGGCGGAGATCTGGGGGGAGGGGAAGGTTCACGGGGAGGCGCCCTCAGGAATACTGTGATGGTGTGAGAGCATCCGGGTGGGGCATAGGGAGACACGAAACTCTGATGCAGTCACCACAGGAACTCAATGGGTGCTGTAGGGAGCTTTCGAGATGGAATGGCCCTTCGAAGTTGTCCCATGTTAAGGCAAGTGGGTGGCCCTGGCTGCCAGCTGCCCTGGGGAAGATGGAGTCGTAAGAGTTAGCTCCCTTCCACTGAGGGCAAGGCCTGGGGACTGACTCTGCCGTGGGTCAGCCAACACTGCTGGCAGCTGGGGGAACGAGGGCCTGGCTTCTGGAGGGAGACCAGTGTGGCACACCACAGCTCCCATGGCATGCCTCAAGCTTAGATCTTACAAAATTAAATTCTCAATTTCCTCCCTCTTATAAACCCTTTCCTTCTAGAGGCTTCCTCCTCTCAGTCAATAGCACCACTATCCACTAATGTCTGACATCAAAACTTCAAGGTCATCCTTGCTTCCTCAGTTTCCCTTTCTATCCCCAGTCCAAAGCGGCCATAAACACCACTGGTTCTGCCTCCAAATTATGCCTCTAATCTGTCTGCTTCTCCTTCTGTCTGTGCCACCACTGTGCACCAAGTCACAGACCCTCACCAGGACCCTGTACAAGCTTCCTATCTCCCTCCCTCCTTTCTGATTCTTTCCAATACATTCTCCACATGCCAGTCAGAGCAGTATCTCCCGAACATAAATCCTGGCATTCCCCCACTTGAAACCCTTCAGTAGCTTCTTGGCCCTGGAGTTTTCTCATCTCACAACCCAGTGTGATCCTGCCCCTGCTGTTCTTACCTCCCACGTGGTCATGCTCACACCCACATCAGCCACATGGCTTCCTTCTGTCTGATGATCCTCCACCCTCTTCCCTGCTTTGGGTCTTTGCAGGTCCTATCACTTGTGTTGCCCCCCCCAACCCCAGTTCTTCCCATGGCTGATTATCTACATTCCTCATGCCTCAGCTGAAATGTTATTCCTCAGACAGACTCTCCTTGAACCTTCTCTGAAGTGACTGCCCTGTCATGGTGGCCATCTTTGTTCCCTCCTCAGTGCTCACCATAACCTGTCATTAGTCTGTTAACCTGTTTTGCTAGCATGTTGTCTGTCTGCCCATCTAGAAAGTAGGTGCCACCAGGGCAGGAAACACAGGCTTCCCGTGTGTCTCCACATCCTCAGTGCCCAGCACTTGCACGCGCTAAGTGAATGCACTTCCCCTTTGCTGGATTATTTAGATTATTTTCAGATAAGTTCAGGATTGTACCAGAAGATGTTTGTACTGGATAAAAGAAGTGCACTCTGAATTCAATGATTTTTTTTTTTTTGCATATACCTCAAGTGATACAAATATTTGGACAACTTTCTGTAAGTCAATGAAAACAAGATGTTTGCAGTTTTTCAAATTCTCCCCCATGTCAGCCACCCCTTGCCAACAGAGACAGGTGTTTCCAAATGGTTGCCATGGTGATCTAGAAGCTGTTTTCTCTCCTTTTCATTTTATCTTTGGAACAGGAGAGTGACAGATTTGGGAGGCAAAGTGTCTGAGGCTTGGTGAGGATCCTTGTAAAGCTTGACGTGGCGCCACCATCTGGTGTTTCTGGAATAAAAGTTTAACCTTGAGACTGAAGGAATTGTCAGGACAAGTGCATGTGCCTGCTGGGATGCAGTGTAACGTGGGTGCTCACTCTGGGGTTTCCTGGCCAAGGGACACTCGTTATTCCCCCATGCACTAGGAAATTGTCATCCCATTGATTTTGAAGCCCTTCTTAGAAAAACAACTCTTTTTAGAGCCCAAGCAGCTTCGGGGCGCCTTGTGGCCCAGGCGGTTGAGCATCCGACTCTTGGTTTCTGCCCAGGTCTGATCTCAGGTCTGATCTCAGGGTTGTGAGATCGAGCCCCATGCCAGGCTCTGTGCTCAGTGTGGAGTCTGCTTGGGTTTCTCTCTCCCTCTTCCTCCGCCGCCCCCACCCCCCACCACTGCTCACTCGCTCTTTTTCTCTCTCTCTCACTGAAATAAATATATCTTAAAAAAAAAAAAAAAGAACCCAAGCAGCTTCAGCATTTCAGGGGATAACTTTCAAAAATGATGAAGAAATCAGGTTTTCCTCCTGGAATTCCTTAGGAGAATGCTGGAATTTCCCTTGGAAAAGACTAGCTACTCAGGTCTGGGGGACTCTAACCTTCTACAGGAAAAATGTAAATGACCCAGTGAATCAAAGAGTCCCTTAGTAGATAGGGCCCAGTCAACCTGAAACAAAACTCCTTTGTGGCAGAGCCAGGAGGATGGGGATCAGGACATAGCAGGACTGCCTCGGGCCCCACCCAGTGACTGCCACTTACCTACAGTCCAACACACAGAAGTTCTGTGCACAGACATGCAGGCTGGCCTAACTGAGGCTCAGGGAAAAGGACTGTCCCTGCAGTCTTCAACAGACTCCTCCCTGCTCCTTCCATAGTCTCTCTCTCCCCTTCATTCTCTGTGTTCAACATTCTCTCTCCTCCATGCTTGCCATCTTTTAATCTTACTTTCTGTCTTCTTCTTGGATTACATGTATTTATTCTCTCTCTTTCCCTTCCTCTACCCATCCCTCCTTCACTCCTCTTTTCCTGGTCACTGTCTACATCTTACCACTCCTTCCAATTTCGGATGATTGTCCACTTTTGACTTTGGCCCCATTGTTGATGTAGAAACTTTCTCTGAGGGCCCACTCATGGGTCCCAAGGGAAGAGTGAGTTCCTCTAGGGACTGAGTTTCCACTGACTCTTCAGATGTCCGAATACCCTTTAAAAACTCACTCTCAAACCACTCAGAATCCTTGCAAACTAACTGTTCTTTAGAAGTTTTAGAAGTCTCTCGGTGCTCACTTTCAGCCTCATTCTGTGTGTGCCGATCACACGTGCAACAATCCTTCGGCTAATGACACATATCAGCAATTGGCTTTCTTGCCACTGAGGTTAGTTTTAATAAGCCAGCTGATGGTTATAAAACAGCAGTTCTGGAAGTTCCATCCAAAGATTGCTATGTATTAACACATTAGTAAAACAGTGTATTGCAAAGTCAACATACTATTATAATTGTTGACCTATCAAATACAGAAAATTTTTGAAACTTCAATGGAAGCCAGATGCCGTTGTATTAAATTGGAATTCAGTAGAGGAAAGAGAGAATGTAGCAAATGTTTAGCAACATTGGTTTGATGTGTTAATGATTTTTGCCAATATTGTTTTTTATAAAATAATTATATCCATATATATTACATTATAATGTATTTCATTTGTATTCTGTTTACATCTAATGGACATACATGCATATACACAATGCCTACATGTGAAGTGTGACCGCAGGGTTGGTTAACTTGGGACATTCTCTTGTGCCTTATGTAATGGCCCTAGAGCAATTTCAGCAGAATCCCTGTGTCCTCTGGAGCAGTGGCCACATCGCTCAATGAGGACAGAGGCTCCCAAGGCAAATGCAACACCCATCTCAATGCACAAATGGTGGAGTATCAGACTTGTTTATATCATGACTTCTCTGCTAATGACCATTTTACAATGTAAGTAAGTCAATACACTTTTATGGGGCAGTGTGGTGGCTGTAAGGTGGGGGGAAGGGTGAGAGTTGATGCACCGTCCCCCGTCCTTGAGGAATCATAACAATATGTTGTTGTATGTACCCGTCTCTTGGCAAATAGTGGCTCTGCCCAAATGTGGAAAAATATTTAACTCAGTTCAAAATTAATAGGGCCGTTGGCTCAGTGTTTAGGATAAACAAACATCTGCCCAAGGAGTAATCAGATCTGCTGTCTTTCAGATGGCTGTAATTCAGCAAAGCCAAGTCCTCAAAGTTTGAGTGCCTCCCTTGTAAGCACCATCAAATGACTTCTCTGCCTCCAGCTTTGCACTGATCACCAATGTCACTTCATAATGACATTACCTGTGCTTTCCAAGCTATTGATGGGTCAAACCACAATGGAGAGTCCTGTGCAGTCTGCTCTGTCTAGACCATGCCTCCTGGCCATGGTGGATGGGCACACCTCCCTGCACGCAGCCAGTTGCCAGTGGAAGCCGGACTCTGACATGGCTATTTCAGGATGCCCAAAGAGATAAAGAGTAACATACCTTTTTAAAGGAACAGGAAATCATGAAACGAAATCAAGAGGATGGGGAAAAAAGCCAACAAGCAAACTCGTAATTAACAAGCAAACTCATTACAATGAAAAACTCAAAACACCGGATAAACTCTAGAGCTGAAGGAATAAAACAGAGTATTCGTGATTGGAAGGTAGGATTGAAGAATTTTACCTAAAAGGCAATATTGAGAAATGAAGTTTTTCTGGGTTGGTTTGTTTGTTTTTTAGTGAAAGTATCGTTAAGAAAGAGTGAGAATAGTTTTAAAGGTATCAACTTTTGTCTGATAGGAGCTCCCTAGCTGAGAATAGAAGAAATGGCAGAGAAGCCATATTGGGAGAGATACTCAGGATGGCCAAAAATTGATGAAAGTCATGAGCTTTTGTATCAAAAGAATATGAACAGAATAAATTGAAGTAAATCTGTACCTCACACAACATAGTGAAACTGCAGAAATCAAGGATGAAGAGCAAATTAGAAGCAACCAAAGAGCTGGAAGACCCAGAGGGATAACAGCTAACTGACAGCAGGTGTGAGAAAAGAATGGGATAATATCTTCCAGGGCCAAGGGCAGCTCTACCTCCTCCTGCTTGGTTCACCTGCTAGTGTCCCATGGAATGTACAGCGGGAAGCTCATCTTCACCCTTCTCCAGAGTCTCCCACAATGGGCAGGGGTCAATTCTCATGCTCATGGCCCCTCCCCAGGCCTGCTCATCGTAATGAGTGGCCCCACCCCTCACCCATTCTTACAAAAGCCAGAAACCTGAGGACCAGCCCATAGACCGGATACTCACAAGTCCTGTCACTTTCTGTCTTTTAAATTCCCTTCAGTTCATCCTTGTTCCCCACCCCCAGTGGACGCTGTTCTGGCTCAGACTCATTGCAGTCACCTCCTGGCTAGTCTTGCCACCTCTGGCCACCATACTAACACCTAAGTGACCCTTTGAAGTCTAATAGGGGCTCCCTTTACTGCTTTCCTGCTCGAAGCCCATCCCCAGCTCACTCTCAAGGCAACATGCCGTCCCTCCAGCCCTGTCCCTCCATTCCCCTCCCATACCCTGCCCATGCTTACCCCTGGACACCAAACTCTCTGAGCCAGGAGTCTGCGAGCTATGGCCCACCAGCCTATTGTTATAAATAAAGGTTTATTGGAACAGGCACGCCCGTCTGTTTATGTGTTGTCTGTGGCTGCTTGTGCACTACAGAGACAGAGCTGAATAGTTGGACAGAGCTCCCTCCAGGGATAGCCAATTCCTAGACACTTGCTCATCTGGACACCCTAGGAACAGACTGTCCAAGAGTGCGCTTTTCGCATGCAAACCAACTAGTCCCCAACCGCCATACCACACCCACAGCCACCTTCTCTGTGAGGCTCTCACTCTAATATCCAGGCCACTCTCCTCCTGCCCTCATCCCCTCAGGACAAGCTTTCAAACAACTAGGGGACAGCCCCTATACTCCAGAGCCCACCGGTCTTATTCAAACGAGGCAATCCTAAGCCAGCTTACCATGCCTTGCCCATTCCTTCCCACAGAAACCACAGTAAAGGCTTTTGTCTCCATCCATCCTCCCCGCAGCTTCATCTTCCTCGTGACTGACCCTAGTGCTTCCGCACGGGGCCCTGCAACCCCCTTTTGGGAACTGTGAATAACAACCAACTCTCTTTTCATTGGCAATCATCTCTCGATCTGCCGGCTGTGCTCTACCTTAAATAGTCTACTCATACATTATCTCAGGGGGATTCAGGCAGGACCCACAGGTGGACACCCTGGGGCCTGTTTGCCTGGCTGGGTGGGTTTCATGGCAGGGGCGCAGATGGGCCAATATGTTGTGTTCAAGCAGGTGGTCAGCCGCCAGGCAGCACCCTGCCAGGCTCAGCCCTCACACCTTCAGCGGACCCATAGCTGCTTCTTCCTTCTGAAGCTGGGAAATGGGCCTCACTCTTCCTGGCTCTCTTTGGAAAGAGAACACACTAATAAATCAAACACCAAAATATTTATATCCTTATCTCATGATCATGCAAGCTTCCCGGATGATAGGAACCTTTTGAACCTTTGGCCTACCCATCATGGACCCCAGCCTTCCGTCAGCCTACACTGCACATGACCTTACCAGAATTAAAACCTGCCCCCAAGAGGCCTGAAGGAATACTGGAGGTCACCTGATGGAGAAGTGAGGATTTGGCAGACAGAGGCAAGGAAAGGGCATTCTGGGCAGAAGGGACAGAGGTGGACAAGGAGTCGCTGGAGTGTGGGGTGCGGCATCGTGGCAGTGACAGGTGTTGAAACTGGAGGCCCAGTGACCAGTGTGTTTGCAGCTCCTGGGCCCGGTATGGATGAAGGGCTCAGTAAAGAGTCTGGCTGAGTGAATGAGGACAAGAGGCGGCCATAGTCAGATACAGGGGACCTCGCTGCCTGACTGACAGTATGTTTGCCTTCTGCTCAGATCCGGCCAGCTGGGCTCCAGGCAGAAGAGGACACCTAATTAGACTTTGCTGCTTCTTTTTTTTTTTTTTTTAAAGATTTTATTTTTATTTATTTGACAGAGATAGAGACAGCCAGCGAGAGAGGGAACACAAGCAGGGGGAGTGGGAGAGGAAGAAGCAGGCTCATAGCGGAAGAGCCTGATGTGGGGCTCGATCCCATAACGCCGGGATCACGCCCTGAGCTGAAGGCAGACGCCCAACCACTGTGCCACCCAGGCGCCCCTAGACTTTGCTGCTTCTGAGAGACTAAGGCAGGATGGCCAGGGGTGTTTCCAAGCTGAGCTGGAAGAGCTGGTGAAGCCATGCTCCTAAAGTAAATAACTTGTACTCTGTCCCTCAAGGACAAAACAGGTGTCGTGGAGCCCTTTTGTGGTTCCTTGCAACATACACATGCCACGCACGAGCCAGCAGATGCCCCCTGTACCCGGCCTGTTAAGAGAGTAACGGTTTTCGCCAAGGTCACACAGCACTTCGGGGGTGAAACTGAAAGCAGCAATGACCCTTGGCCCCTGTCCTAAACTGGGCTTCTCTCCCTCTCTCTCTTTCTCTTTTTTTCCACTTGCTTTGACCAAGGGCCAAAGACAATCCACCAAACCATGGACTGAGGTCTGGGCCCAGACGGGAACTCCTCTCCTCCAGGGCGGCTGAGATACCAGTTTCTTCTGACCTGCCGCAGCCCGCTCACAGCATCGTGGTTCTGTCCTCCAACAAGTGTCTCCTGTGGCGGCCAGGTGGAACGACAGCCCCTGAGCGGAGAGGAGATGGCTCACGTATCCCTGGAAAGAAGCAGGGAGAGCTGGAAGCTGGACCCGATGGAAATGGGCCTGGTCTAGCTCCCTGGGAAATGTTCAGGTGGTAACACGTCACGACTATGCCCCACAGAGCCTCCCTTCACTGAACAGACTTCCTTGGACCCTTCGGAAGACCCCGGAATTTTCACCTGATTCCCAACCCTTCCTTCTGATGCTAGAGAGTTCCATACAACAATTTTAACAGTTATTTATTGAGCCCTCATTATGTGCCTGGCACTGTACTAGCTGATGTCCATGTGGCAGTCGTCCCCTGCAAATAACATAGGCTCTGTGCTACGCATGTCGGAAGTCAAAGGGTACGGTGGTAAATATGGCAGACAGGGCCCTGCCGTCATGAGCCTGTGCCTGAAACCCTTCCGTTTCAGAAGGTTGGTGCGATATTTTTGTGGAAAGACCATAAATCTTCAAGAGGCCTGGATTCAAGACATAGGTCTACCTTCTTCTTTCCAGCTGTGTGCTAAATGGCAGTGAAGTGAAAGTTCAGATTGATATCAAGGCCGTAGATACTGGGCGCCTAAGACAGTGCCTGACCAAAATTGTCCAACTGTGTGGAAAAACCAGTCACAGGTCCCTTAAACCACATACCCATTTCACGGATCCAGGAATATTGATGATTCAAAGATTGCCTTGAGGAGTGCTGGCGGTGTGCTGTGAGCCTCACTCTGGCCCTGCCAATGGGGAGAGGGAGACGGTGCCTCCTGCAGCCCTTACGCCTAGGAAAAGGGGCTACGTGGGGACTTCTCAAGGATTTAACACATACCCAGAAGCTTGAACGGCACAGTGGACTGGTGCCCAGCCCACACCAGAGAAATAAAAAATGGGAGAGCGGACTGTATCAGTCCACCGGGGCTGCCATAACAAATTATCACAGATGGTGTGACTTAAACAAGCAAGATGTATTTCTCACCATTCTGGAAGCTGGAAGCCCCACGTTAAGGTCCAGCAGGGTTTGGTTTCCGGTGAGAGCCCACTTCCTGGCTTGCAGACAGCAGCTTTGTTCTCACACGGTCCTCCCTCTGGATGTACTCTGGTGTGAAGTGGGGAGGGAGGCAGGGAGAGAGGGAGAGAGGAAAGAGAGAAAGGGAGGTGGGGAGAGAATATGCTTCTGCTATCTTGTCTTATAATGACACCAATCCTATTGGATCAGGGCTCCACCCTTATGACCTCATTTAACCTTAATTACCTTGTTATAAGCCCTGTCTCCAAATACTGTCACATTGGGGCTGAGGACTTCAACATATAAAAGTGGGGGGGAGGGACACAAGTCAGTTCATAGCAGCCTGCCTAGCTGCTTTGATAGCAAAACACCAGAGAGGTGGCAGCACCAGGATCAGTCTGCTTTTCTAGAGTGTGTGGAGTGTGTGGGCTCCATGTAAGAGAGAACCAGCATAGGGGGCCTTGGGTCCTGTCCAAGAAGACTGTGTGGTGAGGGGACCACAATAATCCAGCTCTAACCTGCCCGTGTCAAGGAGCTGAGGAACGAGCCACAAGTCAGCCACAAATGGAGGAAAGATGTCTCCCACACAGCCCTATAGATGGAAGATGCCAGCAGATGATGGGACAGTGGGTGTGTATCTCCAAGCAACCAATCAAAGTGTCTAGGAGGAAAGTCTGCCTTTGATGCCCATGAGGCCCAAAGAATGCTTATACTCAGTAGCCACATGAGTACCTGACAAGTGGCATCTTTTCTCCTCCCCTTTTCTCTCCACCCTCCCCAAGTTCACAGAAGAAGAATGCCCAAGTGAGAAAAACTCAGGAGGCTTATCATAGACCCCTCTTCCAAGCAGGCTTCCAGTCCATGTAAGAGAAAGAGTAATCTCAACTTCAGAATTTGGGTTATTAAACAGAACTAGATATTTTTATTACTAAATTGAGACAATATTTTGCAGATTTACTTGACTTGAGAATGTGTCCATAGAACTGTTTTTATTACCTAGGAGAGACCGGAAAATTCATGGGCCAAAGTTTTCATCCAGGGTCAGGGGAAGAACCAGCCCCACAATATGGACTTAAAGGAACAGTGAAGAGGCAACTGCAAGATGATTCATGGCCACCCCAACTCCCGAATTTTTGTGTGCTTAATGCCACGGGTACATGTGGGTCATGGTTTTCACATCTTAAACTAAAGATAATACAACCTACCCTGAAAGAGTGTTCAGAAAATTAAACTCTGTATTTCAGTGTCAACAAAACACCTAGGACAGAGCTTGGTACACAGTAGGTCCAAAGAGATGGTTGCCAGTGTTATTGTTGTTCATGGTAATAATAAAAGCTGGATCAATAGCATTAAAAAGCATCTTAGCAGTTTTCCCAAACCCAAGCTTGCTTTGTTTCCTGTCTCTCCAAAGTTGACTCTCATGTTTAGGTCAGTTTCCAGTCCTATGGGGTCTGAGGAAGTCCTCAACTGCAAGGAAATCTGGCCCCTCTCCCTAGCCTAATACAACTTCTGAATTTTATGTGGAAATCTTAAACCTCTCCTCATTTGGTCTCCATTTGGATCTTTGAAAATACAAGATGTGCTGTATATGGTTTCTCCCCAGACACATGCTGAATACTAATCACTGTTTTCCAGAAAGCTCAGCATCTGGGCAGCTATCTAGCCCCTGGGATCACCAATGGAATTAGACTAATACCAAGGACTGGTTACCACAATACCTCATTCTCTCATGAATATCATTAAATTAGCTTTGTTTCAAGAAACCTTAAACCTTCGACTTTTAGCTCACTCCAGTCTTTTCTCAGTATTCCAGAACATGATTTATGGTGACACCATACCACAATTAAGTTATATGTGGCTCAAACTCTAATTCACAATTGATGAGTCCTTTAACAATGGCCCTGAATAATGTGGTGTTAATGGCCAGCCCTGGTGGTCTGCTCCTACCAGATGTCCATTACTAAGTCTACCCTGTGTTTTACAACATTCCTACTGGAGCCCCATAGCTACTCAAGGGGACAACTGCTTTATTTAATGATTGCTAATTATGTGCAATCAGCTAGAGCAGAATAGACAATGTGGAGGTTACTGCCCCCGCCTCTAGAGACAAGATAAAAAATGTATTTTTTGAAAGTCAGTCAGTTTTTCCTCAAGTGGATTATGTTCCTATAGCTTGGGAAGTAGGTGCCCTCCCGCTGTACTTGGGATGAGGGCAGATGGAGAAGGCAACTTGGAAACCATGACCTTGGAAAGTGGCTGAAGTCAATGGTTGCACAAATAGGAAGTTAAACTCTTTGCAATGAAATAAAAGAATGAAATAAAAGAATGCCTCAAGCTGTGGGGGAAGGAAATAAGTTAGAAAATGGAGAAGAACAAACAGGAAGGCAGAAGAGTCAGATGGCAAAGAAATGCGAATCCACGTGAAAAACAAAGAGCACTGGTAAAGGTAACTACATAGCTAAATTAAAAACACAGTTACTATAGAATGAGTGTGTCCTTCCAGAATTCATGTATCAAAGCCCTAATCCCCAACGTGATGGAATTTGGAGGTGGGACTTTTGGAGGTAATTAGGGTCAGATTAGGTCATGAGGGTGGGGCCCTAATGATAAGATTAATGTCCTTATTTTTAAAAAGAAGAGACAGGAGATTGCTTTCTCCACCGTGTAAAGATACAAGAAGGTGGCTGTCTGCAGCCAGAAAGAGGGTCCCCACAAAACTCAACCATCCCAGTATCTTGATTTTATTCTTCCCAACCTCCAGAACTGTAAGAATTAAATGTTGTTTAAGCCATTCAATCTATGGTATATTGTTATACCAAACTAAACTGTGTAAGATAACAGTATACTTTGTTCTTTTTGTAACTCCTTTCTTCTCCTAGGAGATGGATGAAAGAGACATTTAAAAAGATGATTTAAAAGCTGACTGCATAAAACAATAATGATAAGTCTATTGATGGGTGCACAATGTATAGAGTTATAATTTGAGATAGTATGAGCATAAAGAAGGGAAGAGGGAACAGAGCTATATAGAAGCAAAGTATTTGTATATCATTAAAATTAAGTTAGTGTTATTCCAAGTTCTGTCCCAGGGAAACCACTGAAAAATAACTAAAAATATATATAATAAAAAAACAAGAGAATTACATTACACTGGAAAGTATATTTTAACACAAAAGAGGACAGTAACAGAGAAATAAAACAAAGACAAACAGAAAATGGAAGACATAAATCCTACTCTATTAGTAATTACATTAAACTTCAATGGATTAAACTCTCCAATTAAAAGAGCATAGATTGCTTTTTAATGAAATGAATTTTTATTTTTTTATAATATTTTTTAAATTATGTTAGTCACCATACAGTACATCCCTGGTTTTTGATGTAAAGTTCGATGATTCATTAGTTGCGTATAACACCCAGTGCACCATGCAATACGTGCCCTCCTTACTACCCATCACCAGCCTATCCCATTCCCCCACCCCCTCCCCTCTGAAGCCCTCAGTTTGTTTCTCAGAGTCCATAGTCTCTCATGCTTCATTCCCCCTTCTGATTA